>NC_140566.1:6771449-7126449 GCF_057381845.1 Rhamphochromis longiceps
CTCTTCAGTTAAAGGCTTCCGGGCAACAAAAGTCCTCCAGAAGGCACAGCATCAGTTGCTTAATGAATGGGTGAGGCAAACAAATTTTACCATCGACATGCTAAAATCTCAAGAGGAGCAGATTCGATAGAGAGACTGACAATGCTTTTAGATGAGAATATTCTTAAAAAGGTGTTTGACTTTACTGAGAAGGCTCGTCTAGCACAGCACAAGAAGTCCAAGACCAGGCAACAAAGGAAGTTTGACTTACTTGTTGTACGTCGGAAACCACCACAAAATACGGAGAGTGTCGTCAGTGGCCAGAAGAGAGAAAGATGCGACACCAAGGATGTGGACAAGTGGGTGAAGAATTTGTCTGACAGACAGCTCACCCAAACAGAGAAAAATATCCTTGCTAAAGGGTTGAATTTTGCTGTCACACCAAGACAAATCCCGCTAGTGGAGCTGATCACAGCCACAGAAACAGCAATTTGAAACAACAATATTGCAGAAGTGGAAGCAGAGCAACTACGGACGAAATCAGCAATGCAAAGCCCTCAGCATCCAACATCACCATGGAGGAGAGGAAGGCACTCACATTACTTATCCTTCCAGCAGGCAAGGGTAGCTGCACAGTACTGCTAAACTAGAAAGACTATCATGAGAAAATTTTGTCACTACTCAGTGATGAAAATACTTATGAGCCCCTGAAACGAGACCCAGGAAGTGGTTACAGGAAGAGGGTGATAGACTGTCTGAAGCAGTTAGAACAAGACATGGCTATTGACCGGACCTCATACCACAAGCTGTACCTAGGGGAGTCTACACCAAGTCTGTATGGTTTACCGAAGATACATAAACAGAGTGTACCTTTAAGACCGATTGTCTGTATGATCAACTCGGTCACCTATAACATCTCCAAGTTTATGGCTTCGATCCTCAACCCACTAGTAGGCAGCTCTGAAAACCACATCCAGAACACCCTGGATTTTGTTGAGAAGGTGAGAGATGTCATTATGGAGACAGATGAAACCATGGTCTCGTACGACGTTACATCCCTCTTCACGTGCATCACACTCACCGAAGCATTGGAGGTAGTCCATAAGAGATTACAGTAAGACACCAACCTCAGCAACAGGACCACTCTCAGCATTGACCAAGTGCGTTTGCTTTTGGAACTGTGTCTTCATTCCACCTACTTCACATACAAGAGTCGATTCTACAGGCAGAAACATGGGTGTGCCATGGGCTCAACAGTTTCACCCATCGTGGCCAATTTATACATGGAAGAAGTGTAAAAGAGGGCTTTGCTATCCTACCCTGGAACACCACCAAGCCATCGGTTCAGATATGTGGATGACACCTGGGTGAAAATCAAATCTCAGGACGTACCACATTTCACAGATCACATTTACTCGGTGGACCAACACATCAAATTCACCAGGGAGGATATGAAAAGCGGCAGGTTAGCCTTCTGAGACTGTGAGATTTCCATCAGTAGTGGGGGACATCCCCCACTACTGATGGAAATCAGTAGTCATCTAAAAGCTGACGTGTACCATAAACCTACGCATACGGATCAGTATTTAAGGTTTGACACTCATCATCCACTGGAGCACAAACTGGGTGTCATTAGGACGCTACAACACAGGCCAGTGGACACTCTTTTCAAGGATGAGGATGTACACATCTTGGACAGGGAGGAACGCTGGTTTGAGCGCAGAGTCAAGGAGACCATTTACGTGAAAAGGGAAAGACCATCTCTGAATCAAGGAGGGGGCCTAAGGGTACATCTTTCGCCATCTTACAATGCTGTGATTGCAGCCATTCCCCAACTCTATGTGAATGGTACTCATGGCCATTGATCAGCCATTTCCCCAACAAAACGCTACGTCCAGATGAACAAAATCAACTTTTGGAGGTCTCAGCAACTATGTTCCATCTGGTGGCAGATGGCTGCATAACATCTAGGACACAATAGTTTACCAGTATTGGGTGTCAATTAGGGCTGCCACGATTTGTCGACTAGTCACGATTACGTCGACTATCAAAATCGTCGACGACTGATTTAATAGTCGACGTGTCGTTTGAAGCTTTGTAAGATCGCAAAAGACGCAGGAATAATAGCAGGATTTAAGAGTGTAATAACGGACTGAAACAGAAGATGGCAGCACAGCATGTACAAGGATGCCAGCTGCCGTTAAACCCCGAAGAAGAAGAAGAAGCAGCTGTGTCCCAGAATTCATAGCGCGGCCCAGTTTAGTTTCCAACAATGGCGGTAGCTAGTTAGTTTTAATATTACTCTTATTATTCTTTCTGGGTCACAAAATAAACGTTTAACATATTTTCAGGCGAGAATGTAGCTGTGTAAACCTCAAATATCGGCTCAGTTTATCAAGACACCACATATTTTCAAAAGCGCTCCGACGTTTTCGGAGACGTCTGTTACCCACTAGCTCGATAGCTAGCCGGGGGCTAGGTCACTAGCGCCGTGAGAACACCGGACTCCCGGCAAATTGTTTTCAAACCCACCGCTGTCTTTCGCGACTCAGGTTAAATATATATGAGTCACTTAGATAAATTAAAAATGTTGTTGTTTGGCTTTTTTTTTTTTTTTTTTTTTTGTATTTTATTTGTTCCTGAGTAAATCGGTTTGGCTGAGATTAAAGTTATCGTTTTTACACAGCTGAATAAACGTCAAGCAGACAGCTGATTATCAGAAGTGTGAGATGCTGGAGAATATACTCCGGTGTCCTGTTATATTTTAGATAGCAAGGAGTTTATTAAACTTTACCGAAACAATCTGCAAATTTCATTAAAATTGAATAAACTATCATCTTGTCTTTATTTTTAGTTAGCACCTTAAAAGCTTAAAGCTGTAAGCTAATGATAGTTATATAAGAGCAGATGCTGCTGGTGCAATAAGCTGTAGTTTTACGTCCAGTGGATGATGATCTGATTAGTCGACTAATCGCATAAATAATCGGTGACTAGTCGACTATCAAAATAATCGTTTGTGGCAGCCCTAGTGTCAATTAAAATGTTAACAATTAGATTAAATGACTGTGCATTTGGTCCAACTAGTGAAAATAGTCATGTCGTCAACTACTCGGGCACATCCCTAGTTCAAAGTCCTAAATTAATAGAAGGACATAGAAGAGGACAGAGAAGACAACTAAGGACAAAATAGAAAATTAGATGGACTGGACTGGTTATTATATAGCGCTTCTCTGCTCTATCTGAGCACTCAAAGCGCTTAAATTAGGAAAATATTCAGAAAAATACATAGAATGTACTTGCTGTCCACTTGTGAGCTAGAGTGCCTCTAGCACCCACTGGACCTCTTCAGGAGAACTACGACCAGGACCTTCATCTGGAGACAGTGGAATCAATGTCTGACCAACCACAGGACAAGAGACTCTGGAGAGGTAGATGCATGATAATAGGAACTCGCCCACTGGCTAGCAAGCCAGTGGTTAGCAGCAACTACCCACAAGTACAGTGAATATGTGCCCAAATAAATAGAAACATCTAAAACAAAAGACTTAAATTACTTGCCATTAATAAGCCTGGGTGACGTACTTAGGTAAAGTTCATCTGTAAGAAACACAGCATAGTACAGTACAGTGTAGATTCCTCCTAAAGCAAAGTTTCAGAAGAAATTAGTCCATTCCTTATTTTCCTTTTTTTCTTTGGTAGTCAATATGTTTCCATCATATAGCCATCAATTCTCTTCTGCTTATCCTTATCACTGTCTGGGGTGGGGAGCTGGCGCCTATCCCAGCTACCATAGGGTGAGAAGTGGGGTACACCCTGGACAGGTCGTCAATCTGACACAGAGATACAGAGACAGAAAACCATGCAAACTCAGTGCTTCTCATGATGAGCACACTGCTCCCGAGGTCCACAGAGCTGTTGAAAGGAATGACTTAAAAACTCTGAAGGTCTCTATATGCCTGAGAACTCCTTAAAGGGCCTTTGGGGGTGTTAACCAACTCGTCACAATCCTGTCATATAAAACTATCCAACATAAATTTTTATAATTAAAAAAATGTCATTAACCAAATATGCAGGTGTGCACATAAGTGGTCCACAGGTGCGCATTTGCTGTCAAAATAAAAGACACGCACCAGATAAGAAGTTGCAATGCGCGTTTGCGTACGTAAGATTTTCCGGAGGAGGACAGACATTTGTTTAGAACTCTTAAAGATGTCGAAGAAGCAAGCTCCTTTAAGAAATTACTTTGGTGTTCCTCCACCTCCAAAGAAATGTCAGAAGGAGTCCGAACCGCAAAAGAAGCGCATATTCTTGGAAAAGTGGTTGCAGGAGGTGAGCTGGCTTCAAACAAACGATGAACGCTCAGAGATGTGATGCAGAATATGCCGTGACAAACCCACTCTAGCGGACAAAAACAGTGCCTTTTATATGTACGCAAATGCAACTTCTTATCTGATGCGCGTCTTCTATTTTGACAGCGAATGCGTACCTGCGGACCACTTATGTGCACCCCTGCAAATATGGTGCAATTATAAGGTGTTCCCTAATCAGTTGTATTAAAATAACAAAGTAAACAGATGTATGTTGGTGTCCAGTAACCTTTTAGCCAATGTTATTTTTTTAGAAAACTTTTAACACCAAACTGTCGATCAACAAAACTATAAATCTGTTCTGTTCGGATTTGTTCAAACAATTACATGAGAGGTATACATACATACATTTTGGCCATAATTAAACTGGAAAAAAAGACAGAAACAAGTGTGGGGTTTAAAAGGTGTGCAGGAGTGTAAAAATGCATAATTTCTACAGCTATACAAGTAGAAGCATCTGTATTTCCTTTATTCTGTGAAACAGATAACCGATGTCGAAACTTTCCAAAGAAGTCATCTTCGTTGCCATGGTAATGGCAACTTACAGTGGGGCAAAAAAGTATTTAGTCAGCCACCGATTGTGCAAGTTCCCCCACCTAAAATGATGACAGAGGTCAGTAATTTGCACCAGAGGTACACTTCAACTGTGAGAGACAGAATGTGAAAAAAAACAAATCCATGAATCCACATGGTAGGATTTGTAAAGAATTTATTCGTAAATCAGGGTGGAAAATAAGTATTTGGTCAATAACAAAAATACAACTCAATACTTTGTAACATAACCTTTGTTGGCAATAACAGAGGTCAAACGTTTACTATAGGTCTTTACCAGGTTTGCACACACAGTAGCTGGTATTTTGGCCCATTCCTCCATGCAGATCTTCTCGAGAGCAGTGATGTTTTGGGGCTGTCGCCGAGCAACACGGACTTTCAACTCCCGCCACAGATTTTCTATGGGGTTGAGGTCTGGAGACTGGCTAGGCCACTCCAGGACTTTCAAATGCTTCTTACAGAGCCACTCCTTTGTTGCCCGGGCGGTGTGTTTTGGATCATTGTCATGTTGGAAGACCCAGCCTCGTTTCATCTTCAAAGTTCTCACTGATGGAAGGAGGTTTTGGCTCAAAATCTCACGATACATGGCCCCATTCATTCTGTCCTTAACACGGATCAGTCATCCTGTCCCCTTGGCAGAAAAACAGCCCCATAGCATGATGTTTCCACCCCCATGCTTCACAGTAGGTATGGTGTTCTTGGGATGCAACTCAGTATTCTTCTTCCTCCAAACACGACGAGTTGAGTTTATACCAAAAAGTTCTACTTTGGTTTCATCTGACCACATGACATTCTCCCAATCCTCTGCTGTATCATCCATGTGCTCTCTGGCAAACTTCAGACGGGCCTGGACATGCACTGGCTTCAGCAGTGGAACATGTCTGGCACTGCGGGATTTGATTCCCTGCCGTTGTAGTGTGTTACTGATGGTGACCTTTGTTACTTTGGTCCCAGCTCTCTGCAGGTCATTCACCAGGTCCCCCCGTGTGGTTCTGGGATCTTTGCTCACCGTTCTCATGATCATTTTGACCCCACGGGATGAGATCTTGCGTGGAGCCCCAGATCGAGGGAGATTATCAGTGGTCTTGTATGTCTTCCATTTTCTGATGATTGCTCCCACAGTTGATTTTTTTCACACCAAGCTGCTTGCCTATTGTAGATTCACTCTTCCCAGTCTGGTGCAGGTCTACAATACTTTTCCTGGTGTCCTTCGAAAGCTCTTTGGTCTTGGCCATGGCGGAGTTTGGAGTCTGACTGTTTGAGGCTGTGGACAGGTGTCTTTTATACAGATGATGAGTTCAAACGGGTGCCATTCATACAGGTAACGAGTGGGGGACAGAAAAGCTTCTTACAGAAGACGTTACAGGTCTGTGAGAGCCAGAGATTTTCCTTGTTTGAGGTGACCAAATATTTATTTTCCACCCTAATTTACGAATAAATTCTTTACAAATCCTACCATGTGAATTCATGGATTTTTTTTTCACATTCTGTCTCTCACAGTTGAAGTGTACCTCTGGTGCAAATTACTGACCTCTGTCATCATTTTAGGTGGGGGAACTTGCACAATCGGTGGCTGACTAAATACTTTTTTGCCCCACTGTATCTGAATGGTCATGCATTAGCACAAATGAGACCCTGTGAATTAATGGACTATTTACTGAATAGCACAGTTCAAGGTTATGATCAAACTGCATTTTTGAAGTTGAAGTTAAAGACATTCACTTGCCATTCATTCAAACTACATTTCTTAAATACTCATATCATATAACACAGGTTAATACCAGTGGAGGTCTTGGACTAGTAAAAGTAGATGCAGGTTCAGGCAGCATGGTTTAAAGGTGGTTTAAAGGATTATCAAAATATCTCATGTTCCGGATTTCAACGTTAATCGTCTAGTTTTCCAAGGGAGATCAACCCCCTGGCTTCAACAACATCTCATGGCCAATTCTATTCCATTCATTTATTTTGATATTACAGCACTGTAAACCTGTGGTGACATCTACCTGACTTTGTCAGTCATCGGTTCTGTCCATATATATGCTGCTACAAGGCTGTATGTGGACAAGTCCACTGTGCACCGCAAAGCTCTGTCTTTTTTTGCCTTGAGATTCCGATTCGCTGTAGCCCTGCAAGAGGAAAAAAAAGAACCCTCACTCTACCTGTCAACAATTATTAACGTTTTTTAACAAAAGCACCCCCCCCCCCCCTCCTTCCAAAAAAAAAGAAACAAAAAACCCACCAAAAAAAACCAAAAACAGGCAGACCGTGACCCCTGTGCCACCACCCCTATCCATCTCCGCTTTCTCAGCTGGTCATCCTAGAACAACTGTTGATCTGACAGGACACAATTCTCGCCTTTGGCTGACACGGCCTGATGGAGAAAGGAAAAAGAAACAATACACAGGCCTACAAGTGTCTCAACCCCCCCGCAAGAAAAAAAAACTCCACAAGAGTTTCTGTTGAATCCTGGCAACACAGACAGCACTGTGTTTTCCCAGCCACATACAGAGATGGAGGGAAGGAGGCAGTCCGATTAGACAATAAGGCTGCAACATTAGTGTTTATCTTAAGCTGGATTATTACTCCAGAAAGCAATGGTCTTATTTTCTGTGTAAGAAAAAAAACATGCTGCCTCTTTGGGAGCAGTGTGATACTCAGATGACATATTGTGTTTTGGGTTTTTTTCTTACTTTCATTGCTTGCCTTTTCTTTTTTGCAACTTTGAATTTGACTACTTTCCACCAAACTTTCTAATGTTTCTAATGTTTGTTGGGCTTCATATCCTCCCTGATTTTATGGAAATATTCTA
This sequence comes from Rhamphochromis longiceps, assembly GCF_057381845.1. Taxonomy (NCBI): domain Eukaryota; kingdom Metazoa; phylum Chordata; class Actinopteri; order Cichliformes; family Cichlidae; genus Rhamphochromis; species Rhamphochromis longiceps. The sequence goes on from NC_140566.1 coordinate 6,779,157, forward strand.
AAAGTATAATAAATTCAGTCCACTGACAGAAACAGAAGGTTCAGCAGCAGATGAACTACTGCCTCACTTTACAGAATGCACAGACCTGCATGGTTAAATTCATCCATTCATTTATATTCTTCATATGAGTGCTTTACTTCACGTGACTCAAATTTATTTTATGTGATTTGACTGTCAAGCACGAGTCCATTTCACCATGTCGAGTCCATCCAACTGCTTGTAGCAACCATATTAAACAACACAAAATTATGTAAGACTGCATTTATGTGAGAGTGCTGTGAAGCTGACCTTGACATATTCCCACATTTTCCTGCTACACATGAGAAAACTAAAGGACAACAAGAGACTGATGTACTGTGCATGATGTCAGCTGTCTCCAGGAAATTACTGCTAGAGAAAATGGAAAGAGAAGATTAAAGAACTATAGCACAAAACATGTCAACAGGGGACTAAACTGAAGGAAAGTGTGGACAAAGCTTCCCACCCTCTCTACAGAGAGCTGACACAGCCTCATAGCAATTTTGGTCTGCGGCTCATCCCCTACAGGTGCATAGAGAACCTCTTCAGGCACTCATGTCGACTGCCATCCATATGTACACTGCTTTGCACCACAGAGGCTGCAGCTTCAGCCAAGGCGCTTCTTACATCTTCATCTCTATCAGTTAGAGTAGGAAAGACTACAGGAGCGGAGCTACCTTCTTTCCTCTTTGCTTGCATGGTTCTTTTTGTATTCCTTTGCATACAGGCCAACATTATTTCACTCATAAACGAACAGTCGTGATGAAATGCACTGTACACCTACAATTACACTTCAGCGACACAGTTTTAACTATTTAATGTCCACTTAACATTCACAAGCACAAGCAATAACATAAATAGTTTAAAGAGGACTATTCTGCGTAATTTTGTTTCTTTACTTTAAACTTGTTTCTTTAATTTTTCAATGTGCCTTAGTATGAAGCAGAAGAAAAGAAACATAAGTGAAGTTTGGGAGTGGAAAAATCAGAGTGTGGGTCTGTTTTTCAGCAAACAGCACTGGCATGCTTCGTACAATTGAAGGGGGATGAATGGAAAAATGCACTGAGACATTCTTGATAAAAATCTGCTGCCATCTACCAGGATGATGAAGATGTTTCAGCACAAGAATGACCCCAAACAGAGACCCAAGGAAACTCTCAATGTGTTTCAAAGAAATATTATAAAGCTGATCAAATGGCCCAGCCAGTCATTTGACCTGAATCCAATTGAAAATCCATGTAAAGAACAAAACATCAGTGCTCACCGAGGGGGCCCACAGAACCTTCAGGTTTAGAAGACTGCATGGAAAATGGGTCAAATTCACAACTGACCAATGCATGCCACTAGTTTTTCCATACAAGAGGCAACTTGAAGCTACCATCACCAAAAAAAAAGGCTTTCGTACAAAGCATTAAACACATTTCAGTAATCGTGTTCAGTACTTTTTCCCTGTGTCAGTTCTCATTATTACACATTACCTAATTTATGGACAGCAATCGTTTGATTTCTTGGTCATCTACTAATTGTAAGGTTGGTGGTTCGATCCCTGGCTCCTGCAATCTGCATACCAAATATCATTGAGCAAGATGATTTCTCCAAGTTGCTTTTAAATCCATCGGAGTATAAATGTGTGTGGACGTTAGATAGAAAAAGCATAGAAAAAAGTGCTTGCAAGAATGGGCGAATTAGGCAAATTGTATAAGGTGCTTTGAGTAATCAGAGCAGAAAAGAACCAGGCCCTTTTCCATTTCCATGTGTGGATTGGATGGTTGTTACCAACATATGGTGAAAATTTCATGTGAATAGCATCTTTATTTACTTAGCAAAGTGGTTGGATATTTACTTTTCCCCACTGTATGTGTGTCCCAGTCCCATCCTCAATTTAAACTGATAATGGAGCTCAAACACTAACAAAAGGAAAAACGTAACATGTTTATTGGGAATGAGCACTGATAAAAGCAGACTTTATTTTACTGAGGTACCTTTTATTTGTACTTTTAAACAGACCTCTGTCTATGTACAATTCAGTTACTGGTCTGAATCATTCATGTCAGGTGGAAACACGATGGGAAAGCCTGAGCTGCTTCACTGCTCTACCTTCCAACAACAAAGCCCCTTTGCCTGCGCAGAGAATACATGGCTTAACTTGCATGACCGGACAACACAGTCAATGTGGATTAAAAACTAATACCTAATCACTGGCCATTAATACTTTGCAGCCAGAACCTCACATTTGCCATGATCTGACATGCGTCAAAATGATCCACATCCCCAGGAGCCACGAGCGCTAAATAAAGATGCTATTCACATGAAATTTTCACCATATGTTGGTAACAACCAGCCTTCAGAAAAGATCATGATTTTTTTTTTCGTTTTTTGTTAGGTGGATATATATACATACAGACAGAGCCCAACTACTGCTCAGAATTACCTTGGCATGACGAACTTTTACGCAAGAAAAGGGGATGCAGCTGTAAAGACACGTTCAGAGTAACCCCTGGAACACTTACAGAGTCTAGTCACTACCACCAAGAAAGCTCAACGGCGCTTCAGTAATCGCTTAATTTAAGCTGCTGAGCCGAGATTGCAAGCATTAAGGAGTCAAACGCAGGAGCAGACACCGCCATGAATAGGGCACTTAATACATTAACAAACTATCCGGTACAAACGGACTCCAAGATAGCGATAACAAGTGCGTCAAAAATGAAAAAAATCTATCACTTACCTTGCTCAATCAGCAGGACGGTCATGCAGACCAGCATAGCCCAGAACACAGGATTCACCATATTTATCGATCTTTTTCTATGCTTGTGCTGTCGTCTGAGGTAATTAACCAACAAGTCCTTTAAAATCCAGAAAAGTGTTTTGTCTCCAAGTCCTCAGTCTCCCAGTCTGACTGTAAAGCATCCGCCAACGCAACGGTCCACAGAGTCCCTCCTCCTTCCACTGGTTATTGGCAGCGGTGCTAACGGGAAGCTAGCAGTAAGTACAGAAACCACTTCCGATTGCGTGTACGTGTTTAAGCGCACAAATAGGGAGGTGGCGGGTCTGGTGCTTTTAAACTGAAGCAGTCATCAACATGCTTCCTGTTGTAGTCAGGTTGCATGTCGCTAGCTTTAAGCTGGGCCTTTGAGTAAGTCATTTAAAGGTTCTGGTTTTAAGTAGCCATTACCACAGCCGAATTTTACTGATTACTTATTTACTGTTTTTTCCCGCAATATTTCTGAAAATGAAAGAACGAAGAGAAACAACAACAATGTCTGTGAAATACCCGCAGTCTTCATTTTAGTTTTTTCAGTGTATATTTTGTCATTGGTGCCCAGTATCAAATGTATTATGTGTATTATTTGCAACAAGTAGAGTAATATATGCAGCCTTAAACAAACATTTAATCGTGAGCAATATTCATATCAGACTTGGTTTTAGATCCCTAACACGTCGACTAGAACTTTAATTTATCTAATTAGTTCTGTGATCGTTTCTCAAAAATAAATGACGCAGAGAAGGGATCGCACACTTAGGGTTATCTGTTCTGGTCTAGTTGATTCTTAACCTCAGAGATGTTCAAAATCTGCATTCAAGAGTCTGTATGCTATTACTGCATATTACTGCAGCGAAGCACTTCATTTAGGACTGAACATGAAAGCAATAAATTAAACGATGTAGTTTCCTGTGCACCTCTGCATGCCAAAAAGGTTTTAAAAATTACATTAAACGCAAATTGGAGAGTAGTGTCAGTGCACAAGCACAATTTTTTTTCAGGGGGGTGCTTTTATTTTTGCAAATTTTTGAACTCAGCTTTCAAGGACAATGTTTTTTTTAACAGGTTATGCAGAATCATGCATTTGTCTCCTTACACAGAAAATAAGCATTGCTTTCATTACTCAGTAACTAATCTAAAACCTTTAAGCCCAAATCAAGTTTATGTCTCAATTAAAAAATGACTGAAACCAAAACGACAAGTTCCTTTGACACCTGTAAATAGAGTGAGTCAAAAGTTAAAGGTGTTTTCTTAGAGTAACGCCACACCTCATCATCTAATGCTAACATGACCCTTTCTCCTTTTATCTCTGACAGTGAATGCTTGCTGTATAAAATCTTTATCTTTTCACAATCAACTCCTTTTCTGTACTCTTTAGATTGCTGTATTTAAGAATACATAGTTTTGCATTCTGTTTTTGTTTGTTTGTTTGCTTGCTTGCTTGGGTTTTGTTTTTTGCTTTTTGTTTTTTGAAAAAAATTAGTCTTTATGATTGCTCATAGTGGAAGGGAAAAACCAACAGTGGTCATACGGTACAGTGATCTGAACTAAACATAAACTGTTAGTAGCTATTTCACAAAGGGTTGCATTTAAGCCCTATAAATATCTTTTATATTAGTCATACTCATCACTTACACCTGTCAACTCAGAAAATTGAGTTGTTCTATATTTAAGCACTTAACAGATTAACTGTGGCAATATTGTAGAGCCTAACTGTTACATAATCTGTTGTAACTGTAACCCCTTGAACTTTCCGCATTTTGTCACATTACAGCCACAAACATGAACCAATTTTATTGGAATTCCACGTGAAAGACCAACACAAAGTGGTGTACACGTGAGAAGTGGAACAAAAATCATACATGATTCCAAACATTTTTTTTACAAATAAATAACTGCAAAGTGGGGTGTGTGTAATTATTCAGCCCCCTTTGGTCTGAGTGCAGTCAGTTGCCCATAGACATTGCCTGATGAGTGCTAATGACTAAATAGAGTGCACCTGTGTGTAATCTAATGTCAGTACAAATACAGCTGTTCTGTGACGGCCTCAGAGGTTGTCTGAGAGAAAATTGGGAGCAACAACACCATGAAGTCCAAAGAACACACCAGACAGGTCAGGGATAAAGTTATTCAGAAATTTAAAGCAGGCTTAGGCTACAAAAAGATTTCCCAAGCCTTGAACATCCCACGGAGCACTGTTCAAGCGATCATTCAGAAATGGAAGGAGTATGGCACAACCGTAAACCTACCAAGACAAGGCCGTCCACCTAAACTCACAGGCTGAACAAGGAGAGCGCTGATCAGAAATGCAGCCAAGAGGTCCATGGTGACTCTGGATGAGCTGCAGAGCTCTACAGCTCAGGTGGTAAATGGCCTGTATTTGTATAGCGCTTTACTAGTCCCTAAGGACCCCAAAGCACTTTACACATCCAGTCATCCACCCATTCACACACACATTCACACACAGGTGGGGGAATCTGTCCATAGGACAACTATTAGTCGTGCACTGCACAAAGTTGGCCTTTACGGAAGAGTGGCAAGAAGAAAGCCATTGTTAACAGAAAATCAGAAGAAGTCCCGTTTGCAGTTTGCCACCAGCCATGTGGGGGACACAGCAAACATGTGGAAGAAGGTGTGCTGGTCAGAGTTGATGGGAAGATGGATGGAGCGAAATACAGGACAATCTTGGAAGAAAAGTTCTTGGAGTCTGCAAAAGACTTGAGACTGGGGCGGAGGTTCACCTTCCTGCAAGACAACGAACCTAAACATAAAGCAATGGAATGGGCAACAATGGAATGGTTTAAAACAAAACATATCCATGTGTTAGAATGGCCCAGTCAAAGTCCAGATCTAAATCCGATCGAGAATCTGTGGCAAGATCTGAAAACTGCTGTTCACAAACGCTGTCCATCTAATCTGTCTGAGCTGGAGCTGTTTTGCAAAGAAGAATGGGCAAAGATTTCAGTCTCTAGATGTGCAAAGCTAGTAGAGACATACCCTAAAAGACTGGCAGCTGTAATTGCAGCAAAAGGTGTGTAAACGACCACGGCAGACCCAGTGGCATTTTAACCATTCTTTATTAATACTGGACGGTTGCTGTTCACAATACAGGTAGAGCTGCAGCTCTCCCGCTGCCCATTCAACATCACCACAACAACAACTCCAACCACAGGACCCAGTACAATATTTAATTCGGCGGGGCATGACTCTCCCGGCTGGAGCGGCTCCTCGGGCGCCGCCTCCGCCGGTGCCTCTCCCGGCTGGAGCGGCTCCTCGGGCGCCGCCTCCGCCGCTGCCTCTCCCGGCTGAAGCGGCTCCTCGGGCGCCGCCTCCGCCGCTGTCTCTCCCGGCTGGAGCGGCTCCTCCGGCGCCGGTGTTGTGCCAAAGTAGTTACCCCCGTCAAAAATTGTTTCCCCATTCACGGGAGCGCGCAAAGTAGGAGGAGCCACTTGCCCAGCTCCGTTCTGTACGCTACTTGTCACTGATCTGCAGTCGACGCGATAAAGAGTAAAAGCTGGAAAACAGCAGACTCGATGAATTTAATATTAGTTTCGTGACATTGTAATGTGCCGTGTGGAAGACATGCAGTTTACCTTATACTGTACACTGAAATAACCTGCTGGGAATACTTTGTCTAGAAAAAGACTTTGATACTATAATACTGTAAAACCAGATGCGATCATGGAAACACGTCGCTCTCCAGTGAATTTACACTCGGTTTACACTTTGTAGCGAAGCTATCACGAATGAGTTTATTTGCAAAATCAATCTCAGTATAACCAATAAGTACAGTAACTTTGGAGAAGATGTCTTATTCACAGCAAAAGTTATGGAGGGATACAGATTTTATCAGGCTGTGTGGCATTGGCTGCCAAAATGTGTTCCCCCCCCCCCCATCAATAATGCACCTTCACGAAAGAGTTTATTTGCAAAATAAATAACAGTATAACTAATAACTACTGTAACTTTGGAGACCATTTGGTTTTTTTAGACTTCTTAATTTAACATCTACATCTATATATGTAGATATGTGTTCTCGACAATGTGTGCCATAAGAACACTAGCTGTGGACCTTTAGTGTCAACTATGTATAAGCGAAACAAATAAACACATCTTCTGGTGGTGGGCTTTTCACGCAGAGCTGGTGGAACCACCGCAAACACATCTCACACTGAATCTGTAAAAAAATAAATAATTACAAATCCCAATGTTAAAAATTCATTTATGGGAATTGATCATAACATTTAGCAGTCTTTCTTGATGTCATTACCCATTTGTTGTCAGTTTCATGCTCTTCTTCCCCGCAGAAATGACAGATGTTTGTCAAGTCATCTGTTTTAAAAAGTGAAAAAATAGCACATAGAGTACACTACCTACTAGTCTACTGACTCTTTTCGCAAGATCTTTTCAGCAAACTGAAAAAGAGATTCTAAGATGACTAAATAGGCTAATATCGTAAATGTTATTTTATAGTAATTTGTTTTCTGTGAATCAATTTCTTTCTTTTATTGTGTAATTATCTTATATTCCTTTTCCTGTCATTAACATTTATTACAACACAACATTTCCAATATTCTCGTATATATGTATGTATTACGGTTAAGACTCGTACTTTCAATGCAAAGACTCCACATGAGGTAGCGTCCACTTGTTTTGGGTGTTTGACTGTGTCACAAGTCCATCTTGAGACGTTGCATCCTTTTTTTTCGCATGAATGCCCTGAAAGACAAGTACAATAAAAACAAATAACATGTTTTAAAATTTTGGTGACACAAGAAGGTGAACAGTATGGAGAGCTTAAGTGTCTGTTGAACATCAAGTTAAGAACTGACCACACTGTTTTGTTAAAATCATTACTTTTTAAAAGTCTACAACGCATTTCCGTGGACAATTACTTGTGCTTTTTTCCCCGTTTCTGCCCATGATATAGAAATCAATCACTTACACAGTACACTTTGAAGAGATGTGGAGGAGGAGCAAAGATGGAATTCACACATGTATAACCTATGTGAAATTATTTTAGACATTTGTCTGATGTTTTAGTGCTAAACCTCCGCAACACTTTATGCAACTACTAAACATTATTCTCCCCGTGCTATATTTTCTAATGTAAAAACATCATCTCATACAGACATCAGGTCCTCAAATAAACATTGAAACATGGGGAGACTTCTCTTTAAAGGCAAAATTAATCCATAATACCACAATATCAGAAGGCCAACACAAAAATTAAAACCTGTTGCTGCTATTTTTTTAATTGTGAGTACCAATTTTTTTTTTTGATTGACATCATACTTATAATTGTCATAATAAACACAAAAATAACAACAGCAACAAAGAGTTTAATAAAGGGTCAAAATAAATTTCAACATTTATCCTTACCTTGTTGATTCCAAACAATTTTGGATACCTTGTTTAGTTTCTCCAAGTGGATCAAGATACAGTGACTTCTTTTCTTGTGGGTAAATGACCTACAGTAAAATTATGTGGAGAATTACATGTAATAATTCAAGACTTAAGATTATCTGCATGCCATGCATTTGTCTTATAAAACTGATTTGATGAATATTGTAAATGCAATTATTTTTTTTACCACTAATGTCCAGTGATGATGTTCATTTACAATTCCCAGAATGACTTCATGCTCCATGGGTTTATCTTAAATTGAAACAAAACAATAAAAATATTCACTTCAGAAAGAAATGCAATAACATGTTGTTTAGAGTCCTTTTTTATTAAAGCAATTTATGATATATTATATATCATCCACTTATAAAGTACTCTGCGACAGCCATGATTCACCCCTCATTTCTTTAACCTGTGCAAGAAGCTGGACTATCTTATATTTTTTATAAGTGGTTTTGCACATTACTTCCTCCAAGACTAATAAAGGTCTTTCTAAGGATTTCTTTTGGACATGGAGTTCATTTTCAATCATTTTCAATGCGATCCTTTTACCATCTGCAGAATAATGTTTAATGCTTTCTTAAGCCTCTTTAACAGTGACGTAAGAATCACTTGATAATAAAAAGGTACCTATTAAAGAGATGAAGCAGTGTTGATGATTTCAAAAGAGATATTAGCCCAAATGTTTGCAATTCTCAAATCAAGCATTGATTGGAGTTTGTACAAAAAGAGGAGGAAACCAGACAAGCAGAGAACAAAAGAGAACTGTCAAGTCTAATAAACTATCCACATCTACTAACCCCAGTCTCAATTCATTCTTTCTGCATAAGCTGTTATCCAATCTAAATCTGGATGTGGATATGATCTGAGATACTTAAACAATACACACAAGATTCTTTCTAGAGATACCTACCTTGAGTCTTGGAGCTTTTCTCTTCCAAATGGCAGTCATTGAAAATGAATCAATGAATGCTGCTTTTGCTGAATTATGACGATTGCATTGTCTCACCATGATCGCAAGATATGCATTAATAGACTGCGAATACAAAATGTAAACATTTGTTAACTGTTGTCAAGGAATAAAACACTGATAGTTGCATTGTTGTCAGTAAAGATCACTGTACCTCACTTTCCAACTCCATGTCCGGACCAATTTGTTGGATATCCCAGTAGAATAATTTGTAAGCACCAATTCTGGAGAGTAGAATGTGAGGACTCTTTCCAGCCCAGGCATCCATTATATCTACAAAAAGTAATAAGAAAAAGAGATAAGTCAGCAGGACTAAATGTAAATCAAAATTTAAAATGCATAATTTCTTATGTAGTTGTCTGACAAAAGACGTGTTTCAGGGTAAATACTTTTAAGACGCTGATAAAATGGGCACATGGTTTAACATTGTATTTTGTAAAAAAAAAAGAAAAAAAAAAGAGCACTTAAATTTGCTTTTATTTGGGGGTAAAGTTACACTTACAATGTTCTACAAAGAAATTTAAATAAATTCATATTAATATAAGAAAAGAAATTTAAATACATAGCAATAGAAATGCTCTTGCCCCCTATCAAATCTTTTTTCCAGCAGAAACACCTATTACAACAATTTTTTAAAATTATGTTTAGTTGAAGCTACATGACTATATTTTAAAATACTCAGGCTCAAGGCTTGCACCTGTGGCCTTTACTATTACATAACCGTTTCTGGAAAAATGTTATTTTTCTCCTCCAAAACTAGTTTTATTATCTCTAAAATAGAGTGTCAATTTTTGGGCTGTTAAAAGCAGCGTCTTAAAGAGTATTTGATCTTTCGAACTGTTGCTGGCAGGCAGTCATCATCACAACATTAATATACTTCTTGTAGTGGGCATTCTATGTCACTATGACAGCAATTTTAGAAAAGAAGAAAATGAAGAACATACACTACTAGTCAAAATTTGGGACACACCTTCCCATTCAGTGTTTTTCTGTGTGTTCATGCTTTTCATGCAGTGACAATCATCTTAGGTGACTACCCCATGAAGCTCACTGACAGAAGGCCTAGAGTGTGCAAAGCAGTGATCAAAGCAAAGGGTGGCTAATTTGAAGAATCTAAGATATAAAAAATATTTTTGGTTCTTTCATACTTTTTGGTTTACTACATCATTTGTGTTAGGGTTAGTGCTCCATATGTGTCCATTCATAGTTTTGATGCCTCAAGTTCTAATCAACAATGAATCTACAAAATAGACAAGGAAATTAAGAAGCAACATTAAAATGAAGGTGTGTCCAAACTTTTCACTCTTAGTGTACATCAGATGTACAATATCAATCATGAACATTCTGGGTTACACAACAACAAAAGAAAGATTCACAGTTTTGAAGGACTCACTTTTTCATTTGTGTAATTTTACACATGTGGCTTACATCCTTTTACAAGTTTTCTATAATGTTTTGCCCCATGAATGTTTTTTTTAAAGCATTAACATATTGTTAAATTTAAATATTCTGTTAGGAAATATACCTAACAAAATCTTTTTAAAGGTGTAAAATTTCCTATGCCATGATCTACAGAGTACTGAAACAAACACTGTCATAGGAACAAAAGTCCTTTTTTAAAAAATAAAAAAATATTATATTTATTTACATTTCTCTGCAACTGTTGGTTCTATGGTCTGCTGTTGTGGTCTGTGAGGCTGGGTCTGCTGTTGTGGTCTGTGAGGCCTGGTCTGCTGTTGTGGTTTGTGAGGCTGGGTCTGCTGTTGTGGTCGGGTCTGCTGTTGTGGTTTGTGAGGCTGGGTCTGCTGCCGTTGTGGTCTGTGAGGCCTGGTCTGCTGTTATGGTCTTTGAGGCTGGGTCGGCTGCTGTTTTGGATTCGGTTTGTAGAGCTGTAGCGTGTTCTGGTGCTGTAGCACTTGTGGCTGGTTCTGGTGGTTCATTCTCTTTCTGTGCTGTTGCTCCTGACTCTGGTTCTGATACCGTTATTGGTATACCTTGTGGAACTGGAGATGGATGTTGTGTTTGAACTGGTAGTGATGTAAGTGATGCCATTGGTGCTGTAGCCTGTGTAGCTCTAGGAGGAGGTGGTGGTGCTACCGCCACTGGTGCTGCTGTAGCCTGTGAAGCTAGAGCAGATGCTGGTGCTGCTGGACCTGGTTGTGCTGTTAGTAATGTGGCTGCTGTTTTCTTTAAACCCCGGTGTGGCACTCTTGGCATGCTGTCTTTGCTTAACTTTAGGTGGTCAATATTTACTTTTGGAATGATTGTCCCATTGGAATCCTGAAGATCTGCACTTTTACCTTGGATTGCTGTAATAATGTAAGGGCCTAAAAAGTTTGCTTCAAGTTTCCCCCCTTTCCTCTGCTGGCTTCTTATGTTAGCTCTTAAAACTTTGTCACCAACTTTGAAGACGACATCTCTGTTCATCATTTTTATTTTGCCCTTTGTTTTTTCCTGAGCTTAGACCACATTGTCCTTCACCAGTTCCAACAGTTTTTGATGCTTTTGAATGTCTTCCGACACCTCCTCCTGCCCCACAATGTCTTCCACACTCTCATCAACCTTTGAATCAAAAGACATGTCTATCATTACTATAATTTGTGTAAGATACACAGATAATACATAAAAGAACTGAGAAATACAGTGAAAATTTACATTAAGTGTCTTTGGTAAGGTTTTAAGACACAATGTATTTCTGGCAAAGCTTCAGTGTATCCTGGGATTGATTGGACATGAAGAAAACTGTTATTGAGGGGTGGAACAATCCATAGAAATATTCAGTGGTGTAGTGCTTTTATGGCGGTGACATAGCATCCATTGAATCTGATCTGCCTGCGCCTCAAAAACTAAAAAAGTTTCGTTGTGTGGGATTTCCGTGTAGTTTGTCACAGACAAAAAGACATACCATGAACTCTTCTGGGATTTCGGAAGGATAGCGAGCCTCTCTGCCAAGCATTAGGTAATAAGGCGAGTATTTGGTAGTCACTTGTTTTTTAGTTCTGAGTCCAAACATTACAGCATCCAGATACTCATCCCACATTTCTGGTTGGTCGCCAACGACTTTACACAGGGCTCTGACAATGAAAGCACATAGAAGACATTCATATGAAAGATCATTTACATTTTTTAATAGTTTAATGTCATGCATTAATGTTTTGTTTGAAGGGAACCCCCATAAATGTATAACATGTACTCCAAGAATTTACCTCTGGATGGTGCCATTCATTTTCTCCACCAGCCCATTCGTTTGAGGGTGATAGGGGGAGCAGAGGCTTCTTTTAATTTTTAACAATCCGCAAACCCTTTTGTTGCGCTGCAAAAGACAGTTATATACACTGGCTATAAGCACATTACAATAAGAATTTAAATAAACAGCTGTCATACTAATATCTCAACAACAGATTTATAAAGACCAGAAAATTAACCATTTTCAAAAAATTATTCAAATATGAGTTCACATATTTTTGCCAAAGACTAAAGTACTTACAGAATTGACAAATTCTTTGCCTTGGTCAGTAAGAATCATTTTCGGGGCTTCGAACTGGTGGACGAATTTTATGAGACAGTTTGTCACTTCCCCGGCTGATTTTGACTTTAAAGGGTATGCTTGTGGCCATTTTGTAAAATAATCAATAAAAACACATATGTATTGATGTCCTTTGTTGGTTTCAGTAAGTTTTCCAATGAGGTCCATCCCAACCTGCTCAAATGGCTGAGAGACCTTAAAAAGAAAATCATAGTTAAGTTAATAATACTGAAATTACACCGTCTACTGTTATAATTTTTTCAAGTATATAATCAGTAGGTTTCTAAGCAATGAAAACATTGTGTAATTTAATGTGATTATTTGCTATGGTCGATGACTAACCTTTATCGGAATGTATTCTGCTATTTTTTTAATTGTTGCAGCACTTGCCTGGCAAAGTGCGCACTGGGAAACCTAATCAAAAATAAAAGCAATTCAATAACAAACACAAGAGTTGATGATCAAGGTTTACATAACTTATTTTGAGAGATACAGAAACATTGCTGTGTTCCTCTTAAAATAATTTAGCTGTAGTCGAATTACATAGAGTTTGTTTTGGAGTACCCACCCAATTATTGATGTCCACTGACATCCCTGGCCAGTAGAACCGCTTTGAAATGGCTTCTCTTGTTTTTGTTTGCCCGCAATGGGCCCCAGTAGGACTGGCATAAAAATCTGAAAAAAAATTGTGTTTGCCTCATCAGCCCCACAGACTACCGTTGTCTTTATGGTTTTGTCTGTGCCTTTGTAGCGCCAGTAAAACAGCTGCTCCCCTAAACATAAACAAGAAAATAGAAAAGTTTATTATAGCTGTTTAAACCACGACAGGTCTATATGTGGTAAAAGTCATGACAATACATCTTGAATGTAATGAATCAATTATGTATGTGATATAATTTGGGGGTGACTATTGGACTGGTTCTCTATATTTATGACAGTATGACTACTTCAGAAACCAAAAAGATTATGCCACACACAAGACTGTATTACTGATACTAAAAAAAGTGATGGGTGTGTAAAGTCATTATGACTAATGGCCTTCAGATATCATGGATTTATTTTTAATACAAATATCAATTCGAAGTAGTTTAATTCCAAATTTCGTGCTGTCAGTAAGTTTCCACATATGTAATTTAAAGACATAAAGACATAACAGTGGGTTCACCTGCATAAAAGGGTGTGGCACATACCACTCCAAAAGTAATGAAAAAGTTTGTGGCTGTAAAAGTGGGAAAGCGCTATATAAATAAATTTTACTTACTTACTACTTAATTACGACATAATATATTGTAGTTAAGCTATAAAAGGACAAAAACAGTTCTTAGTTAATGCTGTCTACTTAATAGCAAACCTTAAAACTTTTACTTTAATAAACGCACATGTGCCTATTAACGGGGTTAACTAGGTCAAAGAAAGGTCAAGCTAATTAAATCGGTTAGTGCAAATTAAGACTACACATTATGCCATTGTATATGTGTTAATATATATGTATTGATGACATTTATAAACGCTACAAAGTTGCAGTTATTACCTTCAATGTCGTAAATAGCAGCTTTTCTTCGGAGAAGAAATTTCTCTTTCTTCGTAAAAAGCGCTGGATACTCGCCTTTCAGTTTATATGCAACCAAAATCTTGTACTCGTCTGGTTCCATCCTCTTGTGGTGTTTGTTATTTTCGAAAACAAATTGTAAAAAAATCTTCTAGTTAGCTCAGAGGCACTCTGGTTTTCGGTTCATGCGCACAATGTGAGCTAATTTGCATAATTGATTAGGAAAACCCACGTGACCGGAGATTTTGGAAAAATTTGACAATGTCGGAGTCGAGTAGGCCTACGAAAGGTTGGCCAGAACTAACTTGCCAAATTTTGAAAAGCCCTGTTACTTACAAAGACGATAAATATATATATTTAAATGTTGTTTTAAATTTTATTTATTTACAAAGAAAAACTCTGCCAATGTGCATCATCATAGATTGGGGGGGGGGGGCACACATTTTGGCAGCCGATGCCATACAGCCTGATAAATTTTGTATCCCTCCATAACTTTTGCTGTGAATAAGACATCTTCTCCAAAGTTACTGTACTTATTGGTTATACTGAGATTGATTTTGCAAATAAACTCATTCGTGATAGCTTCGCTACAAAGTGTAAACAGAGTGTAAATTCACTGGAGAGCGACGTGTTTCCATGATCGCATCTGGTTTTACAGTATTATAGTATCAAAGTCTTTTTCTAGACAAAGTATTCCCAGCAGGTTATTTCAGTGTACAGTATAAGGTAAACTGTCTTCCACACGGCACATTACAATGTCACGAAACTAATATTAAATTCATCGAGTCTGCTGTTTTCCAGCTTTTACTCTTTATCGCGTCGACTGCAGATCAGTGACAAGTAGCGTACAGAACGGAGCTGGGCAAGTGGCTCCTCCTACTTTGCGCGCTCCCGTGAATGGGGAAACAATTTTTAACTACTTTGGCACAACACCGGCACGGGCGTCTGCACAGAGTGGATCTCCTCCACTCCAGCGCCATTGGGGAGCGCTGGTGGGGGTGGCGGTGGTATCGGGCAGGACCGGATCAGCGCCGCCAGATACTCCATCCTCTGCAGGTGGCGTTCAGTCTGGTCCTGCAGATCTTCCCGCCTGCGGCGCCACACCGCCGCCTGCTTCTGCTGCGTGGCCGCCAGCTCGGCCACCATTCTCGCCAGCTCCTCCCTCTGCTGGCCCACTCCTGGATCTGCCGTGCCTCCAGTCCTGGGTTTCAGCACCACTGTAAACGACCACGGCAGACCCAGTGGCATTTTAACCATTCTTTATTAATACTGGACGGTTGCTGTTCACAATACACGTAGAGCTGCAGCTCTCCCGCTGCCTGCTCAACATCACCACAACAACATGATGATTTTCGTTCCACTTCTCACGTGTACACCACTTTTCATTGGTCTTTCACGTGGAATTCCAATAAAATTGATTCATGTTTGTGGCTGTAATGTGACAAAATGTGGAAAAGTTCTAGGGGGCCAAATACTTTTGCAAGCCACTGTAAATATGGATTTCCATGGGGTTCTCTGCTGGTACCAATTCTATTTACATTATAGAAGCTGTCCTTTGGGAGTATTATCAGAAGGCATACCATACATTTAACATACTTTGCTATGCTAGATGACACCTAGCTCTATCCTTCCATGAAGCCAGATGACGCACAATTACGTATACTATAGGAATGTCTACTACAGGAGGACACAGCAAAGGACAAAGAAAGATACAGACCATACGTTCACAGGGGGAGATTAGTGCAGTGGATAAACCTGCGTGAAACTCAGAACAACAAGGGCAGATGGGCAATAATGGTGATAGATTTCATCTGAAAGGCAGGCAGAAGGTCTGTACTGTCAAAAGAGACACCAGTGGAAATGGCAGATGCAGACTTTGTGGGCTCAAGCTTAGGCAGCATGGAGTGGTCTGACTCAGAGATGAGTGACTGTAAAAGCTCTAAATGGGACCCTCTGGATTGGGTGGGTGCTCAGCAATGTTCCCTCTAATTTTTCACGTGTCTGAGTGAACACACAAACTCCCTGAGCGGTCCCTTGGACCACTGTGAGCGACATCAGACGTGTGCACTGTGGTCACGCCGGCATCTAATCCATCCAAGTTACATGGTTTATTAAAATAATCAAATTACAGCATTTATGTTAGACTACTTTTAATTAACTGCTTTAGCCCACTTACAATGAAAATTTTAAAAAAAATCTAGTCATTGACCTGTGTAGTGCGTTAACACTATTGGAAGTAAAAATAACTTGAACTCCAATTTTGAAAACACAACTTTCTTTCTTTTTATTTTTTATTTTTATTTTTATAAAGCTCTGACTTGTATTATGAGTCTGTGGTCTGGGAGATAGTCCTGTAACTCTCTGTCTGCAAAATACAGGATATAATGACCAATGTTGGGCAATTAATTATATAGTTACTTCTTCAAAAAAGTAACTCAGTTTGGCAAACAACAAAGTTTTTTGCAGCTTCTTTTTTTAAATGCAGCCAAGGCATTTTTAAATACACATTTCAAACTATTTACAGAACAATCAGGTGTTCTGCATCAAATTTGATGCCACACAAATTATTTGTGCCACTCAGATTTAACTGTACCAGTTCTGAGAGCCTGGCAGAAAAATCTATACCTAGATATCTAATGCTACCTGACTGTAGTAGTTTTATTATAAAATTAACAAAAAGTGAGGGGGAAGATGGCAAAGGACTGGTTGTTACATAGAGCTTTTCTACTCTGAGCACACAAAGCGCTTTACACAGCTTGTGTCACTCACACAATCCCTTTTTTCTATGCTCTTTCTATAGAAGTTCTTTCTATGTAACATTCACATGTATTCACACTCTGATGGATACATCAGAGAGCAGCTTGGAGTTAGTATCTTGCTAAAGGATCTTTGGCATGCAGACTGGAGCAGAAAGGGATTGAATCATCAACCTTCCCATTAGTAGGTGACCTGCTTTATCTTATTTATTTTTTGGTGTGTATGATTGTTTGTATCTCTTTGCTGTACATTGGTGTGTTTCTGTTTGGTATGGCTATTACGATGCTTTGCGTTTATGTGGTAAACTGCAGCACTAAAGGCAGAGCATACAAAACTAAATGCAGAAGGAGAAGAGAAAAGACGTGAAAGGTGACAAGGGGAAAAAGGTAAAGCAACTACCAAAAAAACAATTATGCGTGACCTAAAATCAATAAGAAAAACAATAAGAAAAACAAAACAAGCCAACAAAAAAGACTCACTGTTGTTTCTGGGTCTTCTTCTGCCTTTTTTTTGGTATTCCTGAAAACACCCAGTTGTACCTCATGTAGTGGATCTGGAGCTCAATAACGGATACTTTGATTTTTTTTTTTTTTCGAAGAGTCAGGTCATCACACACCAATTACTTAAACTGCAGGGTTAGGGTTAGGCGAGGTTAGGCTTCCCTTCATTGGCTTCCTGTTAAATCCAGAATTGAATTCAAAATCCTGCTCCTCACATACAAGGTCTTAAATAATCAGGCCCCATCTTATCTTAATGACCTTGTAGTACCATATCACCCAATTAGAGCACTTCGCTCTCGCACTGCAGGCTTACTTGTTCCTAGAGTATTTAAAAGTAGAATTGGAGGGAGAGCCTTGAGTTTTCAGGCCCCTCTTCTGTGGAACCAGCTTCAGGTTTGGATTCGGGAGACAGACACTATCTCTACTTTTAAGATTAGGCTAAAAACTTTCCTTTTTGCTAAAGGATATAGTTAGGGCTGGACCAGGTGACCCTGAATCCTCCCTTAGTTATGCTGCAATAGACGTAGGTTGCTGGGGGATTCCCATGATGGATTGAATTTTTCCTTTCCAGTCACCTTGTCACAGTCCGGCGAGGGCAGACTGTATGTGTTGACAAAAGGACCCAAAACGCAGACTCCAAAAACTGAACGTGGCGTGGATTTAACAAAAAACAAGCCGTTTATTGAGGCTAGCAAAAGGGTACAAACAAAAGGGCATTGGTGAAACTAAACAATAACCTAAACTGGGTGAACTAAAACTAAACATGAAAAAACCTTAAACATGGTGAACTGACATAGATTCCTGAAGTAGTGACATGGATGAGCAGACGACCTGACAAAGAATGACTGAAAGCACACGGACTAAATACACACAGGAGGATAATGAGGGAAGTGGGAACACATGGAGAAACAGCTGACACACATGAACATAACGACGTCACAAGGAGAGAGTAACACAGGGACACAGGACCCCTTCAAAATAAAACAGGAAATATAATGAGACGCAGACCTGACAACATAAGACACACAGACATGAAACACACGAAGAGCAAGGGAGACTTCACAGGGGTTGAAAACACAAGGGGGAACTAATAAGCAAATGCACATAGGAAACTTAATAAGCTTAAACATACACTATAAACATCAAAAGAACTAAAACTCAAAACACTGGGTCATAAGCAGTGTTGGGTAAGTTACATTAAAATAGTAACTTAGTTACATTACTAGTTACTTCTCTCAAAAGTAACTCAGTTACTTCAAGTTACTCGTTACTTTCAAAGTAACTAGTTACTAGGGAAAGTAACTTTGGTTTTACTCAGAATTCTCTTGTTAATGTGTTGCTTCCATAACTTTGCCAGTCTTCTAGCTTGCTTACTTGCCACAAGTGCACTGTGCCACCTACCAATAGAAAGGAAAAGATAATGTGCATATTTCCATGAGAGAAATCCCACGCCTGGACCGTCATTGACTGCTGCCATGATTCTAGCCTACGTCACAGCGTCATGCGCGCCTTTTACATCCAACACAAAAACTGCAGTCGTGGTGCTTTCGATTGTACTCAGAACTCGGAAATTCTGCCTTCTGAATAGGAAGATGTAGGTAACACCAGACTGCAGATGAGCTGCATACAGGGCTGGACTGGGACAGAAAATTGGCCCGGGCATTTTGACTAGAGACTGGCCCACCATTATAGGAAAAATTATAAAGCCTTTGAATGAAAACAAACGCTGTTGTGACAGTGATGTTCACTGTTTTGATGGTATATATGCATCAATCTATCAATCGTTTGTTGTAAGATTCAGATAATTATTTTTTAAAAGCTAGACATTTTAAATGAGAATAAGAAAGAAAAGTATTTCTTTGTGCCCCCCTTTCCCTGTTAATGCCCTACCTGGCCCCCCTGGCAAAACTTTGCTAGACCCGCCCCTGCACAGTTACCAGCTGTCAGCTACCTAAAAAAGGATCCTGGGGTTATTTGTCTCTCAGAAACAGTTCATAACTTCCCTTCAACTCATTCATGTCACCTAAAAGGTAAACCTGTTTCTCCATCACCTGTTCAGCTCTGATGATCCAGTAAGGACATCTCCTGGTTTCATCTTCATGTTTCCCTCTCACCAGATAACCAAACCATATCATGACCAGCAGCTTTACAGCTGTGGCTCCAGCAAACATCAGCTGATACTAGAAAGTAATATTAAATAAATTCTAACAATAGCTGATCAAGCTTAAACGTGGTGCTGTTGTTTACCGCGACATCCGCTGGTTTCCTCTTTCGGCGCAAAGTGAGCGATAAGCAAACAAGAGAGCCGATCAGCTGATCATTGATCAGTTTTCATGATTGAAGCAGAAACGGGAGAGGGAGGGGGAGAGGATGAGAGAAGAAGAGGCAGCTGTGCAGCGTAAACACAGAATAACTCCAGCTTTGTGTCTTTTTCATTGTAGCTGAATTACGGGACAAACTGTTCCTTTTCACCTCAATAAGAAACGCGTAATATTTTCTCTGAATACCAGGCGGGACGGTTGGCAACTCTAATAACTTATGAACAAAATAAAGTTCAACATTATTAACTTCATAGCACCCACCTAACTCCACCTAAACTTGGTTCATATCTGACCCAGAGAGACTGCAGGTCATAACTTCTTACCTGAAGTTCAGTTCACACTTGGACCGGCGGCTGCCTCGGGTCTCTTTTCCTTCTGCGTCCGTTTTCCTTCATCCACTCGCTGACCTCCACGACTTGCTAATGTTACTGAATCTGTGGAAGCTCCGCGATAGCCACCACACGAAGTAACGAGTAACGACCCTATCTAAATCCCAGTAACGAGTAACGCGTTCCTGATTTTGGCATAATAACTAGTTACCGTGCTCGTTACCACAATAATAATAATAATAATGGATTGGATTTATATAGCGCTTTTCAAGGCACCCAAAGCGCTTTACAATGCCACTATTCATTCACTCTCACATTCACACACTGGTGGAGGCAAGCTACGGTTGTAGCCACAGCTGCCCTGGGGCAGACTGACAGAAGCGAGGCTGCCATATCGCGCCATCGGCCCCTCTGGCCAACACCAGTAGGCAAGTAGGGTAAAGTGTCTTGCCCAAGGACACAACGACCAGGACAGAGAGCCCCGGGATCGAACCGGCGACCTTCCGGTTACAGATACGCTTCCCAACCCCCTGAGCCACGGTCGCCCCAAATAATAACGTAGTTACTGTAACGTGTTACTTAATAACGCGTTAGTCCCAACACTGGTCATAAGACCCAGGATCGTGACAGAGCCCCCCCTCCAAGGGCGGATTCCAGACGCCCTAAACCACGAAAAACAAAACAAAACCAAAAACAACCCACCCAGGGCGGGCGGAGGGGGTCCAGGATGGAGGGCCCGAAACAAAGCCACAAAAACAAAATGGCCATCAAAAGCACAGGAGCGCAGGGAACAGTTCATAATCCGGGGGCCGACGGCTCAACAGTTCATGATCTGACAAGTCAGGGGGATGACCCGGGGGCCGACGGCTCAACAGTTCATGATCTGACAAGTCAGGAGGACGACCCGGGGGCCGATGGCTCAACAGTCCAAACCCAGACAGTTTAGGGGGGCGGCCCGGAGACTGACGGCCCAAGAGCCCAGAAAACAGTTCAGGGGGCCGGGCAGGCGGCAGGCACCAGCAGTGACGGAGCAGGTCAGGAGGCCGGCCGGGCGGGAGGCACTGGCGGCGACGTAGTTCAGGGGGCCGTCCATGACGGCAATGACGTCCAGTCATCGGCCTGGAAAGCGGCCGGACAGGACGTGCAGGACAAGCAGGCATGGAGACCTTAGGCGCAGACGAAGCTAGACGGAGGGAGGCTGGACCAGGCGATGCAGAGGCTACTGCTGTAGCTGTAGCTGGACCAGGCGACGCAGAAGGCGAAGACTCGGAGGCTGGACCAGGCGACGCAGAAGGCGAAGACTCGGAGGCTGGACCAGGCGAAGACTCGGAGGCTGGACCAGGCGACGCAGAAGGCGAAGACTCGGAGGCTGGACCAGGCGACGCAGAAGGCGAAGACTCGGAGGCTGGACCAGGCGAAGACTCGGAGGCTGGACCAGGCGAAGCAGAAGCTGAAGCCGCAGCTGGACCAGGCAACGCACAAGCTGAGGCCGCGGCTGGACCAGGCGACGCACAAGCTGAGGCCGCGGCTGGACCAGGCGACCGTGAGGCGGCTGCAGGTGGTGGCTGGACGGGCTCCTCGGGCCCTCCAGCTGACGTGGCATGAGGCTGGACGGGCTCCTCGGGCCCTCCAGCTGACGTGGCATGAGGCTGGCTGTGTTCACATGACATCTTACAGTTATCAGTCCAGAAGCAAACAGGTGTTAGATGTCCTGAGGCAGAGACCAACCCATTCACTTCAAGACTCATGTTGGCTGTCATAATAGGCTCTAAAACAGAAAGCCCTGTTTCTACATTCCTCCTTTCAGTCTCAATCAATGACATATCTTTATGGCCCAGATAAGCTGGGTCAGCCACAGGGAAAACAAGGATTACAATATTACCCACAAAAACATGACTTAAACCTTCATGGATAAGCTCCTGGGCAAACATGAAATATTCAGGTATGAATCTGGTCGATGAGAACTGACCAGTACATTGACTTGGAACCACGCTTGAGGTGGACTGTAACTCAAGGTTGTTATGGGTACGGATAATGCTGTGCTAGCACCCATAGCTGAGACGGGTGACATTTCAGGCTGTGTGCTGGTGGTAACATTAACCTTGGAACTCAAAACCTTGTCCAATAATGTGCTCACAGAAACACAGGAGAATTGTGCCAAGTTAACTCCGTCAGGGGACACTACATGTTCATTAACAGTAGAATTGTATCCCCTGGTCTCCGCCTCAATCTTCTGATTGGAGGTGGCAGGGCTGGAGGTAAACAGTCCAAAAACACCCTGCTCACGATTGTGAGGAAAACAGAATTCAGGTTGGGACATTTCACAGTTCATGTTACCCTGATTTGAATCCATGCTGTCATCTTTAAGTTCCAACGTGAGTTCATGATCAGCATTCTCAGTTTTAAGTTCATTGAAAATAGGAGCAGCAGGCAAAACATGATCACACATCATCTCACACTCAGTCCTTTTATACTTTACGTCATGACCCTCCTCTAAAAAATCCTTACTTGCTATGAAAGCACAGGGGCCTACTTTAAGTAGCTCGTTGGTGAGCAGAGCAGACTCAGGAAGGGAGGCGTTAGCCACAGGTAACTCAGTTTTTGATGGGACCCCAGGCAAATTAAAGGACACAGGAGAAAACACCTCCACCCCTCTCCTCACACAATTAGCATTTAGGTCTGTGGAGGTCTCTTTCCATCTAAGTATAGCGTCAGAGGTCCCTGCAAGATCACTAGGTTTGTCCATGGTTGTCTTTGGGACAAAATCTCTAGGCTGTGGCTCGGTTAGCACTGCATTACTCAGCCTACAGTTAGCACTGGCTAATTCTGAAACAGTTTCTTTGTTTTTGCTATAAGAAAAACACAAAACAGGGGATTCCCCGGTCGGCTCAGAGGCTGGACAGTCAAACTCCTGTTCGGGTGGCGGTGACAAGAACACAGGCTGAAGCTCTCCAGTGCTGGAATTTACAGTCTGTGTGGGTCTTACTCCTTGTTCGTGGAAGCCAGACGAACAGACCACACCATTCACAGTACTGGAGTCAGCCATCTTCACACTATGTGTCTCTTTTAACTTTGACCCTTGAATCTGTAAATCTGAATCTAGTTCATCTTCTAAGGTTTCAATGGAGGCTGGTGATGAAAGACTGCGTTCACTCACCTCCGGTCGTCGCGCAGTGCGACGGGGACGCGAACGCCGTTTCTTCTTGATTGTAGTTTCCGATGAACCAGACAGCGGCGCCTCATGCGCGCCGGGCGGCGTCGCAGAGGCTGGGGAACTGGGTGCTGATGGAGCGGTAGGTGAGAGTTCCTGGAAGCTCAGGGGACCCCCGAAAGCCAGGTGAGTTCCCCGGAAGATCTCTTCATAGTTAGGAGCGAGCCACGCCTTCCACCGGAGCTCTTCCTCCAGTTGAGCGGCGCATGCAGCGCGCTGCCGCTCCTCGAGGTCGAAATCCATGACCTCCGCAGCATCCTCGTGTTGCTCAGTGGAGGGTGAGACATGCCGTAGCAATGAGCGACGGCAACGTGAACGCCGCTTCCTTTTTGAAGTGGTCGTGGACGAAACTTTGATTTCTGTGGCGACCGGCTCCTCGTCTTCTGACCACATCCGTGCCAGATAAGAAGCGGGAGACGGGTAGGTCGGTCGAGGCGGCGAGGGTGAACGACTGAGCTGTGATAGCGAAGTGGAAGCTTCGCGAGCTGAGGGGTGGCGCCGGCGTAGAAGAGTGTGGTGCCGTGGCGAACTTCAGCGTGCTGACTCGCACGCTTACAGCAGGCGGAGGGGAGGCTGCGCGGCCGCGGGGCTGTGGTGATGCAGTCCCCACACCGGACCGCTGATGCTGCCGTGGACGGGGTTGGAGGATGGTGCGGAGGTAGTCCGAGATCAGAGGGGGTAGCGCTTCCCATAACCAGGGAAAAACCTTGACGCTTACCCGCAACGAGTGAAGTAACTCCTCCCTCTCCTCCTCTCTAGAGCTTTGCCTCCACTGGCAGCATAACGACTCCACTGCCTGAATTACGTCTCTACTATGTGTCGCTGGGTACGACATGGTCAGGTCGTACTGTTACAGTCCGGCGAGGGCAGACTGTATGTGTTGACAAAAGGACCCAAAACGCAGACTCCAAAAACTGAACGTGGCGTGGATTTAACAAAAAACAAGCCGTTTATTGAGGCTAGCAAAAGGGTACAAACAAAAGGGCATTGGTGAAACTAAACAATAACCTAAACTGGGTGAACTAAAACTAAACATGAAAAAACCTTAAACATGGTGAACTGACATAGATTCCTGAAGTAGTGACATGGATGAGCAGACGACCTGACAAAGAATGACTGAAAGCACACGGACTAAATACACACAGGAGGATAATGAGGGAAGTGGGAACACATGGAGAAACAGCTGACACACATGAACATAACGACGTCACAAGGAGAGAATAACACAGGGACACAGGACCCCTTCAGAATAAAACAGGAAATATAAATGAGACGCAGACCTGACAACATACGACACACAGACATGAAACACACGAAGAGCAAGGGAGACTTCACAGGGGTTGAAAACACAAGGGGGAACTAATAAGCAAATGCACATAGGAAACTTAATAAGCTTAAACATACACTATAAACATCAAAAGAACTAAAACTCAAAACACTGGGTCATAAGACCCAGGATCGTGACACACCTTTCTCACTCACTATGAGTTAATAGACCTCTCTGCATTGAATCATATCTGTTATTAATCTCTGTCTCTCTTCCACAGCATGTCTTTATCCTGTCTTCCTTCTCTCACCCCAACCGGTCGCAGCAGATGGCCCCGCCCCTCCCTGAGCCTGGTTCTGCCGGAGGTTTCTTCCTGTTAAAAGGAAGTTTTACCTTCCCACTGTCGCCAAGGTGCTTGCTCATAGTGGGTCATATGATTGTTGGGTTTTTCTCTGTATCTATTATTGTACGATCTACTGTACAATATAAAGCGCCTTGAGGCGACTGCTGTTATGATTTGGCGCTATATAGATAAAACTGAATTGAATTGAATTAGTGGTTCCTTTCCTGTTTTCTCTGCAAAACTGATTTTGGGTTACTTTTGAGCCAATATTCTGTGATATTCGTGGCTACCATAGAGAATTACTAGCTCTCTCCCTTGACTTCAGAAGTCCATGGTGACCTTCATGGATCCTGTCTATCATTTCCTTCCCTAACCCAGTGGAAATAACAATACGACTGCCTCTGACCATTAATCCATCTATCTCAGATAGAAGTTTCTAATCATCTCAGGTACCTGTTTTACATAACCTGGCCACCCTACCTGGATGTACTGTAGCTTAGTCTGAAGCTGAAGCTTAGTGAAGCTTAGTCTGAAGCTTAGTCTGTGTCCACTGTGATGAAGCAGGAACCTGTCTCAAGACAGACTTAACATGAACAGCAACATCTTCACTTGATGTGTTATCTGTGGTGCATGGTATTGTTCACTCTGGAAAAAGCATCAGTTATAAGCAGTATTTTACCAGGTGCACACACTGCTTCAGCATTGAAATGCATTAGTCTCATAAGCAGTCTCTGGCATCTCACCATAACATTATTTAAATCTTTACAGTTTATTAAAGGTACAAGGAGTTTGTGGTCTGTAATAAGCTTTAAGCTGCCAAGTCCCAACAAGTATTTTTTTTAAATGTTCAGATGCTCAAACAGTGGCTAACCATTCTTTTTCTATTTTGGTGTCTCTTGTTTCAGCATCTCCCAGCCTCCTGGAACGACATACTAAAGGTTTCCAGTGTCCCATGCATACCGTTCTCATCAAACATGTTTCACAGGAACCAAATCCTTCTCTGCCTGAGTTTGCATTTAGCTTTAGTCAGTTCAAGGCCTGCAGCTTGGATCACTTTGAGCACTTTCTTAAGCCGCTGATGATGGATCTCCTCATTTCCCCATGAACAAGGATGTCATCCATGTACACTTCAGTTCCTTCAAGTCCTCTTAGTGTTTCAGTCATTCTCCTTTGGAAACTCAGAGTTCTCAGCAGTCAGACAGAGCCCATATGCCTCTGCTCCCTCATAGGGCAACTGACTGCGCTTATAGAAGCATGCCCGCTTGTGAATCAGGTTTCTTCTTGGCATGAGATAGTTGTTGAACTTGCCGTATTTGTAAGCAATGGCGTCACAGCGGCGCGACAAAGGCTGTCCAAATTAGAAGAGTCCTCCAAATGTGGCGACAAATGCGTCCTTCATTTCCCCGAATTTGAACGATGGGTCAGGTGTATCCTTCGTGTCCTACCATATCCCAAGATTCATTGCGGTCATACAGGAGGCTTTTTTTGATAACGATGGTGGCCAATGCCGGAGAGGAAAACACTTTCAGTTGTAAGTATATGAAAATCTGGTGGTACAAAAGTAAAATTTTTATAGCGGTTGGATTGTTTGTTTGTTTTTTATATATATTCTTTATTTCTACAATATTACCTCACAAAGATGATTACAGGCATTAATTAACACAGTTTACAAGAGAAAAACGAAACAAAACGAGAAGGAAGAAAGACAGAGAGAAAGAAAGAGAAAAAAAAAAAGGAAAAAAATTATATATATATAAAATAAAAGGAGAAAGCTCTGTCGGGAGTAAGCAATTAACTAAATTGGTGGTTTCAAGCTTTAAAGAGAAAATTCGGTTTATAGGTATTAACGTATTGGACCCACTTATCCCAACACAGATGGAACCAGGCCATCCTGTCATTAACATGAGCTGTTACTTCCTCCATCCTATATATCTCTAACGTAATTTCCCACCATAATGACAAAGTCGGTATGTCTTGCGAGGACCATTTCTTTGTTATACATTTCTTACTTGCAACCAATAAAGCTCTTAACAGACATATGTCATTTTTGGACCAGTTCTGCGGTATACAGCCAAAAAAAATTGTCTTCATATCCTGAGGGAATGTACAGTTAAAAATGCCTTGTAATATACCATGAATGTCTTTCCAGTAAGTCCGTAGCACAGGACAGTCCCACATAATATGGGTGTGATGGGCTCCTTGGTATCCACAGTTTCGCCAGCACACGGGAGGATTCCCATCATAGTGAGCCTTTTGACATGGAGTGATAAAGAACCTTATCAGAGTTTTCCATCCGAACTCCCTCCAGCTTTTGGAGGAAGTACTCCTCCATTGCCATTCCCACATCTGAGTCCATTCTTCCCTAGAAATACACATCCCTCCCTCCTTTTCCCATAACATCTTCACATAATCAGTTGAGTGTGGAAGCTTATTCATAAAAAAATTGTACCAAAAAGAAATGAGTCTTGTGTCAACATCCCCACTGTACGCCTGTCTAAATAAAGTTACCAATTCCACGTTAGTATTTGACATCTGACCGATTGTTGTCTTTATATAGTGTCTTATTTGCAAGTATCGAAAAAAATCCTGTTTTTCTAGATTGTCTCTGTTTCAGCGTGTCAAAACTAATAAGGTTCCCATCCTTTATCAAACTATCATATGTAGATAACCCTTTAGCAGGCCAGCTTTTAAAACGTGAGTCCAATTTATTCGGGGCAAAGTCAGAATCATATGCATACCATTTGAATAAAGCCAAATCCTGTTCAAGTTTGAATTCTTTCACGACTTTTCTCCATATATTAAGTGTGCACGACACCCAGGGGTTATGAATCTTGTCAATATATTTTCGAATATTCGAGTCCATCAGGACAGCTTGTATTGGGGAGGAAAACATATTCTCCTCTATAGTCTTCCAGTGTGCTTGGTAGCTTGTATCACACCAATTAACCACCGTTTTCAACTGAGCAGCCCGATAATAATTTTTTAGTGACGGCAACCCCCATCCTCCCACCTTCTTATGTAATTGTAAAGTTTTAAAACAAACCCTCGGCCGCTTCCCCCCCATATAAACCGCGATATTATTTTATCCCATTCATTGAAACGACTTGGATCAATGGATATTGGTAGTGTTTGGAATAAATATAATATTCTTGGCAAGATGTTCATTTTAATAGATTCAACTCGTGAGTGTAAAGAAAGAAAGGGGATCATGTTCCATCGCCTAATATCACCCACTATTCTCCTTTGTAGAGAACCAAAATTCTCCTCAGATAGTTTAGTTAAATCCTTGGGAATAACAATTCCTAGATATTTCAATGATTGTGCTTGCCAATTCATTGGATATTGAACAACCATGTGAGCTGGGGGGTTATAGTTATAGCTGAGAATTTGAGTTTTAGACATATTAATTTTATATCCAGAGAGTTTCCCAAATTTTTGACACAGATTCATCAGCGAAGGCAAGGAGTTAGTGGGCTGATCTAAATAGATCAATATGTCGTCCGCATAACAAGCGAGCTTGTGTTCCTGTCCTGCAATAGTGATCCCCTTAATGTCTTTATTTTGTCTAATTGATTGTGCCAAGGGTTCTAAGTACAATGCAAACAGGAGCGGGGACCAAGCACAGCCTTGTTTATTTCCTCTCTGCAGAACGAAGCTATTTGAGAGAGAACCATTAACTTTAATTCTTGCGGTGGGGTTAGTGTATAGTGCCCTCACCGTATCAACAATTCCCTTATGTAAGCCGAATTTATCCAGGACTTTATATAGAAAGTCCCAATTTACAGAATCAAAGGCTTTTTCTGCATCAATGCTCATAAGCATGGCTGTACTCTTAGATGTCTGTATCTGATGTATTACATGAAGAGTTCTACGTATATTATCCTGGGTCTGTCGTCGTCTTATAAACCCCGTTTGATCATTGCTAATTAAGTCAGGTAAAAATTCTTCCATTCTCCTGGCCATTATCGAAGTAAACAATCTATAATCTATGTTAAGGACAGAAATAGGTCTATATGAGCCACACTCCATTTTGTCTTTCCCTTCTTTCGGAATAGCCGAAATAATTGCCTCCTTCCAACTCGGTGAAATTTGCGCTGTTTTTAACACCCAGTTAAAAGTAGTAAGTAGTGTAGGGATCAAGTCCTGTTTGAATTCCCGATACCACTCCGCGGTGTAACCATCGGAGCCTGGTGACTTATTTGATTTCAGCCTATTGATGGCATTCATAAGTTCAGCTTCCGTCACCTCCGCTATCATCGTTTTATTTTGTTCCTCGTTAAAGCTTGGTAGGCATAAAGAGTTCAGGAAGTTGTCCATTTCGTGTTCAGCCCCCCCTGGGACTCCCGCATATAATGTTTTATAAAATGACTCAAAGGCGTTTTGTATCTTGCAAGGATGAGTCATTATATTCCCCGTCTCTGGGTGTTTGATTTTAGTTACAGTATTCTCCGCTATCTTCTTCTTAAGTTTCCATGCTAAAATTTTCATTGATTGCGATCCTCCATCATAATGTTTCTGTTTCAAATATAACAATTTTCTCTTTATCGTCTGTATACTCTGCGTATTTATTTCATTTCTAATCATTGTTAGTTTCTGCAAGGTGCCCGCTGAAGGCTTATGTTTGTGCTCACTTTCTAATTGTTTTTGAATCGCTTGTAAATCTTCCATTTTTTTCTCTCTTGCTTTTTTTTGGAAGGAGGCAAATGCTATAATCTTCCCCCTCATAACAGCTTTTAATGCGTCCCATAGTATCGGGGGTAAAACCTCCCCATTATCATTAATTTCAGCATTGTTAAGCTTTGGGTATCACAATAGATATGTTTCTTTTTTTTACTTAAAATAATCGTAAACTAGCTTGTATGGTGGGTCCTGCATTTTTTTTCATGTATTGCTCATTTACTTACAGCCAATTTTGATTTTTGCGATTTAACCTTTTTGTGATTTAGGGAACAAAGACCAAACAGCTCAGTTTATTAAAATGACAGGAGAAAATTATCACCTCTTCACTGGGGTGAAGAATTCTGCCACGTGGCATGAAGATACAAGAATAAATCAATATTTACATATTGATATGAGTATGGTTTTATTAACCCCCATGTACTACAGAACCTGTGATGTCCAGACAGTATTCCTCTTGTGTTCTGCTGTGAAAACTGAGATTCAGGGATTAACATAGTTGCTATGGTTTTCTCTCTTCTCTTACTTGTTTTGTGTGATCAGGACATTTGTGGGCCTGCAGGGGAAAGTCCCTTGGAGGCCAGAAAGAAATGGGATAACTTAAAAAGAAATACAAAGTATGTATGTGTATTATTGTAACTGTTGCTGTTCTGAGAGTCTATGGCGCATGTGGTGTGATATGCCCATGTAGAAAGGACAGCACTGCAACGCTTGACTCTGGGCTCTCTCTTTATGTATTGTAGGGTCTACCTTACAATATAAAGCACCTTGAGGTGACTGTTGTTGTGATTTGGCATTATATAAATAAAATTGAATTGAATTGAATTGAATTGAATTCTGGCAACTGGGACAAATATAATGACACACAGACATCATCAACAGTGTGTTACGCAACACACATTCAGTTCTCCAGCTTGGGATTATTTTCCTTTTGCAAACACAAGACTTAATAAAAGACTAATATATGTTTCTACAACACAACATTGTCAAAGTCGTTCTTTAGAAGTTCTAGTTGAAACCAAGTGTGGCATCATATAGTGGCAGTATTATTTATTTATTTATTTTTCCTCCTTTTTTCCTAACTTCCTCTCTCCCTGAGGACACTCCAGGGCAAAGCAGAGCAGTGGTGACCAAAACAGAAGTGATGAGGAAGAGTGTCAGCCACACACAATATAGAGAAAGAGGAAAAGAGACAGGGATGATGAGCTGCTAGACCTTATCAGAGAAGACATGAGGCAGCAAAGAGGGGCTGAGTAGAGGAGAACGTGGAAGAGCAGGGAGAGGATGGACAGACTGTTTTTCATTTTTTGATAACAGGATAATGTTAGCAATGGCTCCAGTGTCAAGCTTAAAAACTCAGAGTATGATGTGGTGAGCCTACTTTAACATCAGCATAAACCTCCCCTTCGTGAAACTTTGTTATGGAATCTATAAATTGTTCCCCATCTTTGCTAGGAGTGTCAGGGTTGATAGAGTATACAGAGTTGGATTGGTGTGGTGCTTCTGTACGGCATGCTTTGGCAAAGTGGTTCATTTTATTGCACCTTTTCCACCTCTTCCCTGTTGCTGGACACTCATCCCTCAGGCTGTGTGTTTGTACACATCTCCCACACGGTTTTCCCACCTTGTTATGTTGGGGTGTCCTCCTGTTCCTCTGCTGCATACTCTGACGCTTAGAGAATACTGCATGTGCAGGCGCTCCTCCCTGCAGGATTGTGTGTGGGCTGACCATGGCTTTCAATTGGTTCTGTGCGATTTCATAGGAGCGTGCAATGTCTATGGCTCAGCAGTCTATTGCAGGAACTCTTGACGAATCCATTTTGTGCTCTCAGCGGGCATTTAGTCCGAACTGCTCTGATACAATGCATTGTTCTGCTTTTAACTCTTATTTATAAAAAAAATGTCTTCTTAAACTGCTTAGTGAACAGGCATGGTCTCATCTCCTCACCAGGGTTGCATCTGACATCGTGTATACCAGGAATGACACAGGGCTTTTACAGAACACTTCTTTATCACTCGAACAACAACTTCTTCTGGCCTGGAGTCATGTAGGACACCTCAGTTGGCTTTACTGACAGCCACAGCATAGGAAATTCCAAACATCACAGTTCCCACTTTCCCAGGATGAGTCAATTCAATTAAATTCAGTTCGATTCAATTTTATTTGCATAGCGCCAAATCAAAGCAACAGTTGCCTAAACAGTGCTTTGTAGGCTAGACCATCCCATTTAAAAGCTGCTCTCTTCTGGCCTTTGCGGTCTTCAAAGTGTAACACAAAGTGCCAGCAGACTGAGCCTTCTTTTTTTTTTCTTTTTTGCCTGTCCCATTTGGTTCTTTAGCCGTCAGAATTGTTGTCTGAAGACCAACAAGGATACCCAATGGATTTACTTTGCCAAATTGATCATCGTGGCATTGCCGTATTGGTCCATTTGATCGACCTTTGTTTTTATTATTTATTATATTTTATTTTCAGATGTTACAGACGGGACAGACATGAGTGAGGGATAGGAAAGGGAGAAAGAAAGAGTTGTATAAGCAAGGCATTTATTTATAGTTTAATATTTACCTATACCATTAAAGTAAATGGAAGGAAATAATGTGAAGAAAGAAATTGACATCAGGTTCTATGAGGTCCAAAAAATAAAATAAATACATAAATAAACTCTTGCTAGAAAGAAATGAAATACTAAGCTTTACAAGCCAGAGTGTGCAAACCAAAATAAATTGCCTGTTTGAATTGCAATTTCTGTGTTAGATAACGGATGTTGGGTACCCACAATAACTTGCATATTACAGTGACATTCAGATCCAAAAACTAAGTAGCTGAAACACTATCAGCTATGTAACACAACAGTGGGAAAACTGTATTTGCTGTAATATGTAGCATTTCCTAAAATTGTGCAGCACTTTTCCTTATTGTTCTCTGTTTCATTATTTCACAGAACATCATTTTCAAGATGTGACAGAAGCAAAAGTATCCACTAGGTGTCACCGTGGAGATGTGTTTTAGATTTGATAACCTAGATACAATTCATGCACAATGGACTACTTGCACTAACACTTCCGCGTTCTATGTAGTCCTGCTCCAGTGCTTCCGGTGCGGTTAAACCATGGCGACGTTCTACACTCGATGCCTACAAGAGCTCCCAAAATTGAACATCACCGATGTTCATCGGATTTGCAGAGTGACGACTACCCCCGCCAGCAAATTAGATAAAGGATTTAAGTTATATGCTGCATCATATATACACAACTACGAAGGTAAGAAAACGTAAATTAACCGACAAAGAAACGCTAGCTAACGTCAAATGCAAACACTACGTTACTCCGCTATGTCCTTCATTTGATGTCAGTTCTCTACATTACATGTTTTCTTAAACGGTGTTTTATGTCGTCCTAAACTATAGTTGAGGTTTTCTTAACTAATGTCACTTTTGTTGTTAGACACTGTTATATTAGCGTTAGGTAGTTGGCTAACTATGGAGGTAGTTAACTACCTAATGCTACTCTTGCTAAGTGTAAAATATATATGTTTAAGACATGCTGAAATGAGTAATACAGAAATAATGCTAATGGTACTTGTATCTTTATTCAGTGTCCAATAAAGACAGGTTGTCAGGGGAGGTCGGTGTGAGAGCCCTGTGCTACAGGTCGATGAGGAAGAGTGAGGCACCACACAGACTAAGTGTAGGCAGGAAGCTGTGTAAAGTTGTTAATCCCCGTTCTGTGGGGTTCAGTTCATTTAAGCATTAGTTAAGTTCATTCCTAAAGGCCCATCAACTTGAATGTTTTCCTTGTCTCCCTGCTTTATCACTCCTAATTTGACTAGTCAGATAGTTAAATCAACGTGTGTTTGGGTGATCAGAAACATTTGACAACAAGTTAATACTGCAAATATACACAATCTAAGTTATTACAGTTATCAAGCATGGTTAAGTTGTTTTAATAGGGAGAGAAGGAAACACTAAGCATTCAGGAGGGTGCGTAACCATAACACTGAACTATGTTCCTGTTCGGCTCTTCCATGAAGATGTTACATTTTTAATTTTCGTTCTTTCTTCTTAGATTAAGCTTCTGGATTCATCGCCGGTGATACTGACACATAGCCAGTGCTCCTGTGTGGCAGGCGCTGTTATGTGCAATCACACAGTGGCATTGCTCTTCCAAACAGCACACTACTCACAACTCAGAGTGCCGGTTGTCCCCCCTGTGCATAGCTGCACGGAATCTGAACAGCAATGGCACAAGCCACGGACAGTGGTAATTTAAATGAGGTTAAAGTTTTTGAATTAGTCCATGTTTACATATGAACAGCAACACCATCCATAGTAAATGTGTCTTCTGTTAGGGTGTGAGGCCAGGACCCATCAACTCCATGATCTTCACTAAGCCAGTACCAAATAGGATGGCCCAGACTGGAGTACGGTAATTACATTTGTAAAATTTGGTTTCATGTGTTACAAATGTATGTTGCTATTTTTTTCATACATACATGTGTCAGAATAGGTATTAATTTACATACAACATTACACTTTCTGAAGACGGCTAACTCAGTCATGTACATATACATCCCAGTCTCTAACTTATGCACCACTGTTTTACACCTTTTAGTTTTTAGTTTAGTTGTTGTTCAGTATAACAACCTTCTTCCTTACATTATTGTCATTGATGTTTTCTTTAGGAGTGGCTTCTACAGAGGCATGGTGGGTCCGTTACCAGATCCCTGCTTGTTCAGAATAACGGAGGCATATGCAAAATTTAATATTGAGGACAGGCCACTTGTGACCACAATGAACATGAGACCTGACAAGCCCCTTGTGGAAAGTGCCTTTGGGCTGGTGCAGGAGGGCAGTGTTCTGTCATATCAGCAGCCGGTTTTGACAACCCGGTACATCACACTACACCGCGATGCACCACCAACACCGCACTTGCCTCTGGAGGGGTATGACATCTTGCCATCAGATTGTGTGTTTGTGTGCTCAGAAGAAGAGCTTCTGCATCTGAAAAGCTTGTCTGTAACTCTGGAAATGGCTCACAAAATAGAGGAAGCTACACGTGAGCAAAGCTCTTCGTCTGAGTGGCATCAGCTCCGCAGGCCCAGAGTGACTGCCTCTAGGTTTCGGGAGGTGTGTCACGTCAGAGGCCAGAGCTCGGCCGAGTCACTAGCAGAGCGTATATTGAAGGGAACAAGGCAGACAGCAGACATGAGGAGAGGAACTGAGATGGAGCCTGCAATAGCAGCAGAGTATAGTAGGCTAATGAATGTTAACTACTCACCCTGTGGTCTGGTCATTCACCCCATTGCCCCCTGGCTTGCTGCATCTCCTGATGGTGTTGTTTTTGACCCCAATGAATACCCCCAGTTTGGCTTCGTCGAATTCAAATGTCCCAATGTACAAAACTTTATTGACTGCAAATATGTGCAGATGGAATGTGGTACCCCTAAACTAAAAAAGAGCCACGCATATTACTGGCAAGTGCAAGGACAACTGCTCATCAGTGGGATGCAGTGGTGTGACTTTGTTGTGTGGGCACAAGAGGACTACCTAGTGCAAAGAATATACATGGATATAGATGTGCACAATGCAATCAGAGAAAAGGCAGACTATTTCTTTTTTTACATATATATGCCAAGATACCCGTGTTTGAAAAAATGAACAGTGAAAACATAGCAAAAAGAAAAACAGATCCTTCAGGCTGGCTGGAACAAAATAACTGATGTTTTATTTTCAATATATTTCATGAATTCTTTTGTTGTTACATGTTACTTTTATGTGACATCAATAAACTGTTATTTAAGCAATGGCATCAATTTAATTTTTAAAAACACACATTAAAACATTGAATTTGTGCAGAACTTATTTACATGGTAAGTATTTAAAACTCCATGCCTAGCATACTGATATACATTTAGACAATAACACAACTGAACTGTAGAAAATGACAAATGGTATTTTTGATGTTACAAAAGTTCAATGTCACTTATGGTTTTAAAACGATTTAGTGATTTACTTTATAATTTTGATAAATAGTTTTGTTGAATCTGAATAGTAATAATAGTAGTATAATTAAACAGTATTATTAACATTAAACATTTGCAATGAATTTGAATTATCAATAACTGAAACTCAACTATCGGCACTCAAGTACCAGTTCTGTAATCAAGTATTGTCAGCTGAGAAGGAAGAAATTCAACTGTAGTGGCCTCAGCTGCAGGTCATTTTCCATAAGTTACTTGTACTGGCACTGGTGTCTTGGGAAAAATCCATCTTGTCTCACTTAACCCATTTTTTAACTAATGCTGTGTTCTGGTAATTTGACAGCATACATGCCACTGCAAACAGTTGGTTGATATTATAAACATGTGACATGGTAATGATGCTATCAAAAAGTTTGTTCTGTTTGATCCTCCTAATGACTTGCTCCACATGTACCCTGAGTCTGGCTATGGCCTGCGTCTCCTTAACCTGGTATGCTGGCATCTGCTTCTGCTTAGATAGAAAAGGTGGGCAGTACACTTTGCATTTACAACAATCAGTGATTAGGAAGCCCTTATCTACCATCACTGCCATGTCTTCAGTCAACTTCTCAGCAATGCCTGATTGTTTGAATAGTTCCTTGTCACTAACCGAACCAGCATACAGATTAGAGATGAATGTCACTGGACCATGTGGAGCTATGCCAACCAGGGCTTTCATCGTACAGTGGGATTTGTACGAAGAGTACATTTCACTTTGGAGAAGTGGTGAGGATGGTGTCTGACACCTCAGCTCTGTACAGTCAAGGATCATCTGGGTGTCTGAGAAATCTTTGAATTCCTCAGGGAGGTAAGCTTGCACTTCTTCACGTGTAAGCCAGATGCACTGAGACCCCAGTGCAGTGGCAAGAAAATTTGTCCATGTTGCAATAATGCGGCTCACTGTGGACTGGTGTATGTTAAATCGGTGTGCCAGGTCCCTCTCCTTCAAACCAACTGACAGGAAAACCAGGAAAAGAAAAAACTCATCAATTGGCTGTAGCAGCTGCCTCTGGAAGGTGAAAACAAAAGGGAAAACGTTACTCCTTAAGCTATGAACTAGTAAAATTATTCTTTTCTTGGCTAAATGTTTTGTAATGGTTAGGCATACCATACTGTACCATGGGGTAAACAATGAGGTGCTGTAGTGCACAGGTGTATGTATGTAAAGGATACTGAGTCTACATAATCTACATAAAGTAATGTTATTGTACATAAATACAATAACATTACACCTCTAGTTCTAACTACCAACAAACCCATAACCTACTGTTGATGTGCGTGCACGTGTCAACACTTCTTCGTTCCGATTGGCAGCTGACTTGGCTCTTGAAACCCGGATCATTTTATAGATGCAAGGCTCAATCAAAACCCAGAATGCCATCAAATGATCATAGCTTGGAAATCTATTCACGAGAGAGACATACATCATGTCAATCATTAATTAACATTACACACTGACATAAAAATAATGTGAACTGTGACAAATATGCTAATGGAATGCTGTATAAAATAGTCTGATTAAGAGTATTTGGTGTTGTATTTTACCTGTAGCATTAGGATATTGTTTAAATACTAAAGCATCTACATAAAACATACAATCAGCAGAGAAAAAGTAAATTTCTATTTTGTTTTCATTAAGACTGGAAAAACTTTCGAAATTTAACTGATGGTGACCTTGGTATATTTTAAACAGTTAGCTTGAATAGAACTTAGATGTACCTGGTATAGAATCGGATGTCAGTGTCGGAGCCAGCAAAACGCTGTAACCCAAATTCTCGCTGGACACGTAACTCCTGTATTTCCTTCCTCAGAGTCTCCACGTCTTCGGACAGGTCTTCTGCAGCTGATGCAGATATGTCCAATGCAGATGGCTCAGGGGCTGAGCAGTAGTCATGATCTCTTGTAAGACTGTGCTCTTCTTGATCGTCAGGAGGAACTAGTTCAGGGCGTCGCTCCGTTCTCTCCCAAACACTTTATAGCCATTCCACTCAAAAAGTGTTGGTACAGCACCTTTAATAAGCCGCCTTCGACCATCGAGGGTTGTTGGCTCTATGAGTTGATCACTGGCAAAGTGTCTGCAGCAGACCCTGGTGTGAGAGGTAATCGTGAAATGATCCCGGCGTATATTTACCAGCCATTGTCTTCTCAAGTCGGAATGGGTCGGAAAGGCATGAAAACTTAGTATGCCGTTAAATTTGGCTGAAGCTGAACAAAGTGGGACACAGCAATGCTCGGAGTATTTCTTCTCCTGTTTTTGAAAATGTTCTGTTTTAAATACTTTCCTTTTTATACTCATTCTGAAGCGACATTAGCATAGCTACCGATAGATAAGCAAACGTACCGGAAACGCACAAGCGGTACTATTTGGAAACGGAAATACGTCACATGCCCTAGTGCAAGTAGTCTATAGCTTAGAGCATTTCAGTTTTTTGCAAACCCTTGAGTTATTGAGGCCTTTTGTAATGTGGACCCCCCCCCCCCCCCCAACACACACACACACACACACACACACACACACACACACACACACACACACACACACACCCAAAGATCACCAGTAAGCTTTAAGAACTATTGCTAAAAACCACAAGTAGAAAATTCTTACTCCTTTGACTACTGTTTTTTAAATTAAGTATAAAAATTCAGTTCAGCCAGATGTCCGACTCTAGCGAACACTGAGTAAATTATGAACATTTTCAAATACCAATCAATTTTGGCTGTAACACTGCTGATAGGAATTGGTGGCTAGGACTAGTAACAGGGAAAAACAGGTCAGCTAGTTTAGTGAAAAGAAATTTGATATAGTGGTTCATGACTCAGGTTCTTTAGAAATGATTTTCTTCATATCATTACAGGGAAAATTATTTGCTGTCATTGAGTTCA
Source organism: Rhamphochromis longiceps (assembly GCF_057381845.1). Lineage (NCBI taxonomy): Eukaryota > Metazoa > Chordata > Actinopteri > Cichliformes > Cichlidae > Rhamphochromis > Rhamphochromis longiceps. Next base: position 6,817,694 of record NC_140566.1, read on the forward strand.
CAGGAATGAGATAACAGACAGCACTAGCGTCAAATATTTGAGTTGTGCACCCTCCGCTGCCTCATCATGGAACAGCACCTCTGACCAGGGTTTGTCTAAATAATATGATCATCTGCACACATCAGCAGTCAAAGGACAGTATGTGTGCCAATATGTGCCAATATGTGCACTTAAGGAAAGGTTTTCTCATGTTTTACAATCTATGCATGATTTTTATGATGGTTTTTTTCTGTTACTACTTTCTACTTTCCTCTGTGCCTTCCAAAATTTCACTGTCTTTACTCTTTCAATTACAAATTGTGTGTCAAAGGTATTTAACATCATCTGGTGATAGTGGAGGTGAAATACATTCAGCCCAAGACTCTTGAGAGCATTTTTCCACACTTTTTAGAGCCAACTTGGAGTTATTTTGGTCTGTAAGCCTTGGATTACCTAAAGTATTAACTCAACTACCTAAAATAGGTTAAAATAGTCAACCATACATAAATGAAAGAAGACAGAAATAAAATAACAGCATTACATAACAACGTAATAAGATGCATCAAACAAAGCATCTGCCAGCAAGAACAGTGGTTGGCACTATTGCCTGACAGCCAGAAGGGCCTGAGATCAAATCCACCATCTGGCCAGGGCCTGTCTGTAGATCTATCTCTCTCTTTCTCACGATATATATATATATATATTCACGATATATATATATGTATATATACATTTTTTCCACTGTTGTCTTGCAGGTATATTCTTTTACAAAACACCAACTGATATTAAGATGGCTCAATATCAGTAGAGCAGGCTATCTAATAAGTACAGGTTCAAACACTGGTTTCTCCAGTCTGCCTGCCACAGTGTCCTTGGGCAAGATACTGAACCCTGAGTTCCCTGTTTATTGGCATATGAATGTCAGAAAAAAGTGTTTGTATGGATGAGTGTGTGAATGAGACATGTTGTATGAAGTGCTTTGAGTGCTTATGTGCTATGTAATCAGTCCGCTTATCATATTAGGATAAACTAGGGAAGAAAAAAGGACTAAAGAGAGGGGAAAAAAAGGAAGAAGAGTATTAATAAGAATAAGACAAGTAAAAACTACAGTGTTATATTAAAACATTAAGGAAAGATATTTAAAATTTTAAATATTTCAAATGCAGACTATTTTGCAACAGCAAACAGATCTTGTATGTGCTCCATATCTTCTATCTATCACCGGTACAGTCTAATGCAATCCAATCCAAGTGTTCATGTCATAAATTGTGTGAGGCAGCAAGGATTGGACCCAAATGCAGACTCATCAGGCAGGACAAAAGAGCACAGCTTTATTGCTGGAATGTCAAGGAAATTCAAAAGTAACCTAAACTGGGAATACTGAAACCTAAAATAACAGATGGAAACACACACCCAGGAATAAGGGAGATTGCAACAACAGACAGAGGGAAACAGAGGACTTAAGTATACAAATAATGAGGAAACACAGCTGAGTCATCCTGTAATGCGAGGGACTGGGATGGCCTATTACATCCCAGCACCATTACATCATGTTCACGTACAATCGAAGTTAGCCTCTAGTTTCTTCAATGTTGCGTTGAGAAACTAATTTCATATTCAGGGTGTTAAGTTCATAATGGGAAATGATATTGCTGGGTACAAGGTGCTCCCTGTTCCTGAAGTGGTGGATAAACCTAGCTGCATTCCAGAGGAGGATGAGATGTTGAAATCCCACCCTGATGTGTTTTCTGTTAATGTCCTTACCAGGTCGCAAGTCACACAAGTTTTATCTTGAGGATGGGTTACTGCTGAGGAAATGGGTCTCGAGATCTGCTTTACAGCAGGAGGGTGTCAATGAAGGTTGAGGGACGGTACACCAAGTACTTATTCCTAAGGGATACCATGGTGGCATATTGCAGCTTGCGCATGAACACCTGTGGTCAGGTCATTTAAGAATCAGTAAAACCTATGACTGCCTTCTTCAGCATTTTTTCTGGCCAGGTCTGAAGAAAGATGTTAAAAGATTCTGTAGAACATGCACACTGTAAAAAAAGAAAAGAAAAAAAAAGTGCTGTTTTTACAGGAAAACGCTGGCAGCTGGGGTTACCAGGGACTTCCTATAAAAAATACAGCAGCACAGTAGATAGCTTTACATACAAAATACATACAAAATATTTACATAAAAAATATGTAAACTGATTTACAGTGAATGAAAGTCACAACTGTTAAATCTACAAAAAAAACCAAGTCAATTTCACACAACAATTGTTGTATATTCATAGAATATTTCCTGTATTTTTTACATGTAATAATTGCTTATTGTGGATCCATAAATTGTAAAATTAACAGGGAAATATGAAACAAAAAACTAATTTGAACTGGTAAAACAACTGTGAAACTGCATTTTACATGGAGCTGCTCTGTATATTATACATAAAATCTATTCCTATGCTGTATTTTTATGTTTTAATGTAAAAGTATAAATCATAAACCTGCAAACTTCTTACTGCTATGCCTACACCTAAACATGCAAAAATACATCTTGAGAAAAGACTAGTGAGGAAAATATTACTTTTGGGAAATTTATTTTGCAGCCATCATCAATAAAACAATTGACAACAATTGGATGCATTTTTTCCAACTTACACAACAACTTGCACAACAGTTACACAATTCAATTAAAATGCTATAAAACTGTGGAACATTCCCGCAAAGCAAGAACCATCTTCATGAAACAAGCATATGGCAGACCCTCTAGCAGAAAAAGTTACATAGTAACCTGTTAAGACTTTTAAACAAAAATGACATATTGTGCAAAAATTACCGTAATCACCATTCCGCTCTGCTGTTACCACAACCATAGGTCATAGGAAACACATGTGTAGTTACCATACCAAAGCATCAGGAAAACCACCTGTGGGGAACAAACCTATAAACACTGCAGTAACAGCACTGTAAAAAAACAAAAAAAACAAAAACAAAACAAAACTGTGGAACATTCCTTCAAAGCAAGAACATCTTCATAAAACAAGCAGGTGGCAGACCCTTGACCAGAAAAAGTTTCTGGTGTGTTCACACCGAACGCAGAAGAGGCGGCCAGAGCGTCAGGTTTACATGTAAAGTCAATGGAAAAAGCGCGATGACACGCGATTGCGGTCCCTGAAAATTCGGAAGCAGATTTGCCTTGCGAAAACACGAAAACACGTGAAACTGGCGTCAGTGTACCACGTTTGGCTCGCAAGTCGCGAATAAAACTACGCGCGTCAATTTTTGTGTTGCATTTTGGCTTTTGGCTTTAGCACAAAAGCTAGCAAGCCACCGCTATTTTCCCACTGATGTACAAATACCGTTCTGCTTTTATGCATGTTGTCATATAGGAATAGATTTTGTTTATTAATAAACAGCACACAGTGGTCCCGCTGTTCATCCGTCGCTGATTTTTTTTTTATTGCACAGTACAGCATTGCATTCTGCAGCATGATTGACAAATCTCCTCCGTGCTGTGTCTCCTGCGCTTGCCAAATTTATCATGCTTGGTTTTGATAACCATCACATCCAATAGAAAAAAACAGCACAAAAACACCCATAACTATGAGCCTCCTTCGGAAATAGACACCTGCACCACGAGGGAAAAAGGCGCACGAAAGTGGCAGGCAGATGAAGACAAAACGCGGCATAATAATACTTTTACGTTTTGCAATCTACAAAGGTTTGTACTTTGAGGATCAACTTGTGAGAACTGTGACTAATGTTCATGTGTGTGGGGAAAAAAGTGTATAAAGTGCGTGGCGAGGGGCTAGTTATTCTGAGAACCCCTGCTGCAATAAAGGAGGGACCACTGTATATACTTTCTCTATGATTATTGTTTTCAACCTGTTAACATTTAATACTGTGTTGATAGAACCAACTGATTCTGCAGCAGAGCATCGCCTGTTGCTTCTCCTGGCTCCCCAGTCCCTGAGCTCCTGCTGCACCCACAGGTATGTACAGCAAGCACTGATAGCTTTTTACTCGGTGGGATTCCCTTGTGATCACCTTTACTTAATATCTACAACTAATCTGATTATATCCCTTTTTTTCTTTTCTTTCAATGTTGAAATTAAAATCAAGTAGCAGCCTTCTCATTTCTTTTTTATTATACTAATGACAAAATATACTAATACAGTGGGATGCAAAAGTTTGGGCAACATTGTTAATAGCCATTATTTTCCTGTATAAATCATTGGTTATTACAATAAAAAATGTCAGTTAAATATCATACAGGAGACACAAAGTGATATTTGAGAAGTGAAAAGAAGTTTACTGGATTTACAAAAAGTGTGCAATAATTGTTTAAACAAAATTAAGCAGGTGCATAAATTTGGGCACCACAAAAAAAAGAAATGGAATAAATATTTAGTGTATATCAATGTGTGTGTCTCCTATATGATATATGGGGTGCCTTTGTCTGGACGTGCTTCCCATCCAGAGCTCTACAGCAGAGAGGGAAGTTCCAGCGCTCCTGGAATCCCTCTGTGATGGACCGCCAGTCTCCAGGTGAAGGCACAGCCATGAAGTCGTCCACTAGACAGTCCCAGATGGCCGTCGCTACCTGGGGGGTGATCTGGCACACCGACTCTGAAACTGAACGCGATGGTCCTAAAGGAGTCCCCGGTGGCAAGGAACCTGGACAAAATTGTTCAAAATTAGTATTATGTGTACTGCAGTTACAAAATACATGATTCAAATTCCAAAATACTTTTGTGATGTCAGATTTAAATTACAAAACATAAAATTTATAAAAAAGCATTTTGTAATTATAAGGATAATTACATAATATATATTAGATATAAAACAGTCAGTTGTGTTTTGTTTTAACTTTAACATATCATAATTTGATTGGTAGCAACTTTTATGGTGATTCAATAATGACTTGGTTTCCAGTTCTGCTTACAACTTTGTGTGGTGTTGCGTTGAATGGTGTTGTAAACTTGTCCACTTTGTCTTGTTGAACCAGCACTGTGTCTCCCGAGTCAACTTTTGAATACTCAGCTCCCCTTCGTTCATCAGCATAAATCTTTGATTTTCCTTTCTGTTCAGCGTCTCTGTCACGCACGTCCAACTCCGTTGTTTTTGCCTCACTGATGTTCGGTAACTTTCCTCTCATTTTGCGGTTGAACAGGAGTTCTGCTGGACTTTTGCCCGTGGTTGGATGTTCAATGCTGCGATACACTGTTACATATTTTCTTAGCTCTCGCTTCCAGTCAAGTCCTTCGGCTTGTGCGATCCTGATTCTTTTCATCAATGATGCATTTTGACGTTCCACTTCCCCATTTGCTTGAGCCCATTTTGGTGTCGTTCCTATATGTTTGATTCCATTAGTTTCACAATATTCTCTGAACAGCTCAGATTTGAACTGTGGGCCATTATCAGATTTGATGGTAACTGGTAGCCCATGTCTGCTAAATATACAGTCAATAGAGTCAATGACTTTTTCAGCAGTTGTAGATGACATTACATCATGTAGTAATCTATCAGTACAAGTATTGAGTGATTCGAAGGTAGCGGTCCCAGTAAGTCTACCGCCACATCTCTTTTGACGTGGTGTCAGCCAGCAGTCTTGACAGTGAATCCGCAATGTTTTGCTTTCCCGCAATGTGCACTACTTTAAAGTCATATGGTTGCAGTCTGAGGACCCATCTTTCTATGCGTGCACAAGGTTTAGATTTCTGGCTGTATATGACCTCTAACGGCTTGTGGTCTGTGATGAGGTCAAACTTCCTGCCATACACATATGGATGTAGTCTCTCACATGCCCATACTAGTGCTAGGGCTTCTCTTTCTGTTTGAGAATATCTTCGCTCACAGTCTGTTAAACTCCGACTTACGTAACACACTGGTACCTCTTCAAGCCTACAGGGCTTGCATCTGCTATGACTCTGGTTGGGGCTTCTTTGTCAAAATAGGCTAGGGTACCTGCTCTGGCTAACTCAGTCTTTAGTCTTTCAAATGCTTGCTTTTGTTCTGGCCCGAATGTAAACATAGTTTCTTTTCGAGTTAAACGTCTTAGTGGTTCAGAGAGTGTAGCAAACTGTGGTATGAACCTGCTACTGAAGCCTACCAGTCCAAGAAAGCTTCTCACCTCAGTAGCATTCTTCGGTTCTCGGGCTTCCACCACAGCTCTCACTCTTTCTTCAGTCGGGCCAATGCCTTTCTGTGTCAGCAGTATTCCCATGAACACGAGTCTGTCCATGTTGAACTGACACTTCTCTGAGTTTAGTGTCAGGCCACAGTCAGAGAGTCTCTTCATCACAGCATGCAGGCGTTTATCATGGGTTTCCTGGTCTGGCGCGTGTATGATTACATCATCTGAAATGTTCTCAACTCCTTCAATGCCAGCTAGTGCATTGGCAATCTCATGCTGATATTGCTCACTAGCTGATGAGACTCCAAATATTAGCCTTTTGTACCGGTATACTCCGTTGTGCACTGCAAATGTAGTTATCTCTCTTGACTCCGGGGTAAGCTCTAGCTGATGGTATCCCCACTTGAGATCGAGTTTGGTGAAGATTGCAGAGCCGTTTAGTCCTTGCAAGATTTCATCCACAGTGGGTATTGGGTATCTTTCCCTGATTATTGCCTCATTTGCTTTTCTCATGTCTAAGCACATTCTGATATCTTTGTTACATTTCTTTGGGAGTACCACTACAGGATTTACCCAAGGTGTAGGTCCTTCTACACGTTCTATAATGTCCATGGCGATTAGTTCATTGATCTTTTTCTCCACTGCATCCCTCAAATGATAAGGTATGCGCCTCAGTGGCTGTACTACTGGTTTCACATTTGGATCAATGTACAGGCTGATCTGTTTGGTGTTTAGCTTTCCTACTCCTTTGAACACTTTTGGATACTTTTCTTTAAGAGTGTGCTTTAAATCTGTGACAGCCGCCACATTTTCACCTATTTTCAACACTCCTAACTTTATGGCAGTCTTTTTCCCCAGGAGTGGTTCACCATTACCTCTAATCACAATAAATTCAGCCTCTTCAGTCCTGTCACCAATCTTGATTTCACATCTGAATGCACCTTTAACCGTGAGTGCCTGTGCTGAGGAATATGCATATAAATTCCTCTGCTCTTTGGCTACATATTAGCGACATTTTATCTTTTCAGCTTTTAGCTTTTCCCATATGTTTTCTCCCATCACATTACTTGTAGCTCCAGAGTCAACTAACATTTTCAACTCTATTCCCCCAACAGAAAAGGTAAGTTTCTCAGGTACATTATCATCATTTACAGTAAATGCATAATTATCTTGTTCAACACCATTCACATTTTGTTTCTTTTGTCTTTTTGTACGACACATTTTTGAAAAGTGGTCCTTACCATTACACTTGTGACATGTTTGTCCTTGTGCTGGGCATTTGGGATCTTTGCCCATGTGGTCAGTATAACCACACCTGTAACACTGTCTGTCTGTTTTATTATCATCTTTCATTTTTCCTTTTGGTCTGTTGGTCTTCTCTTTCTTTGCTGTAAAAATCCGGCTGACCGTGTCCTCTCCTTTCTTTTCCCCGGCAACGCTCATCGCCGCCATCTGCTCCTCCACGCGTTCACAGTGGGAAGCCACCTCTAACGTGTGAGTTAGAGTTAAGCCTGGACCCTCCTCAAGCAGCTTTCTCCGTACATATTCAGAAGTGCATTTACTCAGGATAGCGTCCCGTATCTGGTTATCATTGTCACCTTGAAAGTCACAGTCTTTTGCAGCTCGCCTTAAACGTGTACAAAATTGCTGCACAGTCTCACCTGGTGTTTGGGACAATTTGTGGAAAGTTTGGCGTGCGTATGCTGCATTCACTTGAGGAACAAAGTAAGTGTTGAGTGCAGTCACCGCAGCGGTGTAATCCTTTGCCTCTCCCGTCTGTGGTAGAGTGGAGAAGACGTCCTGCACGTCCTGTCCGGCCATGTGCAGTAGAAGAGCGCGTCTCCGCTGTCTGATCGCGTCTGTAGCATCATCCGTCAAAATAAGACCTTTCCCATTAGGGTTGCCAACCGTCCCTTAAAAAACGGAATCGTCCCGTATTTCGAAACAAAAGTACACGTCCCGTATTGAGCTAATAAGGGACGCACTTTGTCCCGTAATACAGTGAGAATCAAAAGTAGTCTATAAATGTTAATGGAATTAACGCTTTGTTTGAAAGCATAATTCCCAGCCCCTCTCCTGCTTTGTGACCAATGAGCTGACAGCACACTTATGACAATTCAGATTACCGCTCATCTCATTGGTCGAGGAAAGGTCGCTTGCGGAGAAAATACCGGAAGACAACAGATGACCACAACAAGAAGCATGGCCAACAGGGAAACAAACGCCGACACTGCGGTGCAAGTCTCGGACGACAGTACACCTAAAGCTGGGCAGACACTGTGCGATTTTTTCAGTCGCGTTATTCAGCTCCTGCTCAAACTGTACGATTGACTCGCAGGGTTAGAAGTTGGTAGGTCACGATGCAGGTCTCACACTATACCGCCCGATGCTCTGATGCGACCTGAGTGCTCACACTGTGCCTCCATAACATGAAGGTTATAACAGAAAATCTGTCGCTCTCCCTGTCTTTCACTCACACAGACACACCACCATCAACTTTGCTAAATTGCTAATGAAAAACATTGATCAGGCTGTGAATGAGCAGCGATGTAAATCCAACTATTTTCACGGTTGTTGTGGTCGTGATAATTTTGTGATGCCACATCGAAAAGGCTCGGATGAGCTTTCCAAAGTTCTACAAGTTGTGCCTCCATCGCTTGTGTCCAGATCACACGCTGCACAGCCGTGCTGCTCCGTCTTTTTCACCGATGTTTACGTGTTTGCGCGTGAGCAGTGTGAGCGGCTCACGAGCGATTGATGATCGGGAGCTGCTCGAGGTGTTAATCGCTTCTCGTTACCCCACGTATACTACACGATGCACGATGAAGGCCAAAATTGGGCCGATCACCAAATCGGTCGCACGACTCAAAAATCGTCTCAAAATATGCCAAAAATCGCACAGTGTGAGCCCAGCATTAGAGCAGCAATGTTTGTTCGCTCAGAGAAAGGAAAAAAAAGGCTGCAAAAGCACAGGGAGGAATGGGAAAAGGGAAACACCTGGCTGGAAAAGGTCACCATAACACCTATAAAGCGCACTGCACTGTGTGCCGGCGCACTTTTTCCATAGGCATGCTTCTAATGGTGGGCACATGAAGAACATGAGGGGCGTGAAAGCTCGGGGAACCCTTAACCAATTTTTTGTCCACCAGGCCACGGCAGAAGCAGATATGGTATGTAAACACTGGTTTGTTTTTTAAACCCTCTGGTTAAGGTTAATATGGGCATGTGCAGTGAATATCAGCGCTATGTGGCCAGAAGTGTGATAATATAATTTATTTTGTGTAATAAACAACTGCAAGGATAGATGATTACAACAAATAGATGACTAATACATAAAAGTAATACATAGATGAATAATGATGATGAGTTAAGATGCGTAATCATGGGAACAAGCGGGTTTACAAACAGGAGCAGCTGATTAGCTTTAGAAAAGCTGAAATAATACCTCAACTGAAGCCAATTGTACTAAATGCACTAAATGTGCACAGTTACAAGAATATTTTTCGTTCTATTGCTTTCTATTAATTTATATAATTTTAAGTTAAGCAGGACAGAGTTCTTTTAAAGAAAGATTTACTTATATTCTCAAAAGTTAAGCATGACAGGCTTCTGTTTAAGAAAGAGACCTGTTTTACTGTGTTAATGTTGTCATTTTGAGCTAAAAATAAATGGCTAAATGATCATTTGTTTCCCATATGGTCATATCACAAAGAATATGCATCTGCTTAAATCAAATTCAAGTCAAATGGTTAAAAAATAATTTCACACACACAAAAAAGAGCTACCACACTGGGAAGGGTGAAGACAACTAGGTTGCCCGGCCCTGGCCATGAGGTGTCCCTTATTTATTTTTCAGGGAGTTGGCAACCCTATTTCCCATCAGCAAACAACTCGAAGGATGTTAACCACCGCGTCCATCTCGGTCTGAGCGTAGCTGGATCAATGTAGCAGGCGAACGGTTGAATACCCGACTTTTCCATGTTAGCCCACAAGTTTTTCACTAACACCGTGCCGCCGCTGGGTCTACTTCTCACAAAAACAAATCCAGGTCCGTGTCGTCCTCGTCGCCATTGTTGTGTGCCCACCTTATTACTAAATTAGGCAGAGCACTCCGAATTGAATCAGGACATAAAGCACGGTCTTTATGTTGCTTTATTGAACACTGTCCATCTTACAACTAGCCACTTAACGGGGCTTCCTCCAGACCACAACATCCGGTTCAAAGGTCATCACCTTAAGACATAGCCATATCAATACATGACAGGTGATATCGCTGAAATCGGCCGTCATCCAGGCGCAGCTCCTGGAGCAAGTGGTGAAACTCACCAAACTGCTCACGCGTCTGGAGGACCTGATGGACCCAGGTACAGCGAGGACGTCCTTAACGCCGCTGCTCTGCTCTCCACAGTAAATAGAGAAGGGAGACTCTCTCTTCAAACGCTAGCTCAACAGCTGACATCTAGCAAAGATACCGCCTGGCACAACTTCCTCCCACATCCCTCCCACATTTCCAGTTCACGCGTGTCAAAATATGCAATTTTGAGGCGCGATTGATTTGTGTTGGACACGCATCGAGGTGCGAATGTGCATGCGTCAAATTAGGGGCGTTTGGGGCGTTTTCGCTGGCATCTATCGCCTTCGGTGTGAACACACCCCACACAACAATCAGCCACACAGTGATGGACAAGGACAGGGAAGTGGATGATGTAGAAGGAGATGTGGGGCAAGTTTTACCTGACACGACAAATGTACTGTGTTGAGAAAGTGGACATAGAGGCAGGGAAAGGGAGTGAAAGATGGGGCATGAAACTTCTAGGAGCACCCACTCACCTCACAGACCCAGTGCTCCAAGGAGGAACTTGAAGAGAAATTGTCCTTGGAAGCTGTGGCAGAGGGTCAAACCAAGAAGGGCAGCAAGATGCATGTAGTATTATAGCACAGCTACCTTAACAGGAGGTACACTTTATTTCATTACACTACTTTAAGTACACTTCATTTATTGAACAGTGACCATATGAACAATCATAGCACATCTGGTCAATAGGTGGTGTAGGTTTTATTTTGTTTAATTGATGGTGTTACAGTCTTTAAACAAAAGGAAGGGTGCATGTGAGGTAGTACTTGAATACATCACAGGGTGTCGTTGTTGAGCTACATATGCCCTGTAGATTGAACCTGTAACGTCTATCCACAACACCACACCGTAGTTCAATTTTCTTGTTCACAGCACACCGTCTTAGCTCAATTTTTACTGTGATTGCTTTGCAAAGTAAGCACTGTCAGTGATTTTATTTTTTAAATGACTATTATACCTTATAAAACACACATTTTCCAGTTAAACTGTGTAGATAATGAGCTTATTGAGATGTTTATGGTGTGTAATGGGAATGTGAGGAATTTGTTTTCATGTTTTACATGTAAAGTTCCTATGTATAAACACTCGTTTTAGTAATGTGAGAAAAGGCATTCATGCTGGTAGTCTCTTTACGTTAGTTTTGTTGCACTTGAGCATATTTTAATGTTTAAGCAATGTTTACTTTGTTAAAATATATTACTAATGTTTACAGACTGAAATCTCTAAACATTATTTCAGCATAGAAGTTAAATCTATTAAATTCATGTAAAAGACTGCTGACTGAACCAGATGGGCAGTGCTTAAGGCATAGGTGCTATGTCCACCTATTTACACAGTGAGGCAAAACTTTATTGTTGAATGGCTCAGAGCCTTTATTAAAAGTATCTAGAATTGGTTTGTTTGTTTTGTTTTGTTTTTCATAGATATGTGCAGAAAATCATCACATCCAGGGCTGAACCAGTGGGCCAATATAATTTTTTTTCCTTCTTGATAATTATACAGGCCCTCTTGAAGGGCCACTTGCCCTGCAAGGACTGATAGCAGCCCATTCGCTTATTTTCATTACTGCCCCTCCCCTACCTTCTCATTGCACTCATGCACCTTGTAGAACAGAGTTTAGTGTGGAAGAAGTGGTTGATAAAGACGGACGAGCAAAAGCAAAACGATGTGGCTGAAAAGCTAAGAGAGAAAAACAAAAGGAAACTAGAAACAGATGCAGCAAAATGTGTCAAATTAACTGACATATTAGCAGTCCAGGTGGCTGCTGCACCATCAGCAGAAGTATCAGTAATAACAAACTCTGGCAGTTCCAGGAGGTTAGCACAAACAAGTACCACCCCAAACAAAGCACCAACAACTAGCAACAATAACAATTAATGCATCTGTGAAAATTTGAAATAATTTGTAGATGGTAGAACCTTCTATCTGTACTTCATCCCGTTTTTGTTTTGTTTTTTTGTTTGTTTTTTAACGAAAACAACCTCGAAACAACAACAAAAAAATAGCCAAATTGTGTTATTTTATTGTAGCAGAGCAGCAACTTGCCATTTGATTTCAGAACCCTGCCCTTTCCTGATTTACACTATCCTTCTATAATCTCTCGTATCCTGACTCAGCCCTGCTGTTTTTCTCAGCCCACTTCCCATGTGATATAATCTCATTATTAAACTGATAGTGGAAAAGGGATTTATTCAATGTGTTTGAGGAACACACTACAAAAAGCTTAAAAGTAGTGTCTCTGGGGGTTGAGTTTGCTGTTTGTGATTTTTATTTTGTTTTTGTTTTTATTTGATGTATTTATTTGTGGGTTTAAAAAACCCCATTTCAAGCAAAAAACTAAGGCTGTTCTTTCAGGTCCGATAACTCTCTGGCAGGCAACACCATGTCATCATAGGATGGCAGATGAAATCTGAGAAAAGAAATATGATTAACTTGCAGTCATGTTATTATATTGGTTGTAAGAATCTGACAACAAGTCTCATAATAATGCGATCTGGGCTCCTTGGAGGATTTTAGTCTTCATTTCACATCACGCATATGAAACCACACAACATGCGCAAACACTTTTACCTCAGCAAAGAATTTTTGTGATGAGAAAATTTGCTTTAATGTCTGTGTGTTGTGGATAGTTAGGGGTTAATGGGTGAAAGAACTGGTTATTTCCAGACATGAACGTTGGACTCTGGTTTCAGCCGGATCTGCAGTAAATCAGATCACTGTAGAGAAGCCTTGACTAAGTGGATTTGAAGGAGAAACATTGCACAGGTATCTTATCCCACTGCTTTTAAACTAGCTGCCTAATTGGTCCGTCTGTTCTTTTAACATGTATTGTATGTGTGTAATACGTGTGTTTGCAATGTGGTTTGAAATGTCTCTGCTATTTCTTTTAAAGAATCATTATTTCATCACATCAAATAACACAGAAATAACGAAGATAATCCATCAATAAAAAGGTTGGATAATCCTGTCCTTTTAGCACTTGGCATCTATACAGGGGAACAGTCTTTAAATTAAATCCACTCTCTTAATGATGTTATGAGAGCTTGAAGATATGAATCACAAACCCTAATTATGCATTCTAGTTAGGTTCATACCCTCAAAAGGAATGGTTTAAAAACATAACACTTCCATTTCAGAGGGACATGGCCGGACAGGGTTTTTTGAATGCATTTGAGGTAAAACAAATTATGATGAATATATTCTGTTCATCATTACAGGTTTTCACTAAATGTACTTTTGACTTGTTCCAGTTTCAGTGCTTATACACCAGAGGGCACTAAATATTTATAGAAGATGCACTAAGGTCATCCTGAGCTTGATACAGTATATTCTTTAAACCCCGTTTTTTGATCTTGCAATAAATACTGGCTACTAGTGAAATGTATTCCAAGTTTTTGTAATTGCATTTTATCATCAAGATCAGCACTCATACTATGAAGTCCAAGAGTATACACACTCACACAAATTTAACAATGAGCGGACAATGGCACTGCCAGTCTTACATATAGCAGGTGCACATATAGCAGTCAGTGAATATAGGAATTCAATACAAAAATGCTAATATATTGAGAAGGATCACCAAATAAAGGTAAACGACATTGAGGAAAAAAACTACTCATATGATGAGTTAGTTGAATTATTAACTTCAGCACAACCTAGAGAAATAAGGCATTTAGCAAAGCCAAAAAAACAAACACGCTAATACTCTAAAACACTAACATTAAATTCCACGTCACACTCTTTAAAAAAAAAAAAAAAAAAAAAAAAAAAAAAACATTGCCAGAGAAGTACACTCTGCTGTTATTTTCCTATTAGTCATAAGACAGATCACAGCAAATATTGTTGACCAGTTGCTTGCTCCGTTGCTTTATTTCTATTAGCTTTCTCTTTCAATGTCCTCTTTGGTATTTTTGCCTCTAACATGATATCTCTACTAATGATACTAAGATAGCTTCTTCTTATAGCTAGCAGATGGCCTATAGTGATATACTAGGCTACAGCAAGGCAGAAGATGTGCCTGCTCAGTTACAGTGTGCAAAAACAGGCCTTTGGGGTGTAAAGCAAAGTGACAATGGTGCCAGTCCCCCCATTACAGTGGTTCCAAATTGTAGGCTGGTGGGCCCTATGGGGTTACAAAGGCACTGCAGGTTGGTGCAGTAATAACAGTTTGAAATTACTCACAAGCAGAGGTAGAAATTAACAAAGTACTTCATTAGTGTACTTAAGAGGGATTTTACGGTATCTGCTGCATATTTAAGCTACTTTTACAGTCCCATAAATGTGTTCATCTACGTACACGATTCCAGAGCTATTTTCCTTCTTTTCCTCTGCTCATTTTCTAGTTAACTGATTCAAGCTGAGTGTGTTTACTTCAGTTTACATTTTAATTTTAATGAAGTTTGTATTCTCATTTATTTTCACTAATATAGCACAAGGTTCAGTTAGCACAAAAATGGCTGGTAGAAACGTCCTCCAGTGAGCTAATTTTTACTTTCTTTCCTTGAGTACATTCGAGAGCCTGTACTTTTTCAGTTTTACTTGAATGAAGAAGTTGAGCGAGTACTCGCCACCTTTGCTCACAAGTGTATACAATTACATATTTATTAAAATTATTTATTTACATAAAAAGTCATTTAAAACCGACAATAGAAGATGGTTAGTTTATGCTATTACTCATTACTCTGACCTACATTCACTGCTCTTGAATTGAAGTTTGTCCCAGTGGCAGGTGGGTCACACATTGACCTTAACACTTTGCATATCAGTGTGTAGCATTAGCAATTTAAAGCCAACACCCTGTGTTGTTTATGCTTTTGGAATAACATTTTCAAGGAAAGGCTTGCTCTTGTATTATGATTCAAGTTCAGATTTAAGATTGGCTTGGTTCCATGGGATTTGTGGCTTTTAAGATGGCCACAGCACTTTTGAGTTTGGGAATAGCTGCCCTATTACAAGGACCAACACTGCAATAATGAAATACTTTTGCAGCTGATTGGTGAAAAAGATGTATAATGTTGATTTCAAAGTATTTTCTGTATTTTTACATATCAAAGGAGGATTAGAAGGTGATTAACCTGAATAGGCCCAGTTGTCAAACCATGGCATCCTGTCCGTCTCCTCCTTAAAAGCTTGAATTCATGCAACAACAAAAAAATGTCGTTGTGCCATGAAGCACAGACAGGAGTAGTGATGGTCATCTATGGTTTCAGTGGTGGTTTAGAGGTACATTAGGGCAGCCTAAGAGAGCACTTAACAGTCCTGAGGGGGGCCAGTCTAAATATGAAGGCACAAAACTGTCTAAGAGTAATAGCACAAAAGCAGAAGAAATGGCATTTCAGTGGTGTTCTTCCCCTTCATGGTAAGACTTGGTGCTTTTTCTGTGAGATGGATGACATAAAATGATCTGTATCCAACAGGACCCATATGGTCACGGGCATTTAAAGTGGAGGCAGGCTGTGTACAACCACAGTTAGCAGCACAGGTTTTAATCTCTGGCTTTTTCAGCGGACACACAAATAACTCGAGCCCTACTCAAAGTGAGCTTGCCACTTGCCAAGGCTTCTTGTCTGATCAACTCCTTTCTGGCCCATGACAGACAGCTCTCTACTCATTCCCATGTGTTTGCTGCCTGTATCGACTCCCCTCCAACGCATAATTCAATTAATCAGACCAATTTCCCTGTGGGCAGTGGTTTATTTCCGTCATCAAATGCCTGATGAAATCTTTAGACGCTGCATATTAGGGAACAATCCCTACAAATAGCTGATAGTGTTAACCAGTCACAAGCTGCGCCGAGGCATCGCTCAGCTCTAATTTGAAAGGGAGTGAGGTGATAATGCAGTGTGTCATCCTTTTGTGGGCGTGCATTAATGGCGCCAGCCAAGATGGCAATTGATGGCAAATCAACTTCTTCCAGCGGGAAGGGAACAGAGCAGGGAGGGGACTCAGGTTGGGGGAGAGTAAAGGAACATTGACTGGCAAACTGCAGAGCAACAGTGGCCTTTAATCCATTACTTCTCCTGATGGGGAAGGTTTAATGCATCTCAGCCGTAGATGGCATGTGCATTTCAATCTCTCTTTTTCCTTCTGCTCTCTCTTTCTTTCACTGGCAGAGCTGCTAGTTTCTCTGAGAGTTCTGGGATTTGATGTGTGAAGATCCAGGTAAATGATTAATTCATTCTTGCCTTGTTAATTTGCTTTTCTTAGTGGAGAGATTTTTAAATTTTCAAAAGGGTTGGATGAACCTGTCTAAGATTTACAGTACTGGAAAACATTTTTCAAGGTCTATTCACTCAGAATTAGAGAACAGTGCATTTATTTACAGTGAATAAACGATTTCCAAAAGACCAAAGAGTTGTGACAGTCCAAGTCTCCTTATAGGCTCAGTACAACACAATACAACATTGCAGTAAAGACTCAAGCCCAGCCACTTGCTTATGAAGTGGCTCTGACGAGGTCATCAGCAGGTGTGTGGAAACCAGAAGCGGGAACCAGGACCCATCAGTGCACAAAAACTAGCTCATTCAACTCACTGAAAAGAAAGTCACAATGCAAACTTGTAATCATACTTTCAGTGTTGTGGGAAATCATCATATAACGCATTTTATAGATCAGGATGAAATTCCTTCAAATTTTGCTTTACCTGTAAACTGAATTAAACATTCCAACTGCAGCTACTTTATGTAAATCAATATCAATAAAAGGAGCATTGATCTTCTGCAGGATAGCAGAGGGAAGACTAGGTCCTATAAGACTACTTGTAATGAATCAAGTGTTGCATCTTACTAAACACTTACTAAAGTGGTTGTTAGAGGGTTTTTTTTTTTAATTAGCATTTCAAAGCATATATGCTTATCCGTGAGCTCACATCAATTTTTTTATATTGGACCCACAAAGCATATGTGAACCTAAGGTTTTTTACCCCCCCCCCCCCCCCCCCCCCCCCCCAAAAAAAAAAAAACCCTGCAAAGGAAGTCAAGGTGTCAGTATCTACAGCTTCATCATCAAAAGGCACTCAGAAACTGAGGCAAACTCTGACAGGAAGAGGTCTGGCAAACCCAAAGCCACAACTGAATCAGAGGACAAGTTTCTGAGAGTTAACAGCTTGCGTGATAGGCGTCTCACAGGACGACAACAAATTAATCGTGGTCATAATAATCAAGTCTCAGTTTGAAGAGAGGACTCCGACCTGCAGGTTTGACAGGACGGGTTGCGGCAAGAAAGCCATTGCTAAGACTCCAGAATAAGACAAAGAGGCTTGCCTGGGTCATGAAACACCACCATTGGACTACTGAACACTAGAAAAAGGTATTATGAACTAATGAATCAGAATTTAAAATCTTTGGTTCATCATGCAGGATCTTTGTATGCTGTCGAGTAGGTGAAAGGATGTTCCACAGCGCGTGGCATCAACTCTCAAACATTGAGGAGGAAGTGTGATGGTCTGGGGCTGTTTTGCTGGATCCAGGGAGGGTGACTGTTCAAAGGCACCCTAAACTAAAACCGCTACGCCAGCATTCTGCAGCGCTATGCAATACCCTCTGGTATGCACCTAGTTGTTCAGGGTTTTATCCTACATAAGTCCAAGCTATACCAGAACTAGACAGAAGAGTGAAAGAAAAGCAACCTACAAGTTCTACACATTTATGGGAACTTCTGCAACAGATATGGGAAGAACTATCTAAAGAATATTTGATTCTATTGTAGAAAGAATGACACGGGTGTTTTCAGCTGTTAAATCTGCCAAAGGTGTATACTTTGAGTCAAACATTTAGAATACATTTTGGTCTATAAATTGATTCAATTTTTTTTTTACTTCAATTCTTCTTAAACTGCATAATTTCCAATAAAAAAAAAAGAAAAATTCGGTCGTTCCAAAACTTTTGACCAGTAGTGTACATGTCAAAAGTTGCACGAGAGACAAAACATAATCACGACCAAAGATTTACACTTACCTTAAGAGCAGATATTCATTGCCACTCACACAATTACATTCCTTGCGCATAAATTCAACAGCCCAGCACACAAAGAAGCCATCATGCACATGAGAGTGTCTGCTTTGCAAGTTCTGCTGCATATTTAAGCCAGTTTTATATACCCATAAATGTGTTCATCTACATACACGATCCCGGTCAGATAGAGGGTGGAGAGTAGTTTTCACCGAGTTCAGACATGCTCCTGTGCATTCCTCCTGTCTGACAGCCAGTTCTAAGCAGAATTTATAGTTGAGCAGAGAAAGCGTGTTCCCTGTCCACTCCACTCCAGGTACCGTCAGTCTGCCTGCAATGAGCTTTGTTGCCAGAAAAAGGCAATGTATGGCGTATGTAGTACAATCAGTCAGTGGGCCACTCTTGCTTGTGCTGTAGTTGTGTCATGGTCCCTGGGTCACTGACCCAGAGTTTTTAGGATGTTTTGAGTTTTCTGTGAGCTCATAATGTATTCTTTTGGTTTTGAGATGTGGTTTAGATTTAAGCCTTATATTTAGTGCTCTTAGTATGGTATTATTTCCTAGTGCTTCTGAGTTTGCTATTTTTGCCTTTTATCCTTGGTTCCTCGTTAGATGGTCATTCCTTTCTGTGTCCAGTCTATACCTGTGTTTTGTCCTTTGCTACCCCTGTGGAATTCATCTCATCTCCATGTTTACTTATGTTTTGGTCTCCCTAGTTGTGTCCCTGGTTAGTCCTGTCAAGTTCATATGTCTTAGTCCTGGTCTCAGTGTTTGTTACTTCCTGTTTTATTTTGGTAATCCCTCATTGCATGTGCATTATGTTCTATCTTGCTTTTCCACTGTCTCACTGCTAAGATTCTGTTCAGTTGTGTTTGCTACTTGTGATTATGCCCGATTATTGCACAGGAAGCTGCTGCAGTATTCTCCTGATTGCCAGGCATCCCATATGGAAAAGATATACATAAATCTTATAAAGTTTGTATCTGTCTTGTGTGAAACTTGTATGAAAAGCATACAAGAGTGAAAACAGATATAAGATCCCTTGAAAAATTATATAAATGAAACTTGTATGTTTTGGATACTTACTAAAACAATATATAAAAGTAATGAGAAAGTGGCCACTTTCATGAGTAAATCCTTATATGATTACTATATGAAGTAGGCCACATCTTATGCAAGTCTTTTATACGTTTTTTCTATTTCTTTTCCATATGGGATAGAAGACAATACTGCCATGTAAGTGTTGATATTGGAAGAGAAGAATTAAAAAAGGAAGCAAAGATTTTGCCAAGTGTCTTTTGTAAAAGATTTGCAAAGATTTTTCTACAAAGTTTCAAGTTTTTAAACAGTTGCAACATCTCTTGCTGTATATCTCCGAGGTTCTATACTGGAATATCATTAAATTGGCTGTAAACACTCACATGATCATACATGTGTTTTCAACCCAGATGCAGTGACTGTGGCGTATGGCGCTAAAGACCACACCCCTGCCACAACATGTTTTATCCAGCGGTGCAGTTTGCCAGTTTAACTATAGCTGTTAAACCTCATTTTCAAAGATCAACAAATCCTAAACACACCAATCTAAAGGTTACTTTGAACTCAACTTAAAGCTCTACTCCTATTTAGTAGCATGAGATATAAAATTATTGTGATTTTTAGCTCCATCTAGTTCATATCAGACAAATGACCTACTTACCAGTGTCACATTGAGTTGTGAAATACTCTTCCTCTGTCCACTCCAAACTGCCTACCCAGAGAACCTGTATTTGTCATGTTTCCCCTTGTCTCCCTAGCAATCTCATTCGAGATCACATTGTTATAGTTTTTGCCTTGCTTTTTCTCTCTCACTCCCCCACTACTCTCCACCTGGGTGGAACTCATTGTGGGTTCCCACCTCTGGCCCACTCACATGCAAGCAATCTTTCATCTGCTGCTTGTTATCCTGACAACCCCAGCTACGACTTAAGGCGATGGCTTAGTGTTTCGCTGGATCATTGTATGACACTCGTCAGTGTAGCCCCGGTTCATTCTTATGAGGTGCCGTAAGGGACATTATTACTGAAACGTTCTCACACACACTACTGAAATTTTAGCTCTCACACACACTACTGAAACGCTCTCACACACACTACTGAAACGCCCTCACACACACTACTGAAACGCTCTCACACACACTACTGAAATTTTAGCTCTCACACACACTACTGAAACGCTCTCACACACACTACTGAAACGCTCTCACACACACAACTGAAACGCTCTCACACACACTACTGAAATTTTAGCTCTCACACACACTACTGAAACGCTCTCACACACACTACTGAAATTTTAGCTCTCGCACACACTACTGAAACGCTCTCACACACACTACTGAAACGCTCTCACACACACTACTGAAATGCTCTCACACACACTACTGAAATTTTAGCTCTCACACACACAACTGAAACGCTCTCACACACACTACTGAAACGCTCTCACACACACCACTGAAACCAGAGGCATTTCCGCTGAACAGGAAGTTGTTTCCTGACAAGGAAACTGATGGAAAAAGTGGTATATTTCAAAACACTACAAGGATGTCTACTCAGCAACCTGCTAGTACAGCAGTCCCCAACCTTTTTTGCGCCACGTAAACGATATAAAAATAAAAAAGCGATAAATACCATGAAAACCATTAATAGAAATGTGTTCGAATTTTTGTGGAGGATTAAAACCCATTACATAGAAAGATCTCAGCTTGGGAAGGGATACAATAAAGGTGGTATCAAAACTCCAGAATTAGAATTTATGGTTGGCACCCTTAGAATAAAATGGTTAAAATCTTGTCTGTCACAGCCAGACTCTACTTAGTTCCACATCCCATGATTCTTGTTTAATAAAATAGTATGCAGGATTAGACTTTATTTTGAAATGTGATTTTGCGGCAAATAAAATCCCCATAAAGATATCAAACTTTCCAAAACAGACGTTGCATTTTTGGGAAAATGAGATTTACCCACAACTTCTCCCCATAATTCAACCTTATGGAATAATAGGGTAATAACACTTAATCAAAAATCAATTTTCAAGAGTGACTGGTTTGAACAAAAATATTATATTCATAACAGATTTGTTGGATGATAACGGTGTCATTCTAAGTTACACAGACTTTTCAGAAAAATATTGTCTAAACTGTTCTCAAAGAGAATATAACAAATTTTGTGAACTGGTCCCACTGCCTCTGCTTCATTTGATGAAAAACTTTATGATATACAATAATTTCTCATCAGTGCTCCCAAATTTATTGCTAGGGCAATGTCAGCTGTTTGATAAAAATGCAATAAGAAATTTGTTAGTAGTTTCTTCAAAGACAAAATATTTCATAGTTACAACAGAATGGTTACATGGCATGGTTCTAATTTAGTTATTTCATATACACTGGATAAAGCATACTAAAAAATTATGAAATAGCCTATTCTACCTAAAGTTAAAGAAACACACTTTAAACAAAACTAATACTGTGGCAGAATTTCTAAAAAAAGAGATTTGGCTTTGAGGTGGATCAGTGTTCTTTTTGTACTGATGAAAATGAAACCCTAGAACATCTTTTTTTTTCTATGCCCTATCACACAATGTATTTGGTGCAACTTAAAAAATTGGATTTCCCTAAATATTAATGATGTGCCACTGTTTGAATTACATCATAATTTTTTTTATATGGATCATCTAGCATTGGATGTCTCAGACATTATTAACATCATCATACTTTTGAGTAAATATCATATCCATTGTGCTAAATGGAGGAACGCTAAGTCTTCTCTCCCTGGTTTTATTGATGATTTTAAGATATTTTTTTCTTTGCGAAAAAAGACAAAAAGCACATATGCCAAAAAAATAACCAGGATAATGCACGTCTCCTGCTATTCTAAATTTTGACTTATGCTGAGGCTAATATATTGTTAAGTAATGCAGCTGTCTCACTAAGGTCCAGAATCGATTTGTTCCACGATTCGATTCAATTCAATTCGATTTGATTATGGGGAATTTTGACAGTCAGAAATATTATAATTCAGATCAGTACATTTACATATTTTTGTATTTAAAAAAAGGAAGCTGACACACGCAAGACTTTATCAAAGGTGTGAGCATCACAGCAGATGCCTTTGTGTCAAAGTAGCTGAAGATAAAACACATAAAAACATGAAGGTGGTTTTCCTGGCCTGGGATTTTATAAAAAATATTCTGCAGTACATCAAAAACGGAAGAAAACCATTAATCAACATATGAACGTTACCTCTGACGTTACAGCAGTTTTATTAGAGACACGGCTAACGTTTTGCATTTTGCATAATTTTAAAAAGTTTAAATTTGTTCAGTATTGAACGGCAGAAATTAGGTTTTCTTTTCGGAAGTATGTAAAATGAAAAAAAAAAAACAGCGGCCGACTGCGCTGTAAAGAACAGTAGACTTGTGCATAACAAGCAAGCGAATAATACAGAAAACAGATTTTTAGACGGGAAACTGTTCTTGAAGTACAGAGAGAGAGAAAGAGAGAGAGGGGGCTGTGCATGACGTGCGATTTTATCGTGGTGGAAGCAAAACAGTGAGGGAATTCATGACGATGTTTATGTGAAGCGCAGTTTGGATCTTCTTTTGCTGCTGGTTCAGTTAATATTGTTTGGAGAGAGATAAAACTAACAGCTTTAGAATCGGCGCAAAAACGACGTGAAAACAAAGCGCGGACCTGCCGACAGATCAGAGTCAGTGAGCTGTCGGCTTTCAGCCCCGACCGTGTCCATGCTGTCGGGTGAGAAAGGCGACATCTCACTGATTCTGATCCGCGGGTCCGCGCTGTGTGTTTACGTCTTTGTGCAGAAGCCGTGTACCTGCTCGCATTTACTGTCTTAGCTGTTTGGTGGTTGTTGAAATTTTGTGAGGTTTCACCAGAGATTCTGGCATTTCGGGTAAAATAAATTTATATTAAAAAATTGATTCAGGATTTTAATGAATCAATTTCACGTTATCCAAGCCAGAATCGATTTTGATCAATAAATCGATTATAAAAACCCACCCCTAACTAACAGGTTGCTGAGTAGACATCTGTGTAGTGGTTTGTTTGAAATCTAACACTTTTTCCTTCAGTTTCCTTGTCAAGAATTAACTTCCTGTTTAACTGAAATGCCTTCCTGTTCAACTGAAACGCCTTCCTGTTCAACTGAAATGCCTTCCTGTTTAACTGAAATGCCTTCCTGTTCAACTGAAATGCCTTCCTGTTCAACTGAAACGCCTTCCTGTTCAACTGAAATGCCTTGTTCAACTGAAAAGTCTTGGTTTTTCAGTAGTGTGTGTGAGAGCGTTTCAGTTGTGTGTGTGAGAGCTAAAATTTCAGTAGTGTGTGTGAGAGCGTTTCAGTTGTGTGTGTGAGAGCTAAAATTTCAGTAGTGTGTGTGAGAGAGTTTCAGTAGTGTGTGTGAGAGCGTTTCAGTAGTGTGTGTGAGAGCTAAAATTTCAGTTGTGTGTGTGAGAGCTAAAATTTCAGTTGTGTGTGTGAGAGCGTTTCAGTAGTGTGTGTGAGAGCGTTTCAGTAGTGTGTGTGAGAGCGTTTCAGTAGTGTGTGTGAGAGCTAAAATTTCAGTTGTGTGTGTGAGAGCGTTTCAGTAGTGTGTGTGAGAGCGTTTCAGTAGTGTGTGTGAGAGCGTTTCAGTAGTGTGTGTGTGAGAGCTAAAATTTCAGTAGTGTGTATGAGAGCGTTTCAGTAGTGTGTGTGAGAGCTAAAATTTCAGTAGTGTGTGTGAGAGCGTTTCAGTTGTGTGTGTGAGAGCGTTTCAGTTGTGTGTGTGAGAGCGTTTCAGTAATAATGTCCCTTACGGCACCTCATACATTCTTGTATATTCTCAGCTCTAGTGATTTCCCGGCTTCTAATCATGTTCGAAAATCATACATGATTCCAAACATTTTTTACAAATAAATAAGTGAAAAGTGGGGTGTGTGTAATTATTCAGCCCCCTTTGGTCTGAGGGCAGTCAGTTGCCCATAGACATTGCCTGATGAGTGCTAATGACTAAATAGAGTGCACCTGTGTGTAATCTAATGTCAGTACAAATACAGCTGCTCTGTGATGGCCTCAGAGGTTGTCTAAGAGAGTACTGGGAGCAACAACACCATGAAGTCCAAAGAACACACCAGATAGGTCAGGGATAAAGTTATTGAGACATTTAAAGCAGGCTTAGGCTACAAAAAGATTTCCCAAGCCTTGAACATCCCACAGAGCACTGTTCAAGCGATCATTCAGAAATGGAAGGAGTATGGCACAACTGTACCAAGACAAGGCCGTCCACCTAAACTCACAGGCCGAACAAGGAGAGCGCTGATCAGAAATGCAGCCAAGAGGCCCATTGTGACTCTGGACGAGCTGCAGAGCTCTACAGCTCAGGTGGGGGAATCTGTCCATAGGACAGCTATTAGTCGTGCACTGCACAAAGTTGGCCTTTATGGAGGAGTGGCAAGAAAAAAGCCATAAGAAGTCCCGTTTGCAGTTTGCCACATGCCATGTGGGGGACACATTAAACATGTGGAAAAAGGTGCTCTGGTCAGATGAGACCAAAATGGAACTTTTTGGCCAAGATGCAAAACGCTATGTGTGGCAGAAAACTAACACTGCACATCACTCTGAACACACCATCCCCACTGTCAAATATGGTGGTGGCAGCATCATGCTCTGGGGGTGCTTCTCTTCAGCAGGGACAGGGAAGCTGGTCAGAGTTGATGGGAAGATGGATGGAGCCAAATACAGGGCAATCTTGGAAGAAAACCTCTTGGAGTCTGCAAAAGACTTGAGACTGGGGCGGAGGTTCACCTTCCTGCAAGATAACGAACCTAAACATAAAGCAATGGAATGGGCAACAATGGAATGGTTTAAAACAAAACATATCCATGTGTTAGAATGGCCCAGTCAAAGTCCAGATCTAAATCCAATCGAGAATCTGTGGCAAGATCTGAAAACTGCCGTTCACAAACACTGTCCATCTAATCTGTCTGAGCTGGAGCTGTTTTACAAAGAAGAATGGGCAAGGATTTCAGTCTCTAGATGTGCAAAGCTGGTAGAGACATACCCTAAAAGACTGGCAGCTGTAATTGCAGCAAAAGGTGGTTCTACAATGTATTGACTCAGAGGGCTGAATAATTACACACACCCCACTTTTCAGTTATTTATTTGTAAAAAATGTTTGGAATCATGTATGATTTTCGTTCCACCTCTCACGTGTACACCACTTTGTATTGGTCTTTCACGTGGAATTCCAATAAAATTGATTTATGTTTGTGGCTGTAATGTGACAAAATGTGGAAAAGTTCAAGGGGGTCGAATACTTTTGCAAGCCACTGTAAATGAAGGCAGGAAAGTAAACAGCAGTGATGTTTTTGTAGGGTTACTGAAGTTTGGCTAGCTAGTATATAATGAACGTGCTATGTGATCGCTAGTGACACAGCTATGTTAGCATAATATAAACACAGTGAAGCTGGAGGATGATCGCTAACTTTTTTTTCACTTGATAAAAGTTAACGTGAGGGTTCCTGATGGTTATGGACAAATGCAATCGCACGGCAGGATGCTGTAAACGCACCAAACTTCAGTCAGGAGAACAACTGAGAGAATCCATCCACAATACCAGGTTAGTCATTAATATACTGCTGCATGGGCGGGGATGTCGTTATATTGTAAGGTTTTAAAAATTGAGCTTTAAAATGAATGATAATAAAAACCTAGAGAGGCCGACAGTGATCACTGACTGTCTTTAGGGGCTTCTTGAGATTAAATGGAATAAGATACAAAGCATTAAAACATGTTAAAAACATACCAGCCTTATTAAATGCAGAGTAGTATGGGCCCAGAAGCAGGGTTCATCACGTCATCACTTAAAGACCAGATTGCTTCACAACAAACTTTCAATAGTTTGGTTAATGAAGTGCAATTACTATTACAAACCTAAAACTTAAGTTGTGGTACCCTCTACTTTGTAACTGACATAGTAGACTGATGTGTACCTTACCAGAAAAGTAACTGCATGCCATGATGCAGAATGCAACTTTGTGAGGTTCATTTGGGAGTAATGTGCTTTATGCTTTATATTAGTTCACTAAATATATTGAATAAAACAAAAACAATGCCGTAGATGAAAGACGTAGGGGGAATCTGGACAAGCAGAATACTGTGCAGCAAGCTCTGTAAAATCACAGATCATTGGAGGGAATATATTGCTTGCTTGTACACAACGGTAGACTGGTAATAAGCACAAAAGCACAATAATCAAGCGAATAATGCAGAAAACAGATGTTTGATGGTAAACTGTTCTTGAAGTACACTGAGAGAGAGCTTTGCAAGAAATGTGATTTTATTGTGGTGGAAGCAAAACCGCAAAAGTAAGAGGGAATTCATGACAATGTTTTTCAAACGTGAAGCGTAGTTTTGATCTTCCTTTACTGCTGGTCGGCAAGTGATGAAACCTGCAGCTTCAGAATCTGTGAGAAATTGGCTTCCGGCACCCAACAGCATATCCATGTATGTGCCATTATAGTCACAGGAAGTTAAGAAAAGCACATCAATAGAAAAATTCACATGATTGTTTAAAAACAATAAATTGCATGAATGTAGGAAATGTTCCTCGCATTGATTGAACTGTCTAAGATAAGATAATCTTTATTAGTCCCCCACGTGGGAAATTTGTTTTGTCACAGCAGAAAGTGGACAGTGCAAACTTACATAGCAAAAATTAGGGAACACTGGAATACAATAAGAATAATATACTGTACACGACTGTACAGAATAGAATAGAATAAAATACAATACAATATACAATAGAATAAAATAAAATATACAATAGGATAAAAATAGAATACAAATGCTATATACAACTGAGTAAAAATACAACTTTGTCAGAAAAAGAGTATTGCACTTAGTCTTATTGAACATGTGTGGGTTTGTGTGTGTTTGATCAGCTGCAAAAGTCTTTGTTGTGGAGTCTGACAGCAGTAGGTAGGAAAGACCTGCAAAATCTCTCGGTCCCACACCATGGGTGCCGCAGCCTACCACTGAAGGAGCTGCTCAGTGCTGTCACAGTCTCCTGCATGGGGTAGGAGATGTTGTCCAACAGGGATGACAGCTTAGCCACCATTCTCCTGTAACTCACCACCTCCACTGGGTCCAGAGGGCATCCTAGATCAGAGCTGGCCCCGCGGATCAGCTTGTTCAATCTCTTCCGGTGAGATGTTGCCACCCCAGCAGACCACACTATAAAAGATGGCTGAGGCCACCACAGAGTCATAGAAGGTCAGGTCAGGAGTGGGCCCTTCACTCCAAAAGGCCTCAGTCTCTGCAGCAGGTACAGCCTGCTCTGCCCTTTCCTGTAGAGGGCGTCTGAATTATAAGTCCAGTCCAGTTTATTGTTCAGATGAACACCAAGGTACCTGTAGCTGTCCACAGCCTCAATGTCCATACCTTGGATGTTCAGTGGTTGCAGTGGAGGATGTTTGTGCCTGCGGAAGTCTACCACCAGCTCATTGGTTTTATTAGTGTTGATCTGGAGGTAGTTCAGCTGGCACCAGTCCACAAAGTCTTGGGTCAGTTCTCTGTACTCCTTGTCGTCCTCATCAGTGACGAGGCCGACTATTGCAGATTCATCAGAGAACTTATGCAGGAAGCACTGGGTGGAGTTGTGGGAGAAGTCTGCAGTGTAGATGGTGAAGAGGAACGGAGCCAGAACCGTTCCCTGTGGGGCCTCCGCACTGCAGACGACCCTGTCCGACACACAGCCCTGAGTTCTCACATACGGTCGGTCGGTGAGGTAGTCTAAAATCCAGTTAGTGAGGTGGTGGTCCACTCCTGTGTTTTCCAGCTTGTCCTTCAGGACCATGGGAAGAATGGTGCTGAAGGCACTGGAGAAACCAAAGAACATTATTCTCACAGTGCTCCCAGCGGTCTCAAGGTGAAAGAGGGAACAATGTATGAGGTGAATGATGGCATCATCCACTCCAATGCCAGGCTGGTAGATCACCTCCCACACAGTAGACTCAAAAAAATCCTTAAGAGCCTCCTCGCTCTCCTCTGACCATCTCTGCACTGTGCGGGTGGCTCTTCAGCATTGGCATACAGTAAGTCCAGTGTTTTATTGTCTCTGGTTGGGCATGTCACATACTGGGTGAAGGTGGGCAGTGTGTAGTTCAGTGAGACATAATTAAAGTCCCCTGATATTAAACGGAGAGGTCTCAAAGATTGTGTTTGCAGTCTGCTGACCACAGAGTGGAGAGAGTCACAGGCTGCATCCGCGTTGGGTGTGTTCTATTGAAGCCTTCTCCTTTTTATAGATTAAGGCAAGAATAACCCAAGCTTAAAGTATTCATGAATGTATTTGTCACATAGATATTATTCCATTAAAAAATCCACATAAAAAAAAGCCAGATGTTGCTCGAATTAACAAGGTCTGCATCACGTTTTGTAGTAGCATCATGCTACTACAAAATTAAACCCAGGGGAAGGAGCTACATAAATAGGATGAGGGACCTATGGCCAACTAGAGGCCAGCTATTTAGCGTTTTTTTTATCTACTTTTAACCGGATTATTCATCTAGAATTGCTGTGCATTGCTGACCTACAGCAGACAAGAGCTTCTGGACATCTGGACTCATAACTCCAACAGTTTTATCGCCGATCTCCGACTCATCCCAGAGATCTCCAGAACACCGGAGGCTGCCCACTCTCCCCAGCAGGGCGGAAATGCACGCAAACGGCGCAGAGAATGTAAACAAAGGTGAGGTAGGCGCGGAGGGCTACGGGCTAAGCTGCCTAGTACCCAGTATTTTCCTCGCCAATGTCCGTTCTCTGGCAAACAAAATGGATGAGATACGGCTCTCCATCACTAACAACAGACGGATTATGGACTAAAAATGTCATGTTTTTCACCGAAACATGGTTGAACAACAGCTGCCCGGACAATGCTATTGAGTTAGCAGGACACTACACACCGAGCCGACAGGCTAGCAGATGACTCCGGCAAGACCAGAGGTGGAGGTTTGTGCATTTACAGTATATTAACAATGCTTGGTGCATGAACTCCACTACTACTGAGAGTCACTGCTCACCTAATGCGGAGTTTTCAATGGTCAAATGCAGACCTTATTATCTCCCCAGCGAACTCACTTCTATCATACTCACTGCAGTGTATATCCCCCCTGACGCTAATGCTAGGTTGGCCATGAAAGAACTTTCTGCAGCCACTAACAAACACCAGAATAAACACCCCAAGGTTGCTTTTATTGTTGCTGGCGACTTCAATCACACCAACTTAAAGACAGTCCTCCCCAGATTCCACCAACATGTCTCTTGCCACATCAGAGGAGACAAGACTTTAGACCATGTTTATTCCAACCTGGCTGGAGCCTACAAAGCAATACCCCTCCCCCACATTGGACAATCCGATTGTTCAGTCTGACGTCACTAGCTGTGTCTGGACCTAAACTCCGCTGCAGGTCCATATATCAAACGATCACTATGGAATTACTGAGAGTTGAAAAACTGTCTAAAGTCTTTCATCTTTAATAAAATGATCAGCGTTCTGCTCTACCAGGTATAACAATTGAGTTTAACATCCAGGCATCCATGAAAACGGAATTTATGACATTTAACCGAGTTAGAAGTTAGCAGGGAGTTAGCTCACTAGCTTCTATCTAAATACAATATATTGTACATATTTATTCGCTGAAGCCTTTGGCATTGATTAGAGGGGTTGACTCAATTTGTTTTAACATGTTTCAATTTATTGTATCTATTTATTTTATCGTATCTCATTTTAATTTTCTTTACGTATGCTATTAACATGTACAGCACTTTGTGAAACTCTGGTTTTATGTTAAAGTGCTTTAGAAATAAAGTTGGTATGGTATGGTAATATAGCATGTCCTGACTGCGGGGTTTTGGAAACAAATTAAAACGTACAGCTCTGTTATCACTTCCAACATAAATGAAGACAGAAAACTAAACAGCACTGACGTTTGCAGGGTTACTGAAGTTTGGCTAGCTGGTATATAATCATGTGCTACGTGACCGCTAGCGACACAGCTATGTTAGCTTATATAAACAAGCTAACTTTTTTTTCCACTTGATAAAAGTTAACGTGAGTGTTCTCGGTGGTCAGGAACAAATGTAATTGCATGGCAGGATGCTGTAAAAGGACCAAACTTCAGCCAGGAGAACAACTGAGATAATCCATCCACAATACGAGGTTAGTCATTCATATACTGCTGCATGGGATGGGCTGTAGCTACATTCTAAGGTTTTAAAAACTGAGCTTAAATAAATGATTAGCGGTAATAAAAGCCGAGGGAGGTCAACAGTGATCACTGACTGTTTTAGGAGCTTTTTGAGATCAAATAGAAGAAAATACAAAACATTAAACATGTTAACAACAAAAAAGCCATATTAAACGCAGACTACTTTAGGCCCGGAAGTAGGATTCGTCGCGTCATCACTGAACAACCAGATAGAGATTGACAGACCACGTGACTTTCGCGCATTGCATGCCGGGAACTCGTGGCAAAACAATCCAAGTACTGCATCAAATGCAAGCATTTGCAGCACCGCAAAACGTTCATTCTCCAGTTCCAATACCTTCTTGCTTTTTCTTTGCCCCCCAAAAAGGTATGTACAAAATGAAGGAGAACAATGCCGGTCTGTGCAAAGACAGACTTGATGAAAAGTCGAAGAAAAGATACGAGGAAAAAATCAAAGGAGTGAAAGGGTTAGACCCTTACAAGCACACAGAGTGGACAAAAGACGTTAGCGTGCTGCCCAACTTTCACCACGCTCATATTTATAATTATACAGTTCTTGGAGTGAGTGCATACACTCATAAAGTTTAGTAACTTCAGGTCACTGCAACAAGCCCAGGTACAGTTTACCGACGGATCGGTACAGGACCTTGAAATGCACCGTGTAGAACGAAAGACCATCATACGAACAAACGTAAGTTTACCAGTTTATCATATTCATAAATACACATTCATTAACCATTTATTAATAGGACCTTTGAGCTAAACGGTAATTAATTAGTAGTGGAAATAAATACTGGTACGCGTTACAGAAATGTAGCAGTGACAATAATATTGTATGGTGTAATCCTACTGTGCAATTAGTGATACAAAAAAAATGGTTTTATCCTGTGAAAAAAAGTATATGTTTTTGTTAATGTACCATGGTAATAATAGAAGTGAAATGCAATATTGTGTCAGGACAATTCACTATTTATGCACAATAACCAAAGGAGCATAGGGCGACAATTTCTGTTCAGCGCCAGACTTGCTTGTAACCTATATCACCAATTATGTTATAAAAATGAGGTATTAACTACAACAGAAGACTGACCTTTGTGGAAATGCTTGGAGCAGACTAACATGTGAGCTGGAGTGTTCTGGGACGTTATATTTGGTCTTCGAATGGCTGCAATCCAGGCCATCCATCGGCTCTTTGTTACTTCGGAAACATGACTTGAACAATTTCTCTTCAACGGCGTAATCCGATAACAGCTGATCTCTTTACCCATCGGCTTCCCGTGGCTGTCACGCGACCGGCTATTGCAGTTAATAATACAACAGCTTCTTGCCATTTTTTGTGTTTCTTTTTATCGCTGTGTAACTGATTTCAATTGAAAGCCTGTGTGCGCTAGTACCTCTTGCCACGAGTTCCCAGAATCCTTTGTGGTTTTACCCCTGAATGATGTCACATTTTCAATCTCTATCGGACCATATCTCCCTGTTCCTCATACCTCGGTATTCACCACTCATCCAATGTGTGAAACCTGCTGAGAGGACAATTAAAGTGTGGCCAGAGGGGGCAGACGCAGTGCTCCAGGACAGATTTAAAAACACAGACTGGAATACGTTCACCTACACAGACCTGGACCAATACGCCTCATCTGTACTGGATTACATCTCCAAAACCACAGACGGTGTCACCACCCAGAAACAGATCACCATGTACCCCAACCAGAAGCCTTGGATGAACCGGGATGTTCGTCTCCTCCTGAAGTCCCGCAACACCGCCTTTAGGTCAGGAGATGCACACGCCTACTGTATAGCCAGGGCTAATCTAAAGAAGCATATCAAAAAAGCCAAACACCATTACAAAAAGAAGGTAGAAGAACACTTCTCCAACTCCAACCCCAGACGCATGTGGCAAGGACTCCAGACCATTACAGACTACAGGACCACCAAACCCTCCCCCGCATCCTCTGATGTCTTCTTCCTTAACAAGCTCAACAACTTTTATGCTCTTTTTGAGTGAGGGAACCCCACAATTACAACCAAAGCAGACATGACGCCAGACCACCAACCTCTGACTCTCTCCCCCACCGATGTAGGAGCAGTGCTGAGCAGGATCAATGTCCACAAGGCTGCAGGTCCTGATGGCATCCCCGGGCGTGTTCTCAGAGCGTGTTCTGAGGAGCTTGCAGGAGTGCTGACAGACATATTCAACCTGTCCTTGGCCCACGCCGTAGTACCGGCCTGCTTCAAACCCACCTCCATCGTCCCGATACCCAAAAACTCCAACCCATCTAGCCTCAGTGACTACCGCCCAGTAGCACTCTCCCCCATCATCACAAAGTGCTTAGAGCAGCTGGTCCACACACAGTCGTTTAGGATACACACACTTAAGCCAAGCCTACTCATATTAGTAACTATGCATACACAAAGTCAGACTCAGGGAGCATCTCGCCACACATTTTTTCTCTCTCTCCTCTTTATTTATGAACAAGTGACGTATTCTCTCCACCTGTCTAAGCGACGCACACAGCATACATCCCTAGTTATACACAAACATCTATGGGTACACTGAGGTTCATTACATGGAATATAAATGGAGCTGGCTCCAGAGAAAAGAGGTTAAAAATATTTAACCAACTCAAAAAACTACAGGCAGATGTTGTCCTATTACAAGAGACCCACAGACCTCTTAGAGGTTCGAATGAACTTAAAACACCTGAGTTTCCCAATGTGTTCTCAGCTTGTTATAATTCTAGACAAAGGGGAGTAGCAATTTTAATACATAAAAATATTAATTTCATGGTACTCGATACAGTTATAGATCCAGAGGGCAGATTCTTAATCATTAAACTATCTATACTTGATAAAAAGCTATGTATTGCAAGTGTATATGGTCCAAATGTTGATGATCCCTCATTCTTTCACGGTTTTTTCAGTGCACTCTCTGAACACTTAGACGGCACACTTGTTCTTGGAGGCGACCTCAACCTTGGACTAAATGAAGACATGGATAGGCTCAATACAGCGGGAACTCAGCGTAATTGGCAGTCCACAAATATAATCAAACAGTATATGAGCGACTTTGGTCTTTGCGATGCATGGCGCTCCCTTCACCCCACCAATCAATCAATCAATCAATCAATCAATCAAAGCTTTATTATTTATTATTATTACATGCAGGTTGCCCTGCAGTGAAATGGGACCCCCCCCCCGACCTTACACATATAGCACAAACATTACATGGGGATACAGGTCGGAGATTGGTAGAATCAGGAAAAAACATTGAAATGTACACTACAGTGGGGAAAGTACAAGAGGAAAAAAGAGACCCCTACTCATGCTGTGCTTCCATGGTAGGACAGCATGAGAACAGGAAACAAAAAAAAACTCCTTTGCACAAAAAAGCACATAAATGTCCACAGCACAACATTGTGAAGACATGACAAGCCACAGGGGTGGGTGGGGGGTGAGGAGTAATCCGAAGAAACACAGCAGCCACCCTGCACAGCGCTATCATTCCAGCGCGGCACACAGACCCGCCGTGTTCCCTCGCCGGAAACAAGCATCGAAGGCGTTGGAAAGGGAGGGGGGATGAGTGAGTGCCTATCAGTGTAAGTGTATGTGTGTGCGTGTCCATAGTTCAGCGGAGACAGTGTCCTTCGCTCTATCGTCTAAGTAAACAGTCTGCCAGCCAACCCAGGTGGCCTTCATGGGACGGGAAGAATAGTCATCACACAGTCGTTATCAGCAGTGTTGGGGAGTAATGGAATACATGTACCGCCGTTACGTATTTAGAATACAAAATATGAGTAACTGTATTCCGTTACAGTTACCGTTTAAAAAGGTGGTATTCAGAATACAGTTACTTTGTTGAAATAAATGGATTACACTGCGGTACTTTCCTTTTTCATTTTGTCGCGGGTCAGGACTGTTTGGGTTTTGTTTGACAGCTACGTTCTTTCGTTCCAGGCGGCAGCGTTACGGTTGCCATGGTTACAGGGCGACGCTCTCTCTCTCTTTCTGCGACTGTGTGTTTCCTGGGTGAGAGAGCGCCTTTTCGTTGTTGTTGTTGTGCTAAGCTAACAGGCAGAATGCTACAAGCATAGCTCTAAAGAATGTAGCATCATGGGCAGTGTAGTCCGTGTTGCAGGGAGAATGGACTGCCATACACGTTATGTGTCTGTGAGCGCGAGGAGGGAGAAAAAGGCGAGTGGAAAGGTACGAGTTGTCGTCGAGGAAAAACGGGAGCTGGAAGCATGTAAATATAATAATAACCACTGCAGCCAAGAAGAGTGCCTGACGAGCCCAGTTGTAAGTAAGCTATTAAGACTCGACTGTACACCGTATTCGTGTTTTCCTCCGAAAACAATAAGTTCCGTTGGAGCAGTCTTTCAACGCCTCTCTCTGTCTCTGCTAGCAAAGTTGACCCACACAACAAAGTAAAGCTATTTTTCGGCTACGAGCCGACAGGGACCCCGCCGTATTAGTCAGAGGTCCCTTTACTACAGTTCGGAGTCGCGGACCTTCAGTAATAGTAATAAATCACACAGCAATAGTACATTCACGTTGTTGTAAAAAGCACGATAATATATTAAGTAATCCAAAGTATTCAGAATACGTTACTCTCATTGAGTAACGTAACGGAATACGTTACAGAATACATTTTGGGGCATGTATTCTGTATTCTGTAATGGAATACATTTTAAAAGTAACCTTCCCAACACTAGTTATCAGGGAGTTGTTTTGGTGGGCTCCAGCCTTGGGCCTAGCAGCTGGCGCCGTGGTGTCCAAATGTTGAATATTGTTGATTTCTCCTTTGTGAGCAGCTCGAATTTAGCCCTCTGACACTGGTCCCTCGATCTCCCGTTGGAGAGCCGCGAGCCTCCCCATGATGGTATCAAACTTCTGTTCCATGGTGTTGTCAGTCTTTTGATTCTGAGACCTCACAACTGCAGTGATCCGTTCTGCGATGTTTTCCAACTGTCGCTCAAGGGTGTCATTTTGAGCAGGCCTTTCTCTGATGTTTCCCCTCATACGCTCAATGGTGTTGTTTTGAGCCTTCACAGCAGCTGTAAGCGTCTCCAAGGTGTTGACCATATTACGTTCGTTGTGAGAGGTCGCGCCTCGTCCCGTCGCTTCAAATCCAGCGGGCAGCCTTGTGGGGGTTTGAACAGCCGGTTCCGCTCTCTTATTTCTCTGATAAACCAGGGCTAAGCCAACGCCGATCAGCATGAACCCTGTTATCATGGTTCCGAATAGGTAGATATCTTCAGCGTCCTCGATCGACAGTCCCGCCAGGCACACGGTCCTCCAGTTCTGCCACCCGTCCATCGTGTAACCGGCAGGGAAAGTCCCTCCAGGGCACTCAGGCTCTCCCGAGCCCCGACTTCTCGTTGAGAAAAGGGTGTCAATAGCACTCAGAGACCAGTTGATCAAATCCATAATTCTCTTTTAGGTTTTAGAGAACGACAGTGAGAGACTGTTCCAGGGAAAGTAAATGCACACAAGACAAGACAAGGACATAGAGGCTAAGCAGGGAAGATAAGGGTGAGGAGGAGAGGAGAAAAGTGCGACCGCCTTCGCTGAGAGCTCAAGTAGAAAGCCAGTAAGGAATATACTTTTTTCTCACATGTCCATCACTCCTACTCTCGTCTGGATTATTTTTTGGTCAGCAGCTCACTGCTGAACGACATTTCAGACACTGAGATTCACCCTATAGCTGTCAGCGATCACGGTCCTGTATCTTTAACACTAATGCACAAGAATAATACTACGCCAAGAAAAAACTGGAGATTTAATATATCACTACTTAAAGATGAAGACTTTATTAAATATTTTAAAAAAGAGTGGACTTCATATTTGGACTATAATGACACTCCCGAAACATCAGCTTCTGTTCTATGGGAAGCAGGGAAAGCTGTGATGAGAGGTAAAATAATTTCTTTCTCATCACATAAAAAGAAAAAAGAAAACAAAAATATTCAGGAATTAGAAAAAAACATCAAATCACTAGAAGAAGCCTACGCGTCCCACCAAGATCAGGAAACATTGAACAAAATACGCAAAACAAAACTAGAATTAAATGAGATAATTGATAAAAAAACAAAATTCTTAGTACAAAGACTGCGCCTACAAAATTATGAACATGGTAATAAATCCGGTCAATTTCTAGCAAACCAGCTAAAAATAAATAAAGACAAAACAACTATATGTGCTGTTCAAGATTCATCTGGGAACACAATATATGAACCGATACAAATAAACAACATTTTCAGGGATTTCTATAAAACGTTGTATTCACCACAAATAAACCCATCTAAAAAAGAAATTGATCAGTTTTTGGACAACATAACTCTTCCAAAATTATTGGACACTCAAGCAATGGCACTGGATTCACCACTGACACCAGGTGAACTCCAAGAAGCCCTGATAAGTATGCCCAATAATAAGGCTCCAGGTCCAGATGGCTTTCCTGCAGAATTCTACAAAGAATTCTGGTCGATTCTAGCACCAGTTTTCTACAGAACGTTGTTGGAAATAAAAGAAAAGGGCAGACTTCCATCAAATATGAATTCTGCAAACATTAATCTCCTGCTAAAACCAGGCAAAGACCCTGTATATCCCTCAAGCTATCGTCCAATATCCCTTATAAATGTAGACCTTAAAATAATCTGCAAAGCTCTCTCAAAGAGACTGGAGAAAATAACCCCCCTCTTAATTCATCCTGACCAAACTGGTTTCATAAAAGGTAGGCACTCATCAACAAATACACGTAGATTACTTAATTTGATAGACTACTCATACAGTAAAAACCTAGAAACTACAATATTCTCTTTAGACGCAGAAAAAGCATTTGACAGAGTTAACTGGAAATTTCTATTTGCAACTTTACACAAATTTGGTTTTGGATCCTCTTTCATAAACTGGTTAAAAATATTATATAATTCCCCAACAGCTTGTGTTAGAACAAATGACCAGACATCCTCCAGCTTCTGTCTCTTGAGGGGCACCAGGCAGGGATGCCCACTCTCCCCTTCACTGTTTGCAATTTTTATTGAACCACTAGCAGCAGCAATTAGACAGAATTCAGTAATTAAGGGCATAAAATGCAAGAACATGGAACATAAAATCAGCCTTTATGCGGATGATGTGTTACTCTTTCTCCAAAATTCACAAACCAATATCTCTGGGGTGATTGAATTGATAAACTCTTTTGCAAGAATATCAGATTACTCAATTAATTGGTCAAAATCTACAGTCCTACCGATTAATTGCTCCTTCCATAATTCCTCTTCTACACCACTACAATCGGGAAATATAAAATATTTAGGTATTAATGTTTCTCCCAAGCTTCCAGATCTAACTAAATTAAACCATATCCCACTTTTAAAGAAGGTAGAAGATGATCTGGCTAGATGGAAATGTCTACCCATATCACTCATGGGAAGGGTTGCCGCTATAAAAATGATGGTCTTACCAAAAATAAATTATTTATTCTCAATGATCCCAACTAAACGGCCACAAGATTGGTTCAGATCTCTAGATTCATGTATGTCCAAATTCCTTTGGAAAAATAAACCCCCATGTATAAGCTTAAAAACACTACAAAAGACCAAGGATAAAGGAGGACTAGAACTGCCTAACTTTCAGCACTACTTCTTAGCCAACAGGCTTCAGTTTATCTCAGGATGGCTAAAACATACCCTCTTAGATGAACCTTGGCTAGATGTAGAACAAGCACTTTGCAATAATCTAGAGATCTCAGACCTACCATTTATCAGCTCAAACATCCAACGACATGAATGCTTTAAAAGCATCAACATCAGCTCTTCTCTGACAGCATGGTGGGAGTTTCTAAAATTGACGGAGTCTTCATTAATCCCATGCTATCTGGAACAACCCTGACATATTACAAAACAATAATATGATAAACTTTTCAGATTGGAGTGGTAAAGGAATCAAATATTTAGAACATATACTTGAAGGAACAGAATTTATTTCATTTGACGGACTAGTTACACAATATGGGATCAACAAGAAAAGATTTTTAGAATATCAACAAATTAAATCCATAGTAAAAAAGAAATTTAAACTGGGTCAAGTTGAACTACAAACACCACCAAGTGTGGTTCAATTTCTTACTCTTAAAACCCCCAAATTACTATCCAAAATATACAGAATGCTTTCTAAAACAGATGAATCAATATCACTTCCTATTGCAAAATGGGAAGCGGATTTATCAGTTAACTTAGACCTAAACTTCTGGTCTCAGATTTGCTTAAAAACCTTTCATCTAATTAGAAATCCCAGTCTTCAATTAATTCAATACAAAATATTACATAGAGTGCACTATACAGGTCATCAGATGTTCAAGATGGGCTTTACGTCTACCAACAACTGCTCACACTGCCAAACCAATTCACCGGACAATTATATCCACGCTCTTTGGTTCTGTCCACCAGTTCAGAAGTTTTGGCGCGAGATATGTGAAGACTTATCGAAGTGTCTGAAATGTAACATTCAAACTTTCCCCTTTAGTGTGTTTGTTGGGCAGCTTAGATAATGTCACTTCAGAAAAGAATATCGCCCATATGGTTTTCACTGCCCTATGCATAGCCAAGAAAACAGTCCTCATGAACTGGAAAAATAAAAATAATCTTAATTCTAACCAATATAGAAATTATCTATTAGATTACATTAGTCTTGATACAGCCTCTGCCATCACATCAGATCAATTGCTCTGGGCTCCTTTGATCAGCTCCATCACCTAGTGGGGGTGGGGGGTCATAGTTTGGTCCCGCCTTCACTGTTGTGATTGGTGTGGGGGTAGGAACAGGCTTAGGGCGTCGGGAGGTTCCCCGGAGGCATCTTCCTTGGGGGGCTCAACCCGGGGTAACGGTCATGTCCGGTTAGGGGCTCTGTTGGCTCTCAGGTGACTGTTTCCTCGTGGCTGCGTGCAGCGGGGCTAGGGGAGGGTCTGTGCTGACGGACGTGGGTTACTGACCTGGCAGCCTGGCTGCCCCTGGGTGGGTCCGGGATGGGCGTGAGGTTCTGGGGGCGCTCCGTCTCTGGGCTGGGACCCGGACCGGGCCTTGGGGGCTTGGGTCCTGGTTGGTGTGTTGCCGGGGTTGTGGGCGGGTGGGTGCATGGGGGCCCAGCCCTGGAGCAGGGTGCCGCCCGTGCATCGAGCCACCTGGGGGGCTCTTCAACTGGTGGGGGAGATTGTCACATCTTGCAGGAGCTTTCCTCTCCTCAGGAGCTCCCTCTGCAGGAGGGGGAGATACAGGAGAGGTGGAGGAAGATCTCAGCCTGGGTGTTTGTTGTCTTATGTAGTCTGGAAGATGAGTGGATGGTGGGGTGGGTGCAGTTTTCTCTGTGGTGGGGTTGGGTGGACTGTCCCGGGCTCTGTGGGGCCGGGAGGCGCTGCTGCACTGGGCCCCGGTCTGGATGGGCCTGGGCCCCCTTTCCCTGGCGGGTCGCGGAGTATGGGGGTGCCTACTGGGGTCAGCGGGGGAGCTGGCCCCAGGGAGGGGTCACTTGCCCCTCCCTTCCTTCCCTCCCCATCTCCAGCTGCCTCCCTCTTCCCGCTCCACCACAACCACCCACACATGCAGGACCTTGGAGTAGGGGTATGTCACCAGGGTGCAGGGGAGGCTACCCCCCCCCCCCCCCCCCCCGTCCCCTTCTGGCTGCCTCTGCCTCAATTTTATCCCACAACTTAGACATTCACATTACTCACACTCTCATTGCACATACATATAGGATCTTGGGGGTGGGCACGATACACGGAATCCAAAGTACCATGAGGGTGTACACCCCACCCCTGGCGTCGTTGCCCACCTCTCAATTTTAAATACGCGTAGACATTGAGGGCTAGCAGGAGGGACCATGCACTTACCTGCTGCTCTCTGGCAGGTAGCTCCATGCCCTCCTGGGTTTTAAATGCACCTTAGAACACACATGCATCAACACAATAATGAGCGGGTGGAGGGAGGTTTGGAGTCTTCTCTCACCCCCATTCTCTGCGACCTGCTGGAGCGGGGGGGCTAGGAGGAGGAGTTGGCCGTCCGACTGCGGTCTGGAGTGTGGGGCCTTCCTGCTGCTGCGGAGTCGGGGCGGTCTGCCTCCCCCCACCGCAGGGAAAAGGGTAACACCATCTGGGTCTGGGTGCAGTTCCCCCCTCCAGGGGCAAGGGTACCTAGACCCGGTTCGTAGAGTACGCTTGGGGAGTGTGATTGTGTGTACAGCGTCTCTTTATGTCTGTCTCCATGTTGGTTGAGTGTGGAGTAAGTGCATATGAGAGCATGAGGGTGGGAATGGATGTTTGTATATGTGTGTGCCTGTATGTCTGTGTCTATATGTCAGGTTGGGTGTCAGGCGCCACCTCTCTGGGGACATCTCAGGCCCTCCAAAGTTTGGAGGCCTATCTCCCCCTACCACCACTTCCCCTGCCAGTGGCCGACTCCCTCAGACATCGGTGCGTTGGTGGTTCTTTGTGTCCGGGGATGGGCGTC
The DNA here is from genome assembly GCF_057381845.1 of Rhamphochromis longiceps. Classification (NCBI taxonomy): domain Eukaryota; kingdom Metazoa; phylum Chordata; class Actinopteri; order Cichliformes; family Cichlidae; genus Rhamphochromis; species Rhamphochromis longiceps. The sequence continues at coordinate 6,858,910 of NC_140566.1, forward strand.
CAGGTACACACCGGCCCACTCCTTGGCGGCCGCTTATCGGGGCCTGGAGCCTGGGGCTCGCTTGGGCCACTTCGGAGGTGGGGTGCCCCCGGCCTCTCGGCCTGGGGCTCGGTCACTCAGGCACGGCTTGCTGCCGGCGGAGCTCACGGGCGCGTCACTGCAACTCCCCCTGGCTTCTGCTCCGCGGCTGCTGAGTGAGCCCTCATCTGGGACTCTCCTCAGCTCTTTCTGGGACAGTGGCGCGGCTGCCCCTCTGTTGGTCTTCCTTGGTCTCTTGTGTTCTGGGGGCCTCTGGATGTCTGGAGTTTTGATCTCCTCCATACCTGCTTCATGCCCTGGAGGACGGGGCTGTGGCCCCCCCACACCTTCGAGCAGATTATTACATGAAGGAACCTTTTAAAAAAAACAAAAAAACAAGCGCGTCCATGCTCACAGGTGTACACACGGGTGATCACACCCACAAACTACACCCTTTTTGGCTCCTACCTCAAAGCACACTGTGTTCTGTTGATCTTATGTGCTGCACAATAATGTTTAATATTTAGTATTTACTGTCATATTCCCATATATCATTGTGATGTTGTTTATTCTATTACTCTTCTCTTCTGCTTGTTTTCTTTTTTCTTTCTTAGCAGGTGATCCAGGTGATTGATATATGCATTTTTTTTCTCTGCCCGTTCTGTTGGTTTATGTTTTTTGCCCTTCTCCCCCGTCCCTCTTCTCAGCTGTTTCTTTCCCTCTTTCTTTCTCCCCTTCTTTCCCCCAGTCAAGTCTGTCCCGTATTCAGTAAGTAAAAATAAAATAAACAGTAAAAGGTGAATCAAATGGACCATTACGGCAAGGCTGGGATGGTCAATTTGGTAAAGTAAATCCGTTGGGCATCTTTGTTTGCCTTTAGACAACAATTCTGATGGCAAAAGAGCCAAACGGAACAGGCAAAAAAAAGAAAAAAAAGAGCAGCTGGTCCTAGCACACTTCAAATCCTGTCTCCCCTCCACCCTAGACCCCCACCAATTCGCATACCGCCAGAACAGGAGCACAGAGGATGCAGTCTCCATCGCACTGCACTCTGTCCTCTCACACCTGGACAACAACAACACCTACGCCAGAAGGAACTGAAGTTTATAGACTTCAGTTCAGCATTCAATACAATCCACCCCTCACAACTCATCAGGAAACTGACAGACCTGGGCATCAGTTCAACTCATGTGCAAATGGTTACTGGACTTCCTGACCAACCGCCCCCAACATGTCCGGCTGGATAACCACTGTTCATCTACAATCACAATGAACACTGGTGTACCACAAGGCAGTGTGATGAGCCCTTTCCTCTACTCCCTCTTCACCCACGACTGCACACCTGCCGGTGGTTCTAACACCATCATTAAGTTTGCAGATGACACCACGGTGATTGGCCTCATCAGTGACAATGATGAGGCCGCCTACAGGGAGGAGGTGGATCATCTGGCTGAGTGGTGCGACACAAACAACCTGCTGCTTAACACTGAGAAGACCAAGGAGCTCATCGTGGACTACAGGAGGAATGCTGACCTGCATCCACCCATCTACATTAAGGGGACAGCTGTGGAGCGTGTGCAGCTTCAAGTTCCTGGGAGTTCACATCTCCGAGGATCTCACCTGGATTGACCAAGCTGGTCAAGAAGGCTCACCAGCGCCTCTTCTTCTTGAGGACTCTGAGGAAGAACCACCTGTCCTCAGACATCCTGGTGAACTTCTATCGCTGGAGCATCGAGAGCATCCTGACCAACTGTATAACAGTCTGGTACGGAAACTGCTCTGCCTCGGACCGGAAGGCGTTCCAGAGGGTTGTGAAAACTGCCCAACGCATCACCGGAGCACCACTTCCTGCAATGGTAAATGATCTGTATTTGTATACCGCTTTACTTGGTCCTAAGGACCCCAGCGCTTTACACTATACACAATCATCCACTCATTCACACACTGGTGTTGGCAAGCTACAGTGTAGCCACAGCTGCCCTGGGGCGCACTGACAGAGGCGAGGCTGCCAGACACTGGCGCCACCGGGCCCTCTGACCACCACCAGTAGGCAACGGTTGAAGTGTCTTGCCCAAGGACACAACAACCAAGACTGTCGGAGCCGGGGCTCGAACCGGCACCCTTCCGATTACAAGATGAACTCCCAACTCTTGAGCCACGATCGCCATAAAGGACATCTACAGGAAGCGGTGTCTGAAAAGGGCTGGGAAAATCATCAAAGACCCCAGTCACCCATCACATGGACTCTTCACCCTCCTGCCCTCTGGGAAGTGGTACAGGAGCCTCCGGATTAAGACCACCAGGTACCGGAACAGCTTCTTCCCCACAGCTGTCAGACTCCTGAACTCTGCCTCCTGACATCTGACTCACATTAACACATGGACTGGACGTACAAACACACACAACCACCTACATACACAATGGACAACCATACCATCATACACACAATAATAACATGGACTGAACCACCACTCACAACCACTAGCACTTTATATAGCTTCTGTAGAAATTATCCACATATCTCACTTATCTTAACTGCACTACTGTATAATTCTGTGTAAATAATCATTCTGTACATACTATAATTTTTAATTCTACAACTGTTTATAACCTGCATAGTTCACATTTCTGTATAGCTGTATATCTCATATTTCTGTATAGTTTTTCATATTTATATCCTGTTCATAGGCTGTACATAGCTTGTACTCACTACAGCCTGTACATACTTGTAGTTATAGCATATTCATAACATACTTGATAACGTGTACATTATAACATACAATAATAGACCCATTTCTGTAATATACTCACATATCTATATTATTGCTAATATATATTGTAATATATCTATATCATGGCTAAAGCACTTCTGGATGGATGCGTGTTTTAATTTCTTCCTGAATTTTGTGCAATATTCTTCTGTCATCAACTGCCATCATTTACTCCTTGGCTCTAATTTCACTTGCTTCTTTATTTCCCAAGTTAAATTCAATTCAGTTTTATTTATTTGGTGCCAAATCACAACAACAGCTGCCTTAAGGTACTTTGTATTGTAAAATAAAGACCCTACAGTAAAAGTCATCCTACTGACTTCTGTCTAAGGCTACATTCTCCTGTGACACCACCTGGCACTCTTTGATTTCTTTTAGCTTTCACCTTTAGCTTAAGATGTAATCACCTGTATGAATTTTCCTCCACTCTTATAGTTGTCCTATGTTACTTCCTCTTCTTGAATTATTTGTTTACAACTGCCATCCCCATCCTATTCACACAATCCACTACCCTACCTACCCAACATCTCACTGAAGTCTGCTCACTCAAAGGACACTCTCTACCACTCCATCAAACTTACTCCTGCATTCCTCTTTCTCTTCTGAAATGCAACCAGTGGAGCAAATACACTGACAACATTCAACACCATCCCTTTAATATCCAACTTCAAACTCATGATAATGTCTGACATTCTCTTCACTTCCGCAACACTACACATTTCCCCTTCCTTCAAGTTTACTCCTACTCCATCTCCAGTGCTTCTAGCCTTGCTTCCTTTCCACCTTTAAACACCTGATTTCCCCTTTCTCCCTCCCTCCCACTGTTTCTTCCCTCGATATAGTCCTCCAAAATATCCACTTTTCCTAGGTTTTAACTTAAAATTGCCTTTCAACCTAAGGACCTATTTAAATGGCAGTTGTGTAGCTGAGTGTTAAGAGATTCCAAAAATAAATATTTTTACATATTATTTTCTCATTTAAATAAATAGTTATTATTAGTAACTGAAGCACAGTTAGAACTGCATGACAGAATATGTCCAGATCTCAATGAATACTGAGGTCCATATTTTTCAGTGCATATGGCACTGATGAAATGAAGTCCTACATCTGTTCTTTGTGATTTGAATTGGAAAAGTTCAATCACTGAGAAATGAGACAACAAAGTCTCAGAGCACCTAACAATTGGACCTTAATATCTTCCTTAATATCTATATCTATATATATATATGGACCTTAATATCTTCCTTAATATCTATATATATATATATATATATATATATATATATATATATATATATATATATATATATATATATATATAGATAGATAGATAGATAGACCCATACAGCTACCACAAGCCTTTTCGTTGTACACACAGCCATCTTAGTTCACTACAAGAGGTATCTTTATAATAGCCAATTGTTTCTCCATCACAACAAACTCACAAGTCCTAGCCAATAAAAGAATCTATGAGTAACCCTATGCACATTTCATCACACAGCTGCACTGAGTGTTCCCACAGTATACCATCTTTGATAGGCAGGATTCTGAGATGAAGAATGAAAGTAATATGCACAGGTCCTGCCCCTAATTTGTACATACATTCTTCTGCATTTAGAGAAAAAGCAGCTGGGGGTGGGGGGATGCTAAGATTCTCTTTTTCGGCAGCTCTACACTGAGAAAGGCAACAGCTGTTCATTTGGTGGCAGCGCACCTTTGTTGACCCCATTTCCTTCTGTGCGGTGCCTGAGACAGTGGAGAAATTAGTTGCATTATCCGCTCCCTACCGCAGCAGGTCTAGCTGTGATTCTGCCCAGATTCTGTCCATTACAGTGGCCCCTCTATCTGATTAGCCCCAACACACTCACTAACATGCCAAATCACTGCTTTCACTCAGCTACCGCAAGCCTCCACTTGCTGACAAACAGACAGAGAAAAGGGTGACTTCAAGACAGATAGGTAGCAGTGTTCATGACAATTTTTTTCACTTAAATTCAGACAGCGAAATTAAGTTGTTTCATTCCAAACAAACAGTCTGGAACAGAACAAATGCAAATATATTTTGCAGCATATTTACAAGTAAAATAACTTGCCATTTATAGTTTGAGATGATTTTGTATCATTATTGGATGGAAATGTTTAAATTATAATTCAGTATGTCCACATGTGCCATTGTCAAGGGTACTGATATTGGAAGTTTTGTCCAATTAGGGTCAAGTATTACAAGTTTTTGAGAATACAAAGAGAGCAGCAAGCATTCCTGTCTAGCATTTTGTTCTTATGTTAACACCTGATATTCAATGTGAGATTTCAATATAACTGCTGGTGTAATGTAATCTGTCTGTTTACTCTGTGATTGAAAACACTGTATTATAATAGTAGTCAGAATTATTCAGGCCTAGTTGCACAATGCACCCACTCTTCTTTTTTTTTTAAATAAGTGTATTACTTGAGTAATTGTCTCCATGCCAATCAGATTAGTTCTCAAATATTTTAGTTATAATTTCCAATAAGAACTGTAAATTTCTAGATAACTATGGTAATTTTTTCATATATGTTTTCTATACTTTTATTCACTCCTAAAATAAATAGCACATAGAGCAGTTATTATTAATAGGATATTTACGAGTTTTTAGAAACAGATAACTTCTAGTATTATTGGTTTATATTTACATATAAACTCCTAGGAGACGGCATAGATCCTTATTTAATATTTACTAAGTCAATACCGTAATGTAAAGAAAAGCAGTGGGCAAAATTATAGCTGATGCTGATGTGTTAAATGTTGTACGGTTTAAAAAAAGAATGTACTAGTAGGAGTGTAAAGAAAGTTGTTGGGTTGAGAGGGTTATTTCCCAACAGACTGGCATTTTATCATGGAAACAGCTGTCATTTTGTTCCTTGCTGACATTATTCATACTACATTTTATGATCATTTCCTCTCTTTTTAAGAAAACCCATGCAGATTCTGCTAATTACATGTAGACCTGCAGCACATCGTGTATGATTTACACCTCTGCCTGTCCCCCATCCATTTTTATTGACTTTATGCACAGGAGACATTTTAACTGAAATACCCTTTTTTAATATTCACTCTGAACACAACAGCAGCCTAAAGTCATATTGATTGTGGTTGAATTAAAAGTACCTGATGCAGTGCGTCTCTAATCCGCAGGGTCTTTTAAGAGTCACCTGGTCTGACAAATGGGCCCTTTTAAAGGAGTATAATGTGTTCTTAAATTATTTTATTGATGGGGGGGGGGGGCAGCCACTCCAGGTACCCATACAAACTGACTTAACATGCTGTGAAAGGGTCAATTTGGCCTCCATTTTCCATTTCTTCCTTATCTGCATTTACAGTCATGCTGTGAGGCTCGATGTGAGCTGGGATGGGCTTTGATCCCATGCTGAAAAGCTGACAAATTTCAGGATTTTCTCACATTTAAGAGGTTCTTCCATGTCACTAGATATTTACTAAAAGTTTACATTTGCTGTGCCAGAGGCACAGATGATGTGGTACTATTTTGACCTGGGAGCATTTAATCCATAAAAATATTAATTTATAGATAACCTATGGATTATGAAGAGGATATATTAATGTTATAACGTTAGAAACAACTTCTTTGTTTCTAACATTTATATTTGTATTTGTTTCGACATCAGAATTGTTTTCATAGCTTCGTATATAAATCAGAAAATATGGTAAACGAAATCTGTCACCTTTAAAGTGTTGCTTGATCGCTTCAATTCTCCCCACTGAGGAAAATCTAAACCCTGCCCTCTTCTACAGTAGGTTAACACAAAGCATTCTGCTTTCCCCATGTATGTCTAACAAATCCACTCTAAGAAGGAGCCTCATGCGATGGCCAGCCAGAATGACATTTTGTATTTCATAAGCCTGGCAATTTTCCCCAGAAAATGAATGATTAACCCTGAATAGTGGAGAAAAGGTGTGCAAGGCTTTTCAACTGAAGCAAATTCTGTAAAAGGTAGAGTACTAATTACATTGCTGTTTGCATGACCTCTGTTTAAGTGCATGAAAGCTTCCTGCAAACGTCAGGTGAAATTGCATTTTCAAGTAACATTTTAAAGGTCCGTGTGGGCCCTCTGCCTAATAAAGCCATTTGTAAATGACTCCTCTTTTAGACTCCATTAGGAAGTGGAGCAAGGAACCTTCATAGGATTCAGAGTCAATAAGCATGTAATCAGGACATCCAGAGAATGCAGCAACCAGTGAAGGGGATAATTAATAGGATTGCCTTATGAACTGCTTAATTACTGACTACTGGCCTCCACAATTGTCTCTCCAAGTGCTGCATTTGTTCACTTATTGTCATTATACCCCTGCCTGACAAAGGTGGCAACCAGGGGAGAGATTCAAGATATCTAAGGGTACAATAATTATATATTTTGAAATGCAAACCATCATTGCTGAGAACAATAGGATTTTTTTTACGACAGAAGTAAGATATGGACACAGCTAATGAAATGAACAAGTAAAACCAAGAATATATTGATTGATTGATTGAATCTTTATTTTGAACATGTTGAAAAAGTATAAGTATATAAAGTATATAAAAATAAATAGAGTATATACATTGTATTAGCTTGTATTGGACTACGTGAGTCCAATCATTAGCAATGCTGGGGAGTGAATTCTCAGTTTAATTCAGTTGTATTTATAAAACACAGAATAAGTACAGTGCCTCTAGGTGCTTTATACTGGAAGGTGAAGGCCCTGAAAGAGAGAGAAAACCTAAATAAGAGCTGATTGTGGAATATCTAAAATGGAAAAAATGTGGAATATATAAAATGGAAAAATTATTAAAACCTGCTAAGAGGTGTGGTCCAATACTTTGTGTGTACATACATACATATATATATATATATATATATATATATATATATATATATATATATATATATATATATATATATATATATATATATATTGAAACCTGGATCCCCCGTAGCCGGTTACCAAGATTACGTGAAGTACCCTCAGAAGGTCTGCTAGATGATGTTAATGCAGCACTACGGGCAATACCTACAACCACGATTACCGACACTAACAAGCTGATCTACAATACGGCAGCAGTGATCAGTGAGATGCTTGGCTACAAGTTGAACAGCCACAAGGGGCAGTACCCTCCATGGAGAAGGAGGCTAGAGGGCAAGATCAAAGTAGCACGGAGGGAGGTTAGCCAACTAACGGAGTTGCAGCAAGGTGCGACAAATAAGGTGCCTAAGAAATACAGCAAGCTGTCCATACCTGAGGCCTTGGAAACTGCCAAGCAAAGACTCACAGCCTTGGCCAGCCGCTTGAGGAGGTACACCAGAGAGATAGAAGGCAGGAGAATAAACCAGCTGTTCTCCACAGAACCAGCGAAGGTGTACTCTCAGTGGCAAGGGAACAATAAGAGAACAGCACCACCAAGGCTGGAGACGGAGCAATACTGGAAGAGCATATGGGAGAAGGATGCAACCCATAACGGCAATGCTCAGTGGCTAGTGGATCTGAGGGCAGACCACAGCGACCTCCCTGAACAGGGTCCAGTAACCATCACAGTGGCAGATATCCAAGAAAGGGTCTCCAGTATGAAGAGTTGGACAGCACCAGGGCCCGACATGGTTCACGCCTACTGGCTGAAGAAGCTGACTGCACTCCACGAGCGTCTGGCAGCACAAATGAACCAGCTGCTAGTTAACGAGAGACACCCGGAATGGCTAACTGAAGGCCGGACGGTCCTGATCCCCAAGGACCCCAAGAAGGGACCGGTCCCCTCCAACTACCGACCAATAACCTGCCTCAGTACTACATGGAAGCTCCTGTCAGGCATCATATCGGCTAAGATGAACAGGCACATGGGTCAATACATGAGCGGGACACAGAAAGGAATTGGCAAGAATACCAGAGGTGCAAAACACCAGCTACTGGTAGACAGAACAATCAGCCGAGACTGCAAGACCAGACTGACCAACCTGTGCACTGCCTGGATTGATTACAAGAAGGCCTATGACTCAATGCCCCACAGCTGGATACTGGAATGCCTAGAATTGTACAAGATCAATGGGACCCTAAGAGCCTTCATCAGGAACTCAATGGGGATGTGGCGTACAACACTAGAGGCCAACTCCAAGCCCATAGCACAAGTTACCATCAAGTGCGGGATCTACCAAGGAGATGCTCTGTCCCCACTGCTGTTCTGCATAGGCCTGAACCCCCTCAGTGAGATCATTAACAAGACTGGCTACGGATACCGACTACGGAACGGAGCAGTTGTCAGCCACCTCCTGTACATGGATGACATCAAGCTGTATGCCAAGAGTGAACGAGACATCGATTCACTGATCCACACTACCAGGCTATACAGCAATGACATTGGAATGTCGTTCGGACTGGAGAAGTGTAGTCGGATGGTAACAAAGAGAGGGAAGGTAGTCAGAACTGAGGGGATTGAACTACCAGAAGGCAACATTGCAGACATAGAGGACAGTTACAAGTACCTGGGGATCCCGCAGGCAAATGGGAACCATGAAGAGGCCGCTAGAAAGGCTGCAACCACCAAGTACCTGCAGAGGGTCAGGCAAGTCCTGAGGAGTCAGCTGAATGGTAAGAACAAGATCCGGGCCATCAACACCTATGCCCTGCCCGTGATCAGGTACCCTGCTGGGGTAATAGGCTGGCCAAAGGAGGAGATAGAAGCCACTGACATAAAGACAAGAAAGCTCCTGACCATGCATGGAGGGTTTCACCCCAAGTCCAGCACCCTGAGGCTGTACGCTAAGCGGAAGGAAGGGGGCCGGGGACTGGTGAGTGTCAGCACCACAGTCCAGGATGAGACAATGGCCCCAACTGACCGAGTGCTCAGTGAATACCTCAGGCAGCAGAAACCCAAGAAAGAGGAGGGAGACGAGGAACCATCATGGAAGGACAGGCCCCTGCACGGTATGTACCACCGGCAGATAGAGGAGGTGGCTGATATCCAGAAATCCTACCAGTGGCTGGACAAAGCTGGACTGAAAGACAGCACAGAGGCACTAATCATGGCAGCACAAGAACAAGCTCTGTGTACAAGATCCATAGAGGCTGGGGTCTATCACACCAGGCAAGACCCCAGGTGCAGGCTGTGTAAAGATGCCCCAGAGACAATCCAGCACATAACAGCAGGGTGCAAGATGCTAGCAGGCAAGGCATACATGGAACGCCATAACCAAGTGGCCGGCATAGTGTACAGGAACATCTGTGCCGAGTATAACCTAGAAGTCCCGAGGTCAAAATGGGAGATGCCCCCAAGGGTGGTGGAGAATGACCGAGCTAAGATCCTGTGGGACTTCCAGATACAGACGGACAAAATGGTGGTGGCTAACCAACCGGACATAGTGGTGGTAGACAAACAGAAGAAGACGGCCGTAGTGATCGATGTAGCGGTTCCGAATGACAGCAATATCAGGAAGAAGGAACACGAGAAGCTGGAGAAATACCAAGGGCTCAGAGAAGAGCTCGAGAGGATGTGGAGGGTGAAGGTAACGGTGGTCCCCGTGGTAATCGGAGCACTAGGTGCGGTGACTCCCAAGCTAGGCGAGTGGCTCCAGCAGATCCCGGGAATAACATCGGAGATCTCTGTCCAGAAGAGCGCAGTCCTGGGAACAGCTAAGATACTGCGCAGGACCCTCAAGCTCCCAGGCCTCTGGTAGAGGACCCGAGCTTGAAGGATAAACCGCCCGCAGGGGCGTGCTGGGTGTTTTTTTTTTATATATATATATACATACATATATATGCCACTAGGGCTCGCTAGTTACTAGCCACAATTACTAGTAACTAGTAACTGGCGAGTCCTAGTTACATAATAACATTGCAGTATTATTCGTAAGTAGGTTATATTTAGTAAATATACTTAAAGGGTAACATAGTTTATTGTTACAATATAATATCCAAATATAATGCATTGTATTAGAATATATATATATCTATGCAGTTACTTTAAATTAGTAACTTAGTTACATTACTAGTTACTTCTATCAAAAGTAACTCAGTTACTTCAAGTTACTCGTTACTTTCAAAGTAACTAGTTACCAGTGTTGGGTAAGTTACTTTAAAATAGTAACTTAGTTACATTACTAGTTACTTCTCTCAAAAGTAACTCAGTTACTTCAAGTTACTCGTTACTTTCCCTAGTAACTAGTTACTTTGAAAGTAACTAGTTACTAGGGAAAGTAACTTTGGTTTTACTCAGAATTCTCTTGTTAATGTGTTGCTTCCATAACTTTGCCAGTCTTCTAGCTTGCTTACTTGCCATAAGTGCACTGTGCCACCTACCAATAGAAAGGAAAAGATAATGTGCATATTTCCACGAGAGAAATCCCACGCCTGGACCATTGACTACTGCCATGATTCTAGCCTACGTCACAGTGTCATGTGCGCCTTTTACATCCAACACAAAAACTGCAGTCGTGGTGCTTTCGATTGTACTCAGAACTCGGAAATTCTGCCTTCTGAATAGGAAGATGTAGGTAACACCAGACTGCAGATGAGCTGCATACAGGGCTGGTCTGGGACAAATAAATCGTCCCGGGCATTTTGACTAGAGACCGGCCCACCATTATAGGAAAAATTATAAAGCCTTTGAATGAAAACAAACACTGTTGTGACAGTGATGTACACTGTTTTGATGGTATATATGCATCAATCTATCAATCGTTTGTTGTAAGATTCAGATAATTATTTTTTAAAAGCTAGACATTTTAAATGAGAATAAGAAAGAAAAGTATTTCTTTGTGCCCCCCTTTCCCTTTTAATGCCCTACATGGACCCCTGGCAACACTTTGCTAGATCCGCACCTGCACAGTTACCAGCTGTCAGCTACCTAAAAAAGGATCCTGGGGTTATTTGTCTCTCAGAAACAGTTCATAACTTCCCTTCAACTCATTCATGTCACCTAAAAGGTAAACCTGTTTCTCCATCACAGCTCTGATGATCCAGTAAGGACATCTCCTGGTTTCATCTTCATGTTTCCCTCTCACCAGATAACCAAACCATATCATGACCAGCAGCTTTTTTGCAGCTGTGGCTCCAGCAAACATCAGCTGATACTAGAAAGTAATATTAAATAAATTCTAACAACAGCTGATCAAGCTTAAACATGCTGCTGTTGTTTAGCGCGACATCCGCTGGTTTCCTCTTTCGGCGCAAAGTGAGCGATAAACAAACAAGAGAGCCGATCAGCTGATCATTGATCAGTTTTCATGATTGAAGCAGAAACGGGAGAGGGAGGGGGGAGAATGAGAGAAGAAGAGGCAGCTGTGCAGCGTAAACACAGAATAACTCCAGCTTTGTGTCTTTTTCATTGTAGCTGAATTACGGGACAAACTGTTCCTTTTCACCTCAATAAGAAACACGTAATATTTTCTCTGAATACCAGACGGGACGGTTGGCAACTCTAATAACTTATGAACAAAATAAAGTTCAACATCATTAACTTCATAGCACCCACCCAGCTGTATAGAAACTCCGTCATGCTAGCTAGCACGCAGTACGGAAAAAGTCAGAATAACGAAAATAAACTACACCTAAACTTGGTTCATATCTGACCCAGAGAGACTGCAGGTCATAACTTCTTACCTGAAGTTCAGTTCACACTTGGACCGGCGGCTTCCTCGGGTCTCTTTTCCTTTTGCGTCCCTTTTCCTTCATCCATCTGCTGGCTTCCACCACTTGCTAATGTTACTGAATCTGTTGGAAGCTCCGCGATAGCCACCACACGAAGTAACGAGTAACGACCCTATCTAAATCCCAGTAACGACTAACGCGTTCCTGATTTTGGCATAATAACTAGTTACCGTGCTCGTTACCACAATAATAACGTAGTTACTGTAACGCGTTACTTAATAACGCGTTAGTCCCAACACTGCTAGTTACTAGGGAAAGTAACTTTGGTTTTACTCAGAATTCCTCTTGTTAATGTGTTGCTTCCCTAACTGCAATACCAGCAAGGATGCCAGTCTTCTAGCTTGCTTACATGTTAGCACTATCCTGCCACAAGTGCACTGTGCCACCTACCAATAGAAAGGAAAAAATAATGTGCATATTTCCACGAGAGAAATCCCACGCCTGGACCGTCGTCAACTGCCGCCATGATTCTAGCCTACGCGACAGCGTCACGTGCGCTTTTTACATCCAGCACGAAAATTGCAGTCGTGGTGCTTTCGATTGTACACAGAACTCGGAAATTCTGCCTTCCGAGTAGGAAGTTGTAGGCAACTCCAGTCTGCAGATGAGCTGCATACAGGGCTGGACTGGGACAGAAAATTGGCCCGGGCATTTTGACTAGAGACCGGCCCACCATTATAGGAAAAATCATAAAGCCTTTGAATGAAAACAATCGCTTTTGTGACAGTGATGTACACTGTCTTGTTGGTATATATGTATCAATCTGTCAATCGTTTGTTGTAAGATTCAGATAATTATATGTTAAAAGCTAGATATTTTAAATGAGAATAAGAAAGAAAAGTATTTCTTTGTGCCCCCCTTTCCCTGTTAATGCCCTACCTGGCCCCCCTGGCAAAACTTTGCTAGACCCGCCCCTGCACAGTTACCAGCTGTCATCTACATTAAAAAAAGGATCCTAGTGTTATTTGTCTCTCAAACAGTTCACAACTTCCCTTCAACTCATTCATGTCACCTAAAAGGTAAACCTGTTTCTCCATCACCTGTTCAGCTCTGATGATTCAGTAAGGACATCTCCTGGTTTCATCTTCATGACAGGGGCGACCATGGGGGTTGGGAAGCTCATCTGTAACAGGAAGGTTGCCGGTTCAATCCCCCTGCTCTCTCTGTCCTGGTCATTGTATCCTTGGGCAAGACACTTTACCCTACCGCCTACTGGTGTTGGCCAGAGGGGCCGATGGCGCGATATGGCAGCCTCGCTTCTGTCAGTCTGCCCCAGGGCAGCTGTGGTTACAACTGTAGCTTGCCTGTGTGAATGTGAGAGTGAATGTATAGTGGAATTGTAAAGCGCTTTGGGTGCCTAGAAAAGCGTTATATAAATGAAATCCATTATTATTATTCTTATTATTATTCATGTTTCCCTCTCACCACATATCCAAACCGATATCATGACCAGCAGCTTTACAGCTGTGGCTCCAGCAAACATCCGCTGATACTAGAAAGTAATATTAAATAAATTCTAACAAGAGCTGACCAAGCTTAAACATGCTGCTGTTGTTTAAAGCGACCTCCGCTGGGTTCCTCTTTCTGGCACAAAGTGAGCGATAAACAAATAAGAGAGAAAAGCCGATCAGCTGATCATTGATCAGTTTCATGATTGAAGTAGCAACAGGAGAAAGAGGAGGGAGAGAATGAGAGAAGAAGAGACAGCTGCAGCGTAAAGACACAGAATAACTCCAGCTTTGTGGGGAGGGGGGAGGGTGTCATTCTAGCTGAAGTACGGGACAAATCGGGTTCCTTTTCACCTCAATACGAACCGCGTAATATTTTCGCTGAATACGAGACGATTCAGTTTTTTACAGGACAGTTGGCAATTCTAATAATTAACCTTATGAACAAAATAAAGTTCACTATCAGTAACATCAGTAAATAAGTAAATAACAATATAAACATACATAAGTCTTTTGTTTTTGGTCATTTGAATAATACTCACAAAAGCTGCAGAACGAGAAATGACTTATCGGAGGTTATAGGTGGTAAAAGTATCAGAGAGGAGGACCACTCCCTTGTTTAAGAGTGTGAGTGCATGTGGAGAAGAGCCGGGGTTATTCAAAACTACAAACCCTGCGCACCTGGGGTCCAGGTTTGTATATAGAGATTGAAAATGTGACGTCATTCAGGAGTAAAACCGCAAAGGATTCTGGGAACTCGTGGCAAGCGGTACTAGCGCACACAGGCTTTCAATTGAAATCAGTTACACAGCGATAAAAAGAAACACAAAAAATGGCAAGAAGCTGTTGTATTATTAACTGCAATAGCCGGTCGCATGACAGCCACGGGAAGCCGACGGGTAAAGAGATCAGTTGTTATCGGATTACGTTGTTCAAGTCATGTTTCCGAAGTAACAAAGAGGCGACGGATGGCCTGGATTGCAGCGATTCAAAGACCAAATATAACGTCCCAGAACACTCCAGCTCACATGTTAGTCTGCTCCAAGCATTTCCACAAAGGTCAGAGTTTTGTAGTAGTTAATACGTCATTTTTATAACATAATTGGTGATATGGGTTACAAGCAAGTCTGGCGCTGAACAGAAATTGTCGCCCTATGCTCCTTTGTTTATTGTGCATAAATAGTGAATTGTCCTGACAGAATATTGCGTTTCACTTCTGTTATTACCATGGTACATTGACAAAAACATATACTTTTATTCACAGGATAAAGCCGTTTTTTTTGTATCACTAATTGCACAGTAGGATTACACCATACAATATTATTGTCACTGCTACATTTCTGTAACACGTACCAGAAATTATTTCCACTACTAATTAATTACCGTTTAGCTCAATGTTCCCATTAATAAACTGTTAACGATGTGTATTTATGAAGACGATTTGTGAGACTGGTAAACTTACGTTTGTTCGTACGATGGTCTTTCGTTCTACACGGTGCATTTCAAGGTCCTGCACCCATCCGTCGGTAAACTGTACCTGGGCTTGTTGCAGTGACCTGAAGTTACTAAACTTCATGAGTGTATGCACTCACTCCAAGAAGCGTATAATTATAAATATGAGCGTGGTGAAAGTTGGGCAGCACGCTAACGTCTTTTGTCCACTCTGTGTGCTCGTAAGGGTCTAACCCTTTCACTCGTTTGATTTTTTCCTCGTATCTTTTCTTTGACTTTTCATCAAGTCTGTCTTTGTACGGACCGGCATTGTTCTCCTTCATTTTGTACATACCTTTTTGGGGGGGCAAAGAAAAAGCAAGAAGGTATTGGAACCGGAGAATGAACATTTTGCGGTGCTGCAAACGCTTGCATTTGATGCAGTACTTGGATTGTTTTGCCACGAGTTCCCGGCATGCAATGCGCGAAAGTCACGTGGTCTGTCAATCTCTATTCTATCAGTAAAAAACAGAAGGAGAAGCTTGTTCCTACCCTCACCCCCCAACTAGACCCTCCAAACACACACACATGTAGATGGGTGTGTGTGTCCACTGACCCATTATGACATACCCCTTTTGAAAGTAACAAAGATGGGAGTGAAAGAGGCGTGAGATCACACACATTCAGATCAACTGGGTGAGTGCTCTTATTCATGCAATCCCCTGGGGTGACCCCCTAACAATGTCCTACTTGTTCACAGTCTCTATTAGCCCAAGAAAGGCTGAAATGACTGCAGTAACTGCCACACTTCTCATTAGATTAACTTATTGTTTTTACAGTGTGGCCATTGTCAGTTTAAAATTAGGTTAATACCTGTTGTGTCACTTCAAATGACTGTCTGATTGCCAGTGATTACCTGATGTAAATTTTTATTTTATCCTGTAATGTTTCAAGTATAGAAAACGAGCCAATAAAACAATATTCATCAGTTATTTCTGTTCAATGTTATAGTGTTAAACTAAAAACATAATTTAACAAATAACAAATTACAGTTTGTTTGGGGTTTTGTGTTTTGTTTTGTTTTTTGAATTTTCACACAAATCTTTTAGAAAAGCTACATCATCCCTTGTTGGAAACACTTCTAAAAACAAAACAAAAAAAGCAGAGGCTGAGATGCATTCTAGAGTCAGCTACAGAAGCACAAATACTGCCTTAGTTCTACTCTCCTAGAGCTGACCCTCCCAGAGACAGGAAGTGTAAGAGTCAGTGGGTGGTGTGTTGCTTTGAAAGCAGCTGAAGCAGCCGAACGGGCCTAAGCCCCTCTTTTCTTGCTGTCTTCCCTGTGGATTAAATTTCTTTTGTTTCCCTCTTGTTCCTTGTCTTGCTACCAATAGGAGTGGCATTTCACTACTTCTCCACATGGCCCGAGCAGATGAGACAGCAGTTTTTTTGTTATTCTTCTTGCTCACTTGCAAGGACCAAATGACCAGGGGGAATTCAATTAGCAACATGTCCTCAGCAGACAGGGTCTGATGCACTGCCAGTCTTGCATCGGAGCTCGAGCTGGCCTAACCCAACCTCAGCGAAGTGACAGCAAGTGAGAAAATAGGGTAAACGAAGCTTGTGTGTGGCAGGGGGCTAGACTGGGAAGCATCTGCCCCCATACAGATTTGATTAATTGGGTTTGACTCCCACAATTACAGGGTAATAATGGCCTTTTCAACCCGGCCACGTCGAAGTGAAAAGCAGTCGCTCCGCACACCAGCATGCTGTCAGATGGTTTATAGCAGAGAGCAAGCAACTGAGAGAGAGGGGAGAGGGAGATGGGGGGAATTGGCAATGGACTTTGGTTAAGCAGTGGTTATTGAGTCTTTGATAGGACTCCAGGAGGCCAGGGCAGCAACAATGACAGAATTAATGGGCAAGGCACGATGAGAATGTCAGCTCAGTAGGGGGCTGCAGTGGCCTTTGAGCTGCCTTCTAACGCCTCTGTGATTGTGCTCTCCACAACACTGTGAAAAGGCTTGACCTGTTTGTTGGTGGATCTGGTCTTGAATACATTTTCTCAAGCTATTGTGCTTATCATAGCACAAAACCCTGGAGTTGTCTCTGAATGGGTAAGCAGTGCACTGAGGTCATGATCAAGTGGGAATCATTTTGCTAAAGCGTACATACACGTTTGTCAGATAATTGCACATTTTCTTTAAGAAGCCCAATGAAATGTGCTCAACAGTGCAGCAGGAACTGTATTATGATCCAAGTAAAGTATCATTACCTGATGAAAAGACTGCCAGCTGTAGTGAACCCCAGTGAAACTAGCAAGGCTCTTTTCTCACCTAGTCTAAGAACTTGCTGCTGCAAGTAGAAGTGCAGCAAATGATGAGGATATTACCGTTTATAGCGTTTGTGATATACAGTGCATCCATAGAGTTTTTACAGCGCTTCACTTGTTCGCTGATGGGGGTTTTTTTACCTAAAAAACTTCAAATCACCTAGCCAATCCCATCCCTACAGGGACGCTTGGTAGTGGCAGCATCATGCTTTGAGGATGTTTTTTGGTAACAAGAACTGAAGGGAAGATGTAATGTGCAGTTGCATCCTTGATAACTTGCTCAAATGGACCTTGGACTTGGCCTTGGACTCTGTGCCTATGGTTGTTGTTATGTTGGACAACAGCATATAGCCAAGATAACACTCACTTTGCATCCACTATGTGAATGTCCTTGAATAGCCCAGCCAGAGCCCATAACATCTTCGAAGAGATCTGAAAGTTGCTGTGGGCTCAGGCATTCTCAACCACCTTAGTGGGCATATCCCCCTTTGACCTCAGGACCTGCAGGAAGTACTCAGTCTAAATATTCCTGTATGCTATGGTAGCCACTTGGTTATGGCTTTCAGTTCAGCTTTGTCCAGCCATTAGTAGGATTTTTTTTATATCAGCCACTTCTTCTTACTTGCCAGTGGAAGATTCTGTGCAGGATCTGTCCTTCCATACAATGATTGCTCCTCTTCCTCTGGTTTCTTTTGCCCGAGATATTCACTAAGCACACGTTCAAGTGTGGCCATGTTGGCATATATAGTGAAGTCCTAACAGTTCCTTTACACTGGTGTCAAGTGTTTGGTCAAAGGAGGTCTTTTGATCGTTGGGGTTTTCTCTGCCTTACTGTATATAGCACCTTAAGGCAGCTGGTCTGGTGAATTGCAGGCATATCAAATGATAGAAAAACAATTTAAACTGAAATATTAGTTCAGTTAGTTCAAGCACAAAGACACTGGAGTCTCTGTGTGAGTAACTGTAGCACAGCTACACCTTTATATAGGCATACAATTGTACAAAAGCATACAAAATGTACAATTAAGCTTTGTTTTACAAATATAATATTTTAATTTTATTTATTATATTATATTTATTGTATTTTATTTTATTTTTTTATTTCTTGCCTCGTCATTGTCCATTTATTACTGTGAATTGAGAATTTTGTTCTGTTTTTTAAAACAAAAAGACAACATTGGACACTGCTCTGAGTAATATTTGGTCAGATACTGTGTCTCAGAAAGGATGTGGCCTCCACCTGTAGCATCATTTTAAATAAGCCATGTCCTGTTTATGCAAGGGAATAGCAACAAAATCCACAACTGAAATACGCATACAAATATTCACACGCACTTACACACATAAAAAGTTTTCCATGTGAGCCAACTTGCACAGACTTTAAAGCACCCTGCTGTCAGTCATGATTAGCTCTAACGATGGGCCCATTTTGACACTTCAGAATCAAGTCTTGACAAATAGCCCTAAGAAGAGGAGCCACATGCTACGAGATGGCTTTTCCCTGATATAATTTGTGGCTGCAAATTACAAAACAGAAGCAGAAATAATGTGTAAAGTCAAGTTTGGTGAGAGAGAAAATGGAAAAATTTAGGGCTGTGTGCCACTCTAATGGATATCCTTGTGGCTGGGAGAAAATGGGCCTCAATAATGTGTCCTTAATGTCTGCCAGCGCTGTTTCAGGGAACATATCAGACGAAATGTCCCCTGCCATTTCTGCAAGCAATCACTTAATGGGACAGGCAAATCTCAACAAAATGGATGCACTGATCTATTTCTCGGCTTGACAGATGGAGCGAATCTTTGGCTCTCGGAAGACAAAAAAGAAAAAAAGTCGAAGGTGAAGAAAAGAGAGGCTACAAACAAGCAAAGATAAAAACAAGCCTTTCACGATTCATTCAGCTACACGGCATGCCTACGATGTTTGTGTGTGACTTAAGTGCAGACACTGACAGGAATTTCAATTATTTAATTAGGGAGAGAAAATGAAAAGACTTAAGTGTTGTGATTTCTGCAGTCTTTCATAGATCAATCTAATGTGTGCTCACACTGG
Source organism: Rhamphochromis longiceps (assembly GCF_057381845.1). Taxonomy (NCBI): domain Eukaryota; kingdom Metazoa; phylum Chordata; class Actinopteri; order Cichliformes; family Cichlidae; genus Rhamphochromis; species Rhamphochromis longiceps. The sequence goes on from NC_140566.1 coordinate 6,878,630, forward strand.
AAATCAAGCAAGATGGAAGAGGGGCAAATGAAGTAGCGTCTTCCTAAATCACACAATTAAAATGGTAAATTAGTTTCTTGATATATTCATTTAAGTGGTTAAGTGGAAAGGTTTCTCTCCCCATCCACGGGGCTGTCTCATGGGTGGGTGTGGAGAGGCTCCACCATCCACATGCTCTTATGATTAGAGCGGCCGTTCATTTGCCGAGGAAACGCTGAAAGCACTTGCTGCACAAATTAGCCATTTGAAGGCTTGAAAATTCAATTCCACAGAGTTGATTTAAGCATTTAGGCAAAGCGTGGCTGGAACGTAAAGATTCAGAAGCATTTTGCCCACTAATGTCGATAACTTTCAGAGGCCATTATAGGTTTTTGCGGCCTTGTGTATTGTGAACAGCACAGCTGGAAAATAACTCTCAGTTTTTGGTTCATATCCACCACCTTCATACTTCTATTCTTGCACAATCTATAGGCTTGTTCCATTAGTAGGTAGATGGATCAGAACTTCTGACTAATAGAGTGAAATCTGTTAGTGAGTATATTTGGCTGAGAGGGCGTAAAAGAAGAGAAACAAAAGATGACATTTTGATTATAAATACAAATACAGATATATTATATCCTTAGAAAACAAAAGTTGATGCAAGTAACAAGCAAAAAAAATGACTCAAGTATTTTGGAAGGTCTTTTTTTTTTTAAATAATATTAATCATTAGTGACTTTACATATAAAGATGTTTGAAACTTCAGTTGTGAATGGGTTAATGCCCAAAATGCATACCTTCATACAACAAAATAATATTACCAATAATATCCTAGTAATATTGCTTTAGTAGTGCAGGCACTGTGTTGTAAACCTGATTCATAATCATCTTTCAAGTCTTTCGAGTGATGATGTCTCTTTCATCTTTATCAGCTTGTACTTGCTATAACTGGTTTGAAAACAGTCAGGTACAGTTCAGCTTGAGTAAATGCAAGTTTATCAACTGGACAAGTTAGGCAATTTTTCTTTTGCACATCATTTGGGTTCATACAACTTCTATAATTCCAATAAAAAAAATCCAATAATAAATCCAATTATAAATCTCACCCTACATGAACCAAACAGAAATGTATCCTAGCAGTGAAAAACAAAAACACATTTGGAGTTCAGCACAACTCAGTTCAAATTTATTTATATACAGAAGGGAACACAGATGATATCATAGCATATCAAAACAACAGTCACCTTAAGGTGCTTTATATTGTAAGGTAAAGATCCTACAATAATGAGACAACCCCCTGTAAGCAAGGACTTGGTGACAGTGCAAAGGAAAACCTCCCATTTAACAGGAAGAAATCTCCAGACAGGGAGGGGCAGCCATCTCCCACGACCAGTTTGTGGTTAGGGGAGAAGGATGGGACAAAAGACACACTTCTATTTGAAACTGGTTGTGGGCCATTGTTTAAGTAGCATAGACACAATAAAAGTGAATGGATTTTTTTTAGACATGTTTTACTGAGCCATGAAGGTGCAGGTTCAATAAGATTTATTTGCACTAAGATAAATATTTTTTAACCCCATTGGGATCTGGGCTGGTTTTAATGGTCTAATAATTGGTTGATTAGCCTATTAATGTCATGTCATCTCTGCAAACTGATTTTTGTATATCAACATGTAGAATCTGTTTCCAGTCTTTTGGTTATATTAGAACAGGTTTTAGCTTTATACTACAAGCCTTGAGGCAATGGTTGTTGTGATTTGGTGCTATACAAATAAAATTGAACTGAATTGAATAGAAGAGGACATTTTGAACAAGATATATTTTCTTTGTTATATGGAATCTGTGAATACTTGACTGTTGCCATCATTTCATAAGAAAATTTTAGTAACAGCTTTGCCCCTGAATTTGTCAAATTTAGTATAAGTACCTAAAAACTGCAGATGTGGACTATAGGAAAATCAGGGAACAAAAAACACTGTCTTTTATTAAAAAGAATTATATCATCAGTTTGCTAAAGTACCATAACAATACACAGATCATTTCCTTAAGCATCAAATCCTGTAATCGTGTAAGTGCAAAATAAGCAGAAATTTTAAAAACCACTTATGAAGAAGGAAATTGGCATGTGAGCGTGTGGATCGCTGAGCTCGGACAGCAGGTGCACATGAACAAGGCTGTGTGCAGGAGGATTTCTGATATACCTCTAAGCTTTAGTTACTTTACCACAACAATGCATGGATGCTAGCCACACAATCTTTGTAATTATTTTCACCACATTACCTTCCCTCCTTACCCACAGATGATACCACATAAATGTAGACTTTCCATAACAAAATTAATCTCTCAAAAGCTGGATGGATTCAAGAAAACATGGATTTGCTCTTCTGTCATGGAGGCATATTGTCCACTTTGATGGTGCATGGGAAGATATCAAATGCCCTCCTGGCAGCCACACTCTAGATGGAAGAAAATAGGCTGTGGTCTATAAAAATGAAGTTAGATGTAAGTACAGCACTCAAATCTCAGGGAGAAAAAATGCTTTTTCTGGGGCATTTTGTTGTTGTCAATTGGTCTGAGCAACTTGCTGTAATGCAGGTAATGGAGCTACTCTTCTCCTTTCATCTTCGTGGTTTGTGTATGTGTGTGTGTGTGTGTGTGTGTGTGTGTCAAAGCAAACGGGCAACAGCTGGATATGGGAAGGAGGCACAACAGGAGCAAATACAGCCAGATGATAGTCAGAATGAAGGAAACATCATGTCCGAGCACAGCAAAAGGATCTGTATTGGTGTGAGCTGCCAGCTCCATTTACCTTCAGAGTCACCAGTGCAGAAAGAGGAATTTCTATCATTTAACAAAAGAAAATTATAGCACTGTAACAAGTTAATTACATTTAACAGTCTTGATTTGTAATTCATCACTAAACTATAACATTACTTTATAACATTACTACAATTAAAAATAAAGTGTTCTTTACCAAAACACTCCAAAGATTCCAATTCAAAGGTGACAATAAAGGTCATGAGGATCATTCACAAATATACAGCTGTTTTTAACTATATATATTTGAGCTACATGTAAAACTGCATGACAACTTCACTTGGGAAATATTATATGGGAAATATTTTTGCAATAAGTCCTACATTAATTCTTCTAGCACTTCCTAAGTCCATTTTTGTTTCCAGCTGATCCTCCTGATTTTCTCATAGTCTCCTGGTCCTCCTGGTTGACTTGGCCATTTCGCTCTCTTTCATCCAGAACTTCAATAAGATAGCTTTCCCACTAATCAGTCTCCCTTCTCCCATGGTTGTTTTCTGTTGGAGCCCAGAGGCTCTGACAACAAGTACAGTTCAGGTTTACTGTGAAACAATGAAACAGTTCCCAACCAGGAAAGGAGGACAAAGTCCTTTTGCTTTCTCCTAATTTGTTTGACTGTTTTTTTCTAGTTTTGCATTTTGCTAGTATCCTTGTCACTACTGCTGGCAAGAGAAGGTGGAAGTAGTCTATTCAGGTTGCACAGGTTGTTTTCCAGCTGCAAAATGATTTGCTGTGTCGCTGAGTATCAAGACGAGGAGACAGGATGTTACATGAGGACAGAAGGACAGGGCTAAAGAAGCTGTAGGACCAGTAGGACCTTTGAACAACAAGGAACAGAAGAAACACTACCAGGACTTGTGCTTACAGCCCAGCACCGTGCACATCCATTCCTATTCCAGAAAATACCAGAACTGGCTGGGCTGGCACTCACATCCCATTCTCTTCACAGGTGAGAGCCGATTCACACAATTTTTGTTACCAGGGAATGACTGGTAAAAAAAAAAAAGTAAAATAGCAGCCACCTGCTGAAACTGGTATTCTTCCCTTTTTCATATTTTTTTCTTGAAGAGGCATCTGATTAATTAAATACAAAATACAATTAGTAATCAGTGATTTGTTTTTTTCTTATATTACCAATTAAAGCATAAAAAGAATTTGTAAAGACCATTTGTGGCAGGAATGTTACTCCTTATCTTGTGCATTTATAGAAGTTTTTTTCAAAAATTGTTTAAAAAAGATAAGGAATAACACTCCCGCCACAAATTCTCTTTACAAAAAACTGTTAATGAACAACAAGAAACAAATCTATGTACAATTACAGAAACACTTCTTTTACTCTTATTTTTGTATCATTTTCAATCATTGCATCCATTTTTAGATAAGTATTTACAGCACTAAAATAGAATTTAATAGTTCTGTCTTTTACATAAACAATGCATACTTCTGAAATTATGTTAATGTTTAATAATCCACATTTAACTCTTTTATTCTCTGATGTGGTTTAGGATGCTATTGTTCTTTATTTGTTTCTTTACTTTGCTGATTTTTGATCGTCTGGGAGCAGATGTCCATATTGACCCTCATGCTAACCAGTGACATATGAAATTTATGTTACTGGGGGCACCCTGGCAGACTCTTGCAGACCTCATAGGCACAGAACATGTACTCCCTGCTTAAGGCAATCATGTAGAATTTTTTTTAATCAAAAAAAAAATTCTTGTTGTTTCCAATTATATATGCCAGTTAATTTGTCTTAAACAGCTTACACAATAATTTAACTTTTATATGGGCTGACTAAGGCTATCGTTATAAGGGAACATACACAGAGTCTGATTCTGTTTGGCTTGTTGCCTTTGAAACATCTGTTTAACAAAATAACTAAGGAAAAATATGAATTAATAACACCTCATTTAAAAATGTAATCTTATTCTGAATTTATTTCAAATATGTTTGTATTATTGTTGGGTCAATATAAAGAGCCGTGAGGCAACTGTTGTTGTGATTTGGTGCTGTATAAATAAAGTTTAATTGAATTTTTTTAATAACTTGTTTGTGTGGAAAAAAAATCAGTGAGGATCAGTGAGCAGCAGTACAGTTTCATGCAAAGAAAGAGCACTACAGAATATTGGTGGAGAAGTATACAGAAGGAGATGGACTGTGTTAGTGTGAATCTAGAGAAAGTATATGACAGATAGGGTCCCAACAGGGCAAATGCAATACTGCCTGAGGAAGTCAGGAGTGGCAGAGAAGTATGTGAGGTTCATGCAGGACTAATTATGTCTGACCATGGACTACAACCTCGGTTAGACCATGGAGTATCACATTTGCAGAGGACATTGTAATTTGTACTAGAAGTAGGTAGCCAGTGGAAAGAGGAAGATTCGTGGATGTAGTGAGGAAAGACATGCAGAGTCTTAGAGTGACAGAAAAGGAAGCAAGGACAGATGATAAACTGCTATGGCGACCAGCTGAACAATGAACTTTGTGACTTTGTTGTTTCCTTTGTTTCCTGTTTACGATATGATGAGTTCAGTGCTGGACTGGGACAAAACATTAGCTCTGGCATTTGCATTTTTGGTCCCGGCAGCCCATCATGAGCAGTCAAAACAGCACAGATAGTCTTCTTAAATATGTGCACATATGCGTGCAATTCTGCAGAACAATGGTAATACTGGGTAGTACATGCAAAAAAAGAAAAAGGAAGAAAAGGAAATTAAATCCTCTGTCATAGCAGAACTTGGGTGAGTAAAATAGTTTACAGACTGGTCTTCTATCTTTCTCTCCTCCACTTCTACCCAACAATTAGGCTCAAATAGACAGAAAGAGAGGCCGGAGTGATGTCAATTAATGATGGTATATATGATATCATCTTAGTAGGACATCTTAGTTGCACTGCAGTGCAGCATGTCACAATTAAAGGCTACATTTTAGCTTTAGGAGTGGCTCATGGTCAATGTAAACCTTCATTTTACTCGAATCTCTTCCTTCCTACTTGTGTCCTTCTATCTATTTTATTTACCATATTAATTACACCTTCCTCACCCTTTTTTGGACTGCAATCCTTCCTACACTTCACCGCTAGAGCTGGCAACCGTAGCCTCTGTTGGTACCTCTGCTGGCAGTGTAGCAGCCACCCGGACTGCTAATATGACGGTTAATTTGACACATTTTGTTGCATCTGTTTTCCTTTGGTTTTTCTCTCTTGGCTTTTCAGCTCCATTGTTTTGCTTTTGCTTATCCATATTTATCAAGCATTTCTTCCACAATAAACTCTGTTCTACAAGGTGCATGAGTGCACAGGGAAGGTAAGGGAGGAGCTGGTTGCATTAAGAGATTATCAGTAATGAAAATAAATGAATGTGCTGCTATCAGGGCCAATGTGCAGGGGAAATGCAGCCACCGACAAACTCATCATGGAAAGGAATTGAGATCTGAAACTGAAATTAATCATATCTCAAGTTGGTTTTTGTAAACCAACTCTTTTTTATTCGCTTTTACTTTCACTTTACTTTTACTTTTTCTCGTGTTATTTTTGCTATACATGAATTATAATAGTTAAGTTGTGCTTACATTTAAAAGAAATTAATAGGCCTAAGAGACAATAAATAAGAAAACATATACTTTAAAAACTGTGCAGGTAGAGTATATGCAGCTAAATTTTTATGATGATTGTAATGGGTTAAAAGAGTGAAAAAGTGGAAGATGTTTGCGCTGTCTAAAACAGAGCACAATAAATACAATGGCAATGTTAGCAAGACATTTTGTTCTAGTTACTGTAATTGTTAACACTGCAAGAAATACTGTCTTCACAGTGTAAAGAAAAATGATTTGTGACAGCGTGATGATATGATCTATGTTCTCTGTTTCAAAGTAAATTGCTTCTCTAATTGTATCACTTTCTTTTGGTTTATAGAAAACTGAAACACATTTTGTGATCTTGACAAAAAGATTAAATGTTCCTAATAATGTATAAGATAAAATTATTTATAATACTTTAGCACAGTGTAAGTGGTAATATCACATCACACATTTACGGCAAATGTAATTTAAATCCATTAAAATCCATTTCTGAATTTTGAATGCATTTTGAAAACATTTATCCTGAGCAGGAATATTAAGATTTTTCTTTAAAGTGTGACAATTGTGATACTGTTTTTATAATGTGGTAAAAATGTTAGAAGCAGAACAGGAAAGATAGTGATTTAATGTCTGGCTTACTCTCCAGTAAGTTCAGCCCTGTAATTTCATTTAAAACCGTACAGACATTAGTATTACTTTAGCTTTTCTGTTTTTTCAGCAGATTCCAACACCATAAAACTGGTGAGTGCTGATTGGCTGACAGGCAGCCTGGCCTATTGTCTAAGCACTGTGTTTGTTGTTGTAGAGGATGCTCAGGGTTAAATGTTACTCAAAGGAACTACAGAGCACTTTAATGAATACAGACAGCTCTTAAGTAAACAGCTTGTTCAGGTTTCAGACATAACATGATATATATCTAAAGTCCCTTTCTCACCAAAACTGTCATTGACGATGGGTACTGGATGTTGCATTGAGGTGTAAGAATGAGCAATAGATGTATCAAGTATCAAAGCACTGCTGGACCTGATAGGCCAGACATGTCTGTGTGTGTGCATATGTGTGTGTGTGTGTGTGTGCATTGAGGGTCGGGGCTATTTTCAGGGATTGATCCCCTAGAGAACAAAGAGAAACGTACACATAGGCAACCCCGGAGCACAATCCAGTAGAAATAATATGTTCATTATAACGCAATTACTGACACTTAGACCTGCACTCCCTGAAGTGTGTGTGTGTGTGTGTGTGTGTGTGTGTGTGTGTGTGTGTGTGTGTGTGTGTGTGTGTGTGTGTGTGTGTGTGTGTGTGTGTGTGTGTGTGTGAGATGGAGAGGAGGGAACCCTGTCCATAACCACTGATGCTAAGTGACCTTATGTGCCATGCTACTGTCTGTCTCTGCAGGTGCAGGATGTACAGCTTTATGGGTGGTGGGTTGTTCTGTGCAGGCATGGAGAACATCCTCCTCATTGTTTCCACAGCAACCGATTACTGGATGCAATATCGGCAGTCCAATAACTACATGCACCAGAGCTTGTGGTGTTACTGTACACCGGGGAAATGCTTCCCTTTCAGAATTAAAGATAGGTGATCATCTCTGTGAAAGACTGTGTGGACAAATAGTTACACTAAGCTTATTTCTAATGGACGGACATGAAGCATTCTGTGGTCTGACAGTATATTTAGGTTTTGGAGAAATATATGCTGCCATACAGACTCCATCTTTTTCAAGGAAGGCCTTGCTTATTTCAGCAAGACAATATGAAACCACCAGTGTTGGGGAGTAATGGAATACATGTACCAGCATTACATATTTAAAATACAAAATATGAGTAACTGTATTCCGTTACAAAGGAGCTTGCAAAGAAAAGCGTCTGGACTTCTTTAAGTTGCTTGAAGACGTTTCACCTCTCATCCGAGAAGCTTCTTCAGTTCTAAGGTCAAATGGTGGAGAGTCCCAGATATAAACCTAGTGGGAGTGACCCCCCACAGAGGGACAAAAGGACCCCCTGATGATCCTCTAATCGCCTGAGCCAAGGTGGGAAACTGGGCGTGGGTCCCAATCAGCCAGAGTTTCGGGTGTGTTCATTGTGAAACCTGGCCCCACCTTATCATGCGAATTCCTGAGGTCAGATGGCCCAGGATGTGAGTGGGTGTTAAGGCGTCTGGGAAGGGATCTCAAAACTGGATTATAGATGGCAGAGAGTTGGTGTCGTAAACCCCCGCCTCTGTTCAAAGATGGTCGCTCACAGTGGACATAGATGGCTTCTTTCACTCCTCTTTCAAACCATCTGTCCTCTCTGTCCAAAATGTGAACATTGGCATCCTCGAAAGAGTGTCCTTTATCCTTAAGATGCAGATGGACTGCTGAGTCTTGTCCTGTGGAGGTGGCTCTTCTGTGTTGTGCCATGCGCTTGTGAAGTGGCTGTTTGGTCTCTCCAATGTAGAGGTCTGAGCATTCCTCGCTGCACTGTACAGCATACACCACATTGTTAAGTTTGTGTTTTGGCGTTTTGTCTTTCGGGTGAACCAGTTTCTGTCTGAGCGTGTTGCTGGGTCTGAAATACACTGGGATGTCATGCTTGGAGAAAACTCTCCTGAGTTTCTCTGATACACCGGCTACATAGGGGATGACAATGTTGTTACAGTTGTTGTATTCCGTTACAGTTACCGTTTAAAAAGGTGGTATTCAGAATACAGTTACTTTGTTGAAATAAATGGATTACACGGTGGTCTTTTCCAGTTTCACATGTTAGGCTACGCCCTCTCTATTTCTGGTAATTCTACGCTGGTGGAAACGCAAACAAAACACGCATTAAGAAGATCTAATGGGCCGTGTCTTAATCTCACAGCCCATTTTACCTCTACTTGCGGCCGCACTGCAGCCAAAAAGAGTGCCTGACGAGCCCAGTTGTAAGTAAGCTATCAAGACTCGACGGTTGACCCAGACAACAAAGTAAAGCAAGTTTTCAGCTACAAACCTGTACTAGCCAGAGGTCCCTTTACTACGGTTCAGAGCTGCGGACCTGTTTTATATACGCGCAGAATAGTTTTCTATAAGAGATCGCTGCAAAAAGTGCAGCCTTACCTAATGTCCACTCTACTGTTACTCATTTTATATTAAGATTTAAAAATCTAGTTCATATTGGTATCACGAGTAACCTTCAGTAATAGTAATAAATCACACAGCAATAGTACATTCATGTAGTTGTAAAAAGCAGGATAATATATTAAGTAATCCAAAGTATTCAGAATACATTACTCTCATTGAGTAATGTTACGGAATATGTTACAAAATACATTTTAGAACATGTATTCTGTAATCTGTAGTGGAATACATTTTAAAAGTAATCTTCCCAACACTGGAAACCACATTCTGTACATATTCAAACATTATTGCTACATGGTAAATGATGCTAAGTCTGGGTTTTCAGTTCCCAAATCCAGAGTGCATACTGCTAAAATACCAAACAACACTGAAAATCATTGCATTCTGAAAATCATACACAGTATCTCTTAACTCATGTGTCATCAAGAGTAACAGAGATTTTTTTTTTCATTAGATTTCGGTTGATCACAGAATTTGAAACCACAAAAACATTAATTGCTCTTGTTGTAAACCATAAAATACGAGAGCCTATTATTTTTTTAATCTGTGTGTTAAAAACTGCAAGTTTCTAAATATAATTTGATTGGTGTTCATGTGTTTCTTCGGGATTCGTAGGTTTGGAATTTCCATCTGTGGTTACTTGCACTGACCCTACAAGTGATTCCTTTTGACCTCTGCCCTTGTCCACCGCCCAGTGGACGGATCATCTCTCTTCTGATCTGTCATTGGCATCATCATTGGCATTACAGCTTTCATCCATTACTCCTCTTTTGACAGGTTTGACAAAACCTTTGCTGCAGGCATATTGTTTTTCATCACATGTAAGTATGTGCTTCCTTCTGTTGTTTCAGTACAAGCAGTAATTTGAATTGGATTTGACCTTAAATGAGTCCAGCTATCAATACCTGACACTAGAAAAAGGATGCACTAGTCACAAACTACTTATTTTGTAATTATTCCATTATCAGGACAGTTTCACAACAAAGCACACACGCCTGTGTTCAAAAAAGACAGTATTCATGTCTAAGAGGCTGCATTAAGCTCCTGTTTTAACACTTTGCTCTTCATAATTCGAGTAGCCTTATTCAACTATATAATTTGTTGTTGTTGTTCTACAGGGTGGGCCATTTATATGGATACACCGTAATAAAATGGGAATGGTTGGTGATATTAAAGTCCTGTTTGTGGCACATTAGTATATGTGAGGGGGCAAACTCCTTAAGATGGGTGGTGACCATGGTGGCCATTTAGAAGTTGGCCATCTTGGATACAACTTTTGTTTTTTCAATAGGAAGAGGGCCATGTGACACATCAAACTTATTGGTAATGTCACAAGAAAAACAATGTTGTGCTTGGTTTCAGCATAACTTTATTCTTTCATGAGTTATTTACAAGTTTCTGACCACTTATAAAATGTGTTCAATGTGCTGCCCATTGTGTGTTGGATTGTCAATGCAACCCTCTTCTCCCACTCTTCAGACACTGATAGCAACACCGCAGGAGAAATGCCAGCACAGGCATCCAGTATCTGTAGTTTCAGGTATTGCACATCTCGTATCTTCACACCATAGACAATTGCCTTCAGATGACCCCAAAGATAAGGGGGGGTCAGATCGGGAGACCTTGGGGGCCATTCAACTGGCCCACAATGACCAATCCACTTTCCAGGAAACTGTTCATCTAGGAATGCTCGGACCTGGCACCCATAATGAGGTGGTGCACCATCTTGCTGGAAAAACTGAGGGAACGTGCCAGCTTTAGTGCAAAAAGAGGGAAACACATCATCATGTAACAATTTCAAATATCCAGTGGCCTTGAGGTTTCCATTGATAAGAATGGACCCACTATCGTTGTTCCCCATATACCACACCAAACCATCACTTTTGTTGTTCCAACAATCTTGGAGGGATCCATCCAATGTGGGTTAGTGTCAGACCAATAGCGGTGGTTTTGTTGGTTAACTTCACCATTTACATAAAAGTTTGCCTCATCACTGAACAAAATCTTCTGCGTGAACTGAGGGTCCTGTTCCAATTTTTGTTTTGCCCATTCTGCAAATTCTGTGCCCTGATCTGGGTCATCCTCGTTGAGATGCTGCAGTAGCTGGAGTTTGTAAGGGTGCCATTTGTGAGTAGCTAATATCCGCCGAAGGGATGTTCGACTAATGCCACTCTCCAGTGACATGCGGCGAGTGCTACGCTGTGGGCTCTTGTTGAATGAAGCTAGGACAGCCACTGATGTTTCTTCATTGGTGACAGTTTCCTTGCGTCCACATTTTGGCAAATCCAACACTGAACCAGTTTCATGAAACTTAGCAAGCAGTTTGCTAACTGTAGCATGGGAGATGGGTGGTTTCGTAGAGTGTCTTGCATTGGAATCTGCTGCAATGACCCGGTTACTGCGTTCACCAGATATCAACACAATTTCGATCCGCTCCTCACGTGTTAACCTCTTCAACATGTCAATGACTGTGAAAAAAGAGAAACTTGTAAATAACTCATGAAAGAATAAAGTTACGTTGAAACCAAGCACACCATTGTTTTTCTTGTGACATTACCAATAAGTTTGATGTGTCACTTGGCCCTCTTCCTATTGAAAAAAACAAAAGTTGTATCCAAGATGGCCGACTTCTAAATGGCCACCATGGCCACCACCCATCTTGAGGAGTTTGCCCCCTTACATATACTAATGTGCCACAAACAGGACTTTAATATCACCAACCATTCCCATTTTATTACGGTGTATCCATATAAATGGCTCACCCTGTCCTACTAAAGATAATTCATGCTAACATATTGAATACCATTGATGAGTACACAGCAACAATCTTTTGAAAAAAGGGGGTGTTGTTTTTTTATTTCTCATTTTCCTTGACCTTTTTCGGCACAGGTTTTTTAGTGTTTCTAGGTATGTCTATGCTCACTGGTGTAACTATTAACTACTATGGAAAACTGTCATGGCGTGGGGGATCAGCAAGACGCCGTTTCTACCTTTCTCTCTCTCTCTCGCTCTCTCTCGCCTCCTCTCTGTTGCCAGGGTGGAACTCATTGTGGGTTCACGCCCTCAGCCCACTGAAGGGGAACACACCTGATGCCCATCAAGGCAATCAGCATTTAAGCCAGGAGGAGTCTGCTGGTCTTCGCTGGATCGTTGTCTACCATGCGTCAGTGAGAGTCAAGCTACAGCTCAAGCTCAGTCAAGTGTCTATTGTGAACGTTGTAACTCATTCTCATTTCCTCGCCTACAGACCTCCTGGATAACCTTCCCTGTGTGAATCTTTGTGTCAAGTGTGGAGAAAGGAACTGTGGTCGTGAGTGTGGAGAGTTGGAGAACCTTTGGATTTCCCTGGAGCCCCGTCCCCCACATTGTTGTATATAGCACTGCCCTGCACTTCCTGCATATACACCTGGTGAACTAAAATTCTTGTATTCAGCTGATTCTTGAGTCCTGCGGTTGAGTCCTTATCAGTCTCACTGAATATAGTCTATCACCACCTTTGCATACAGCTACACAGTTCTATAAAAATGTTTCTTTGGGTAACTGAAAATATGACAAAGAAAATCATTTAAATGCATGTAGGAGCAATTTCATAATGTATAACAAACCTAACCCCTTTTTCTTTGCAGGTATAATTTATATATACATGCATGAATGCCCTAGAAGTGCCACCTCACATTAGAAGACAAATAAGCGGGGGTCATGAGAGCTGCATGGTTTGGATTCTTGCACACAGATGACCTCTGGAGCTTAACTAATTTCAATAAAGTATTAGGAAGAATGTTTCTTCCTTTGCCATACATACACAGACTCTGCATGTTGTACTCAATTTCATTAGGCTTGTGTATATTTATTCCTCACTTGTTTTTAGCAGTGTTTTATGGTTTTGGGAAGGTGTTCAGCTGTTTCACGTAACTATACTGTAGATGGTGATCAATCCCGACACGTGAGGACTACCAAATCCAAAGCTTTGGGTAACTTAAAGATATGTGCTTTTTTTTTTCGTAAGAAAACCACTAGCCACTGACCTCATTTAAAGCCTGGTATTTTAATCTATGATTTCAAAAGTAAAGAAAACTGTAGGAGAACAAACTTTACATTTATATTTGAGCTTATATTTATGTAAGGGCAAGTGATGTAGACAGACTTTTTTCTTCTCTGTAAATGTTGCTACATTATCCTAATCAGTACATTTGATGAGTTTAGGCATACAATTCCCACAAAACTCACTGAATCACACACAATACTGTAGCTCAGGAACTACAACCAAGGTTATCTACTAATCGGAAGGTTGGTGGTTCCATCCCTGGCTGCTCCAGTTTGCATGCCAAATATCCTTGGACAGTGATCTAATTGTGAATGTTAGATATAAAGCACTTAAGCACTTAAGAAAGAAAAAAAAGTACCTGTGTGGATGGGGCATGTTGAATAAAATGCTTTGAGAGCTCGGCTAGAGTAGAAAAGCATAAAAAAAATTTCAAAAGAAAAAAAAAAGCCCATTTACAACCGCGTTTTCTTCCCATTCATTGTTTACTATCCAGCACGGCTATATTGATAGGTGAAATCATCCGAACCTGCCACGTCAGAAAAACGCAAAAATGTAATGAATAAAAGGGACACTAAAAGGCAAGCAAACAAAAAACGCGTCCTTAACCCAATTTCATCACGTAAAACTAACTTCTTATCCTGGTGCTTTTCACAAAGGGGATGAATCAGAGGCAGGTGCAGCAGGGATACATTGTCTTATAAAGTTCCTGTCCTTTTCTTCCACTTAGCTTTATTTACGTGCTTAAAAATGAGCGTTGGAGACGTGTTTTGATTCTGACGTACTCGTGTAATCTCATAGTTTTTTATGAAGCAGGCAGAAAATCGTATTTTATTTGCTTCTCACTGCCTTATTTAACATACTGAGGGAAATATTTGCCCCATATGAAGTGTAAAGAGGGTTTTTAGAAAGGCGTTCACCTTTTATCGGTTTCAGCGATATCAGAAAACACAAATGTGTCGCAATCGTACACATTTGATTTGCATCCAACTATATTAATTTGTGTAGCCTATTGAGCGTCCGTTCTGAGCAAACTTATGCAAACTAATGCAGCAGAACAGCGCCTTTCTAGCATAACTGACTCCCAGTAATGAATTTGCTCTCCTTCCGTGTGATCAAATAGAAATCCTGTCCTCCAGTCCAAGGATTACAACTTCCGCTCTAACATCTCTCTTAATTGCCTAATAGCATTGCAGCGTGAATTCCGCCTGCATTAAGACACTTTCACATTAAGCGCACTGATTGGAAATGTGATGACAACACCATATCAACAAATTACAGCGCAGCGCTTTCTATCCAAAATGGGCCCAGGAGCGGCACTTGTACTCTCCCAGATTTCAATACCGACAATTACAGCCAATTTGGGTGGAATGACAAGACAGACCTGTAGCAGATTATCTCCCTGTGGCACAAGCTAAGTCACTTAATTCAAAAAGTACTAATACGTAGGAAGAGAGCAGAAATTGTTTCACTCAGTGTCCTGGACGGTAAAAGAAAGAAAGAAAGAAAGAAAGAAAGAAAGAAAGAAAGAAAGAAAGAAAGAAAGAAAGAAAGAAAGAAAGAAAGAAAGAAAGAAAGAAAGAAAGAATATGGTCAAAGGAAATCAAAAGGCCAATTCACGTGGACAGCAGATATACCAGACTGATGACACAAGGAGTCAAAAATGAGGTAGCCTAGGCTACATGTGAAATACGATGTGCACGTAAGAAACTCTCATTCAAGTTTACCACGCGCTATATACACTTGTGCTGTGTTTCTTTCTTATGGCTTGTAGGGAAATGGCGAAACAGCACAATTCTTAAACACCACGGGGAGACCGGTCTCCCCACAACATCATCTGTACTTTCACATGATTTAATTTATTTTTATTTTATTACAGTTGAACCAATGTATTTTGTGACCATGAGCTATTCGTCTAATTATTTCATACATATTTATTAAAGTAATCAAAAACTCGTTTTTTCCTGAGGAGTTGATTTCTTCTTTTTCAGACGGTTGTTACAGGTGGTCCGTTCGCGCTTAAATAAATGAGAAAAAAGTCATTCTTAAAATTAATTGATTGATCTTTTTTATGACAGAAAGCAGCAACCTTTGTTCAGTCATGTTCCAAACATTGCAAACGGTTAGCCATGTTGGATGTCTTTTTTCTGTGGCCTTATTATCTTGTTTTCTTGAAAATGACTTTGCAATGAGTACAAAGTCTGTTTGTTAATTTATGTCCTTTAGAGTTTGTGGGTGAATATTTATGTAGCAGTATAGAATGTTTTTACCAAGCACATTAATAAAGTAATAAATGGCTTGTACCTGAACTACAAAGGGAAGTTTAAACATCATGTACAATTTGTCTTGCCTTACGTCCGTAGCTCCCGGCTACTTGTTCATATTCTATGACAGACACAAAAAACTCGCTTTCATTTTCACACATGATTAAATGCAACGATTGAATTGTTTGGAGACTGTAAGAAAACTTTCGAAACAAATATGGCCTCGTTCGTAGGTTATATTTATTTTTATATAGTATCCTCTATTCGGGTAAATACAGAATAACGTTTTCACTCGGACAGAAGTCAAAAACTGCGTAGTTGCTTGGCGACCACTAAAGCGCAACCATACCCGATGATTCCCAGTTGCTTTCCAAATTAACCCTGTTCACAGGTGCGCTCCTTATCTTAAAACCCACCAAAATAAATAAACAAATAAATAAATAAAAAGACAGCTTGGAATCCGTCTGAACCAATCAGAGTGAAAATCTCGTCCCCCGCGGCTCTCCTCCGTCCATCAAAAGCCCTAATTGGCTGATGCGCAAACCAGTATCCCCAATCCGGCACCGTCTCTGAATAAATACTTATTGCAAACGTGCCCTCCCACCGGTGTCTGTGGAATGTTCGGCATAGTGTCATTCACTGGTCAAACAGAGGGTCCACATTTAAATTTGACAGAGGCTTGGAGGGAAGAGGCAGGTGTTGATGCAGGTTTAAAGGCAAGGAAATAATCATCCACAGTAACACCATGAGTATGAACTACGCATCTGCGGCACCCACACAGAGGTCCACGTCGTTTTTCATTGAGGACATCTTATTGCACAAGCCCAAGCCCCTGCGAGAGGTCATCCCGTCGCCGTTCTGTAGCTCCTTGGCTTCCCGGGTGCCCATCCTGGAGTACGGATACCCGCTGATGCCTACCCCAATATTAGCCCCACATCCGCACCATCCTCTCCACAAACCGGAGCACCACCAGTACTTCTTTACGTCAGGTAAGCAAGAGAGAGGCAGAGGCCTGGGATAACAAGGAAGCTGTCACACACAGCGGGCTGTTATCTGGACATTGCCTCTAGTTTTTAAATAACGATTTAGAGGAAAAGCACAAATCTCGGAATCCTTTATTTGACTTAACCGCTTCAATTATGTGTTTGTTTAAATGCATTTTAATTATTGTATTCTACAAAGTGCATTCAAATCTTAAAGCCGATTGTAACATGCAGGTGTTTTACTATTTATATTTTTTTTTTTTCTTTCTTTTTTTTTTAAATATGTCATTATTATTATTACAAATAGCGAGGTTTGTTACCTTGGCAAAGAATTCATCACCAAACTCAAATTCATCCTATTTCTGGGATATATTCTGATTTTTCTTAATACTTCAATAACAATACAAATAATACAAACCACCTCTTCTTATTGCCGGCAGGAATGCAGATGCCCGCCTTGTTCCAGCACCACGCAGAGTTACCGGGTAAGCACTGCAGACGCAGGAAGGCCCGGACTGTTTTCTCTGACTCGCAGCTGTCCGGGCTGGAAAAGCGGTTTGAAATTCAGCGGTATCTGTCCACACCTGAGAGAGTGGAACTGGCCACTGCGCTGAGCCTGTCAGAGACACAGGTTGGCTCGCGCGCGCGAACGCACACCCACACACACGCACACTCAAATGTGGAGTGAGTTATTCCCTTTTTAATTTATTTTATAATACATAAAAGAAAGGAAAAACAAAACAATAGCTACATCATCAATGCGTTATTTAGCCCTATATACGAAATATATGGGATAATTAGAATTAGTTTCATATCTCGAATGAAACTCCATATGTTAAACTGTAGTTTACAGTAGCAGAAAACACATTTCAGTTTTAATAATAAATTAATATTTATTTATTAATATTTATTAATAATAAAATATTTTACACACAAGCAGAGCCATAGAAACTTTTCTAATGTGCGTCTTTGTTTCTTACGTGCAGGTGAAAACATGGTTTCAGAACAGGCGGATGAAGCACAAGAAGCAGCTGAGGAAAGCGCAGGACGAGCGGAAGGCAACAGGAGAGATGGAGCGATGTGCGGAGAACTCCAGCGAGAGCGAACTGAACGACAAAAGCGTAGAGGAGCTGAAACACGGCCTCGAGACGGATTCGTATATGCTGGAAGAAAACGACGACGATGTGGATATCGAGGATGACATTTGCTCCCCGGATCATCTACTATAGTAGGCTGCACTGTTTGTTGGCTTATTGTTTTGTTTTTGTTTGCTTGTTTTTTGCTTTTTGTAAATGCAGCCTATAGACAGCTGTAGGATCATTTTAAGTTTATTTCTTTAAATAGCTAGCCAATATAAATGGCAGTTTTACAGTGAGGGGGGAACAGGCTGTACAATACACTGTTAATTAATTTTTTTTATATAACTGCCAATTTTCCTCTGCATAAAGGCTATGGATTATTCTGTTATGTTTTGCAAACTCTCTATATTATCTATATTATTATTATTATTATTATTATTATTATTATTATTATTATTATTATTATTATGAGTCTCTAGATATTTTATTTTGAAACATCACAGTTGTGTCTTTTATTTTCAGGAGGAAATAAGTGTACAAATGAATGTAAATAAACCCGTGGAAAAGCGCTCTGCCCATGTTTTACTATACTTTTATTCCAGACAACATTCTCCATGTTACTTTAAGAAAAATGTATATGTTATTGGCAGTGTGTGGATATTGTTGAAGATTTTGTAAATCAGGTTTTGAATGAAAACATCATTTATATATTTTTGTCTGTAAATATAACTAACAGTACATAGTTTTTTTTTGTTATTATTATTATTACTATTACCGGTATTATTATTATTATGTGTGTGTGTGTGTGTGTGTGTGTGTGTGTGTGTGTGTGTGTGTGTGTGTGCGCGCGCGCGCGCGCGCGCATGTATGTTTTCTACCGGGGAGCATTTGCTGTTTACATTTCCAATCCAGAAGGAGTGATTTTTTTTTTTTTAAGTAACCACATAAATCCTGTGAATGCAATGTTACTGTTTAGACGCAACATGTGGCTGTAATCCTGTTATCATGGTGAGATGCTTCTCGGAGTTCAAACGGCTGTCTTAACCACTTGCATTAAGAACCGGTCTCCACAGCATGGAGCTCAGCTTTGAATGCGAGGCTGCATCATCTTCTCTACTGGGTTTCCTGCATGATGGCGTGAAGCCCGCTGAGCTTTGAGCCAACCAACGCAAAAGAATGACAGGATAAATTAGGAAAAGTCAAACGCTCCCACAGACTACACCTGAGTACGAGTATATTCAAGTAAGCTTTTTTGTAAGGCTGGGAGATAGCAGAGTTTTACATTCCAAGTCTCGTCATAACAAGATTTCTAGTTCGATTATTCAGAATCAGGGTGGACATCCGCTGCAACACTGCGGGCTGTTTTGTTATAATGTAGTGGACTCGGTTTAATGCTCTGGGTGTTGTATTAAACGGACACTACAGATAAACAATAAACATTTTTTTTTCTCTTCGCATTAGTGGCGAAAAGGTGTAAAAAGTAAGCGATAATAGCTTTTGTAATTAGGGTAAAGGCTTGGTAAGTGTTCCGAAAATCTTTTTAAAAGACAGTGAACAGTTTTCAACAGTTTCTCTAAATCCAAATTGAAAATATAGCAGTAATTCCATGATGCACACCTCATCTTAAGGCAGGTTTGTGTTTCTGCCAATAAATTTGATCTTAAAATTGAATGTAAGCGAAAATCCAGGCATTTTTAATTATCGTATATAATATTTTTCGACATTTATTTTGAGTCAGTGTCCTATTCATGTTTTTTTGTGGTTATATACATCTTTAATCTGACCATGGAAATACATATTCTTTTACATTATCACAAATCCTCGTTTCAACTTTTGCATTTTGTCTGTGAACATTAAACATGAAAGAATCCAGCCCATTTTTGTCCTGCTGGGTTATTTATAAATATTTTATGTTGAGCTGGACTTTGGAGCAGATAGGCAGATAAGTCCATGGTGGCTGCCAAAAAAAACATTAAAAAACAGATGTTCATTCATTAATTTACTAATCATGTAGTTTGGTTGTAGTTGATGCTGTAGTCCATCTCGTTCAATTATCTTTAAATAGTCGTCCACTATTGCACATTTCAGTCAACTCCCTCTGCTCCATAGACTTTAGCTCTATAAGACTGTGAAATTAAATCAATGAACAAGCTCTCTCTTCATTTTCTGATTACTACTGTGATCAGGATGAGGATGGAAGGATAGTAAGTGCTTGGACATGTAGATAAGATACACAGACATCTCAGGCTCTTAAACAAGCTCACCTTACATGAATTTAATTGTTTTATCAGACACAAGGGAATCTGCACAATAACATGCAACTAGTCTCTTGTCCTTTGTGCTCTATTTACAAGCCTTTCAGGCAATTTGAAAAGCGATTCATGTCGTCTTCAAAATGTGATTCTAGTAACAAGCAGCAGGAGAGAGAAAAAACTATGTGGAAAACAGGCCATGCAGAAGGTGATCAATTAAAAGATTAAGCGTTTTGCAACACATGGACGCATCTGCATTTGGGCTTAATAGCAGGGCCATCAGCTCATTTTCAGGATGCCTGCCGCCTACTGAAAGTGTGCTTCTCGCATCAAAGCCTCCAGGTCTGCCTTAGTTTCCCAGTGGGCATAAAGGGATGCTAATTTGGCCCCTTCATGTATAGCAGTGAAAGACTCCTTCAATTAACTGGATTTCAATGGCAAAAAACGAGTAGGTGGGATGGTTAAAAAAAATGCAAAGAGACTCAGTCTGGATAGGCAGTGATTCTCATTAAATTAAAAGGAGCTTGTCTATTTATTTCCAAACGTGCATCTGAGGACTTAACACTAAAAACACAGAGCTTCAAAGAGTCCATGATGGGTTAAATAGAGACCATAATCTAATTAGAATATTGCGCTGAAGTAAATAGTGCTTTGATAATCATCTGAGGGTTCAATTAGTAAAATGAGCTGCTTGAGAGTGTTTTGTGGTGGCCAGAAGTTAACATGGCTGCAAAATGTAAGGATAGGACCAATATAGAAAGCAGAGAAACCAGGGTTACTCCTTTGAGTCGAAATTTCCACATTGTAAGTGAGACAAACTAATGCATATTTGCAGTTTTTGTGTCCTCATTACGGTATTCAATGAGTATGAGAGTCACCAGCTCTTAAAAAATCAATAAATAAAATCAGTCTTAAATAGATGAAGGTGTGAACAATTTACAATTGTTCAAACAATTGTTAATTCATTTTAAGACCTGGTAAAAAAAAATGTAATTATGTCCTTATATGTAAGCCTTAAAACTTTCTTTTTACTATGACTGTCTGTAATTATGAGGAAAAATATCTTAACATATGTATACAAATTATATATATATATATATATATATATATATATATATATATATATATATAACACCCAGCACGCCCCTGCGGGCGGTTTATCCTTCAAGCTCGGGTCCTCTACCAGAGGCCTGGGAGCTTGAGGGTCCTGCGCAGTATCTTAGCTGTTCCCAGGACTGCGCTCTTCTGGACAGAGATCTCCGATGTTGTTCCCGGGATCTGCTGGAGCCACTCGCCTAGCTTGGGAGTCACCGCACCTAGTGCTCCGATTACCACGGGGACCACCGTTACCTTCACCCTCCACATCCTCTCGAGCTCTTCTCTGAGCCCTTGGTATTTCTCCAGCTTCTCGTGTTCCTTCTTCCTGATATTGCTGTCATTCGGAACCGCTACATCGATCACTACGGCCGTCTTCTTCTGTTTGTCTACCACCACTATGTCCGGTTGGTTAGCCACCACCATTTTGTCCGTCTGTATCTGGAAGTCCCACAGGATCTTAGCTCGGTCATTCTCCACCACCCTTGGGGGCATCTCCCATTTTGACCTCGAGACTTCCAGGTTATACTCGGCACAGATGTTCCTGTACACTATGCCGGCCACTTGGTTATGGCGTTCCATGTATGCCTTGCCTGCTAGCATCTTGCACCCTGCTGTTATGTGCTGGATTGTCTCTGGGGTATCTTTACACAGCCTGCACCTGGGGTCTTGCCTGGTGTGATAGACCCCAGCCTCTATGGATCTTGTGCTCAGAGCATGTTCTTGTGCTGCCATGATTAGTGCCTCTGTGCTGTCTTTCAGTCCAGCTTTGTCCAGCCACTGGTAGGATTTCTGGATATCAGCCACCTCCTCTATCTGCCGGTGGTACATACCGTGCAGGGGCCTGTCCTTCCATGATGGTTCCTCGTCTCCCTCCTCTTTCTTGGGTTTCTGCTGCCTGAGGTATTCACTGAGCACTCGGTCAGTTGGGGCCATCTTCCCAATGTATTCTTGGATGTTCGTTGTCTCATCCTGGACTGTGGTGCTGACACTCACCAGTCCCCGGCCCCCTTCCTTCCGCTTAGCGTACAGCCTCAGGGTGCTGGACTTGGGGTGAAACCCTCCATGCATGGTAAGGAGCTTTCTTGTCTTTATGTCAGTGGCTTCTATCTCCTCCTTTGGCCAGCCTATTACCCCAGCAGGGTACCTGATCACGGGCAGGGCGTACGTGTTGATGGCCCGGATCTTGTTCTTACCATTCTTACCATATATATATATATATATATATATATATATATATATATATATATATATATAGGTCAAAATGGGAGATGCCCCCAAGTGTGATGGGGAATGACCGAGCTAAGATCCTGTGGGACTTCCAGATACAGACGGACAAAATGGTGGTGGCTAACCAACCGGACATAGTGGTGGTAGACAAACAGAAGAAGACGGCCGTAGTGATCGATGTAGCGGTTCCGAATGACAGCAACATCAGGAAGAAGGAACACGAGAAGCTTGAGAAATACCAAGGGCTCAGAGAAGAGCTCGAGAGGATGTGGAGGGTGAAGGTGACGGTGGTCCCAGTGGTAATCGGAGCACTAGGTGCAGTGACTCCCAAGCTAGGCGAGTGGCTCCAGCAGATCCCAGGAACAACATCGGAGATCTCTGTCCAGAAGAGCGCAGTCCTAGGAACAGCTAAGATACTGCGCAGGACCCTCAAGCTCCCAGGCCTCTGGTAGAGGACCCGAGCTTGAAGGATAAACCGCCCGCAGGGGCAAGTGGGGAATTTTTTTTTATACACACACACATTAAACCACCGACATGCATCTTGCCTTGGACAGCATGAACTTTTTTACAAAGAGCCCGCCTGCTTTTCTTTTTCATGCCATTTTTAAGGAGTTTCAGTGTGGCCAGCTGCAACATTTTCAAGTCACCAAGAGACAAAAACACAGGAGTGTGTTTCTGGATGAGTCTGAATAGGTGGTTTGGCTGTAGTCTTGGCATATTTCAAAGAACTATGTTTAAGAGAGGAAAGAAAGACACACATGTGTAGGTAGTTGCTAATTACTGCAAATGAGCTGCAGTAACAAAACACTCTCCATCAATGTATGATACAGCTTTCAAATATTAAAAAAAACAAACATTTTTTTTCAGCAAATTCATTTTGATGTCAATAAAAACATGAATTATTTCAACATGTTTTATTTTTATTTTAATATTTTGTAATGTTATATGTTATACAGTCATGGGTACTTTGTAAAAGTGTTTTTATGCAGAACCTTAAATCGGACTGGGCAAATAAAGGGTCCACCAGACAAACAGACTGTAGTGCAGGTCATCTGCTGCGACCGGTTGGGGTGAGAGAAGGAAGACAGGACAAAAGACATGCACAAATCACATTGTTTCTGTAAGAATGAGTATTTACAGCTGATGTATGTATTGTATGTATTATTGTAGGGTCTACCTTACAATATAAAGCGCCTTGAGGCAACTGTTGTTCTAATTTTGCGCTATATAAATAAAAGTGAATTGAATTGAATATATAAGAGTTCCTAATACAGCAACAAATTTATATAATATACGTGTATATACGGCAACTATTGTAATGTGTTTACCTTCACCATGTTAGTGCCTGCTCTGTTCTGACCAGTTCCATAGATCCCACAGAGAAGGTGGGTGAGAGGAGAAGCTAACACTTTTCACCCCCTGAGCAGTTCCTTCACTGGCAGACTTTTACAGCCACGGTGTAACCTGGAGCATAATCATATGTCCTGTATCCCAACAGCAGTCAAACTGTAAAATGCTGTTTTATAAAATACATGGGAATCATTATCATACCCACTGCTCTTTATGCAAATATAAATAGGAAAATATTAGTGTATTTCACTGTATATAGTAACGATCATAGTATTTTGGCTTTTTTGTAAAGAATTGTTCATATTTATTATAACTGTTTTCAACTTTTCTAATATTTGTCATTTCACTTTTTCTTCCTGTCCCTTTATCTCTTTATCAATCATACGTCTGCTTTAATTTTCTGTTTTAAGCTTATTTACTGTTTGTCTTCTGCCAGAAAAAGACCCTACAACCTTCTACACATAAACACACAATAAAATGGGCTTCAAGTTCATATAATAGGCTGCTAAGACCCGAGCTGTGTTTCCAAATGCAAATTCCCTGTGTGTGTAGCCTCTTCTGTGGTTTCTGTCTGAAGACATAAAGTAACCCCGTACTATTTCATAGGACTTAAGAACACAAATGCTTTAGGTGGTGCTAATCAAATGCACTTTGATTAGTTGATCATCAGTAAGAATTTCCTCTTCTATAAATATAGATGTTTTGGCAGTTTACTTGTCTGAAAGATTTAGGTGTGCATCAATATAATGCTACACTCTTTCTTGGAGTGGACATATCAGCAAATCCACTCCAAGGTCAGAATGTGCAATGCTCATAAACACTGCTGAAAAATCCAAGATCTAAAACTCTTCTGGCCACAATTACATGTTAAATGTTAAAGTTCATGACCAATGTTCCCTCTAAGCTGCGCGCGTGCGCAATTGCGCACTGCTGGCACGGTCTCTGCGCACAGAAAATCTGCATTGCGCACAAAAAAGAATCTAACCTGAATTGAAATTAAAATTAAAACTTTAACAATTCTGTTTTGCAGTGTTAGTCAGTAAGTGACTGGCTGCTCCCGTATGGGATTAGAACGATGCCACCATATCCCATAGTCCAGCCAATAACACGATTCACATTCCTATACATGCAACCAGGGCTGGACTGGGACAAAAAATCACCCCAGGCATTTTGACTAGAGACCGGCCCACCAGGTATTATAGGAAAAACCATAAAGCCTTTGAATGAAAACAAACGTGGTTGTGACACTGTTTTGTTGGTACATATGTATCAATCTAATAAACTTAAACCTACACCATCCTCCCTATTCTGGTATTCTAAACAGTACTTAGCCGAAACCCAAAGACTGCTTGGTTGAGTTAACTTCCTGAACTATCTACAACATATGGTGGAAACCTGAAATTAAGACAGAGAAGACTAGAGGTGAGACATGACCATTACTGAATATTAAAAACAATAAATGACAGATTTAGTGATATTTTCATAAACTATTTATTTACCACATCAATAAACAGCATGGCAGGGAAAAATATTTTTTCTAACATGGCAACCTTTTAAAAGTGAAAGGAGACAGAAAGACAGGTGAGAAAGAATAAAACTTAACTGACTTTTTGATGGCATTTTACACAAAGTACTAGACTAGTACAGTATCAAATGTAAAAAATGTGGGAAAATACTGGCATCATGTACAGTACTTTCTTCTGAAGAAATTATGTTGGGACCCTGAAAAACTGAAAAACTTACTACGTACAATAATGGATTTCTATAAATATGACATCAGATGAAAACTTTGGTTGTAAGATTTGGATAATTATTTGTTAAAAGCTAGAAATTTTAAATGAGAATAAGAAAGAAAAGTATTCCTTTGTGCCCCCCTTTCCCTGTTAATGCTCTACCTGGCCCCCTGGCAAATCTTTGCTAGAGCCGCCCCTGCACAGTTACCAGCAGTCAGCTACATAGAAAAGGATCCTGGTGTAAGTTGTCTCTCAGGAACAGTTCATAGCTTTCCTTCAACCCATTCATGTCACCTAAAAGGTAAACCTGTTTCTCCATCACCTGTTCAGCTCTGATGATTCAGTAAGGACATCTCCTGGTTTCATCTTCATGTTTCCCTCTCACCAGATAACCAAACCGATATCATGACCAGCAGCTTTTATGGCCGTGGCTCCAACAAACATCAGCTGATACTCGAAAGTAATATTAAATAAATTCTAACAACAGCTTATCAAGTTTAAAGGCGCTTCTGCTGTTTAACGCGACCTCCGCTAGTTTGCTCTTTCTGGCGCAAAGCGGGAGATAAACAAGCAAGAGAGACGGCAGAAACGCAGATAAGCTGATCATCACCTAGTCTAACATCAATGCTGTAATTTGATTATTTTAATAAACCATGTAACTTGGATGGATTTGATGCTGGCATGACCACAGTGCACACGTCTGCTGTTGCTCACAGTGGTCCAAGGGACCGCTCAGGGAGTTTGTGTGTTCGCTCAGACACATGAAAAACTAGAGGGAACATTGTTCATGACAGTATGTGAACAAGACTGAACCACTATGGTTTGTCTGGAAGTGTGGTAGCACTGCTTAGGTTTGCAAAGTTAGGTTTGCAAACACCTAATCATTGCCAAGAACACTGACAATTTGCACAAGCTACACTTGCAAAATCCCGCAAAGCGGGAGATAAACAAGCAAGAGAGACGGCAGAAACGCCGATAAGCTGATCATTGATCAGTTTCATGATTGAAGTAGCAGCAGGAGAGGGAGGGGGGAGAATGAGAGAAGAAGAGGCAGCTGACAGCGTAAAGACACAGAATAACTCCAGCTTTTTGTCTTTTTTTTTATTATAGCTGAAGTACGGGACAAATCGAGTTTATTTTCAGCTCAATACAACACGCGTAATATTAACTCTGAATACCAGAGGATTCCGTTTTTTACAGGACAGTAGTCAACTCTACTAACTAACCATATGAATAAAATAAAGTTCACCAGTAACATCATAGCACCCACCCAACTGTATAGAAACTCCGTCATGCTAGCTAGTACACAGTACGAGTTATTGTAACTGACTGTAAAAAGTTAACACAACGAAAATAAACTACACCTAAACTTGGTTTATATCTGACCCAGATAGACTGCAGGTCATAACTTCTTACCTGAAGCTCATTTCACCTGACAGTCGGGGTCTCTCCACCTCCGCCTCCCCTTTCCCCCATCCACCTGCTGGCCTCCACCACTTGCTAATCTTACTGAATCGGTGAAAGCTCCACCATAGCCACTACCAAACAATTGAGTTATTTTTACACGTCTGCCAGCATCTGTCCAATCCGCCACATTTCACTGTTTACACGGTTACGGAAATAAAGACAACAACAACAAAACATCGGCCCATTTAAAACGAAAAATTACCATTGGCCCACCGGGCAAATGCCCGGTATGCCCGATAGCCAGTCCAGTTATGTATGCAACTAATGAATGTCGTTGACAGGCTATGACAGCGTCCTTATGTGCCGACACCGGTGTTTTAGCTAGCAAAGCGGCGTGGCTGATGTGGAGTGAAGCCACGTTAATGACAATGTGTACAACCATTGGAGATGTGAGCAGGACAGACGGAACAATTGACGGAAAAAGTGTGGACTTTATACCAGTTTTTAAATTGTGTTGATAGGCCATGTAAAACCAGTTATGATAAAAATATTTGAAATGTTTGCTTTTCTTCCTGAATACTATCTTTGTAAAAACTGCGTTTTATAAGGAAAGCGCTTGAGAGCACTGTCTGCCTGTAAGCAAAAACAAAACCAAAGAAGAAAAAAGAAAAATCCCCCTTTCCTATTGGTCGAAAAATGTACCATGTCGACCAATCAAAAAATGATATGGAAACATGGCGTTTAGTTGTTTATGAAGGAGGGAAGTTTTAGGAGTTGCGGCGGTGTTTTGATATGTGAGAGATTTGCGATGTTTAGCGCAAATCTTGTGTAGTTAGTGTGTAGTGTAGTCAATAGTTTTGTTGTGTGTGTCAGAACAATGAGTCGACTACTGAATGTTACACGTGTTACAGGAGTGATACATGTCCTGTTGTCAGGCCTGCAGGTATCAGGCTGTTGTTCTCCTTTATCTCATAGTGGACAGAAATTATTTTTTGGAGTGGCACAAATAATTTGTGTGGCATCAGATTTGATGCAGAACAGCTGATTGTTCTGTAAATAGTTTGAAATGTTTATTTAAAAAAAAAACGCCTTGGCTGCATTTGTAGGTAAACAGCTGCAAAAAACTTTGTTGTTTGCGTAACTCAGTTACTTTTTTGAAGAAGTAACTATATAATTAATTGCCCAACACTGGTCATTATTTGCTGTATTTTGCAGACAGAGAGTTACAGGACTCTCTCCCAGACCACAGACTCATACTCATAATACAAGTCGGAGCTTTATAAAAGAAAAGAAAAGAAAAGAAAAGAAAAGAAAAGAAAAGAAAAGAAAAGAAAAGAAAAGAAAGAAAGTTGTGTTTTCAAAATTGGAGTTCAAGTTATTTTTACTTCCAATAGTGTTAACATACTACACAGGTCAAGAAAAGATTTTTTTAATTTTCATTGTAAGGGGGATAAAGCAGTTAATTAAAAGTAGTCTAACATCAATGCTGTAATTTGATTATTTTAATAAACCATGTAACTTGGATGGATTTGATGCTGGCATGACCACAGTGCACACGTCTGCTTATGCTCACAGTGGTCCAAGGGACCGCTCAGGGAGTTTGTGTGTTCGCTCAGACACATGAAAAACTAGAGGGAACATTGTTCATGACAGTATGTGAACAAGACTGAACCACTATGGTTTGTCTGGAAGTGTGGTAGCACTGCTTAGGTTTGCAAAGTTAGGTTTGCAAACACCTAATCATTGCCAAGAACACTGACAATTTGCACAAGCTACACTTGCAAAATTGTAAGTGTAAAACATTCAAGACAGCTGCCAATATTGCCAGCAGTGTTGGTCAAGTTACTTGAAAAAAGTAATCAGTAACTAATTACCGATTACTTCCCCCAAAAAGTAATCCCGTTACCTTACTGATTACTTATTTTCAAAAGTAATTCATTACTTAGTTACTTAGTTACTTTTTAAAAACACGATTTACAACCTGAAGAGGTAATAAAGCGATAGATCTTTCAGCCCAATTCTACTTTTTCTGCATAATCCATCATACAAAATGTAATCAAATGTAAAAGTCTCTTTTTAAAACTTGTTTTATTAGTTTTAACCTTTTAACTTTATGCATCAAGCAAAAATTTAATTATATGCAACATTCTCTGACTGGAAGAAATTTGTTTAACATTCAAACTTATTTTCTGCACATTCCAGCACATAAAATAATTTTTTTTGTGTGTTTACACTCACTCTTTCAAATAGATGCAAGTAAAACACAGCAGAAAATAAATAACATCAAAGACTCCTGTTGCTCTATTTTCACCTGTAAAGCAGGAGTGGCGTAGGCGGAGGTTTACCCTGGTGTACCGCAGCGGTCAGTTGAAGAATCCAGAGGTGTGGACTCGAGTCACATGACTTGGACTCGAGTCAGACTCGAGTCATTAATTTTATGACTTTAGACTTGACTTGAAAAAATGTTCTAAGACTTGTGACTTGACTTGGACTTTTACACCAATGACTTGGGACTTGAATTGGACTTGAACCGGTTTACTTGAAAAGACTTGATATTTTACCCCAAATACAAAATTTAACATGCATATTATATAGAGATTGAAAATGTGACGTCATTCACGGGTAGAACCGCAAAGGATTCTGGGAACTCGTGGCAAGCGGTACTAGCGCACGCAGGCTTTCAATTAAAATCAGTTATACAGCGATAAAAAGAAACACAAGAAGCCGTTGTATTATTAACTGCAATAGCCGGTCGCATGACAGCCACGGGAAGCCGACGGGTAAAGAGATAGGTTGTTATCGGATTACCTCGTTGAAGAGAAATTGTTCGAGCCATGTTTCCGAAGTAACAAAGAGGCGACGGGTGGCCTGGATTGCAGCCATTCAAAGGTCAAATATAACGTCCCAGAACCCTCCAGCTCACAGGTTAGTCTGCTCCAAGCATTTACACAAAGGTCAGTGTTTTTTAGTAGTTAATACGTCACTTTCATAACATAACTGGTGATATAGGTTACAAGCAAGTCTGGCGCTGAACAGAAATTGTCGCGCTATGCTCCTTTATTTATTGTGCATAAATAGTGAATTGTCCTGACACAATATTGCGTTTCGCCTCTGTTATTATGGTACATTGACAAAAACATATACTTTTATTCACAGGATAAAACAGGTTTTTTGTATCACTAATTGCCCAGTACGATTACAGCATACAGTATTATTGTCACTGCTACATTTCTGTGATGCTACCAGAAATTATTTCCACTACTAATTAATTACCGTTGAGCTCAAAGGTCCTATTAATAAACGGTTAACGAATGTGTATTTATGACGACGATTTGTGAGACTGGTAAACTTATGATACGTACGATGGTCTTTCGTTCTACACGGTGCATTTCAAGGTCCTGCACCCATCCGGCGGTAAACTGTACCTGGGCTTGTTGCAGTGACCGGAAGTTACTAAACTTCATGAGTGTATGCACTCACTCCAAGAACCGTATGATTATAAATATGCATATAAATATGCATATAAATATGCTACGATGAGATAGCTGACTTCATCTAACTAGCAAATGTTGTCCAGGCTACGTTGGTGATACAGTTTTTTTAATGTGTATGATATTTTTGTCATGCGATTTTAAAGCCGGTCCTACAACCGCATCCAAGAATGACATGCAGCTTATCTCAGAACTGTCGGTGAAAACTATTCTTGGAGCTAGGTTTAATTGAGCTGCATTTTAAAGAGGTGCAATTTCACAATTTGTGTATATTTTCTAAGTTCACTATTTTGTCATGTGTTGAGAAAAACACAGATTTTAAAATTACATGGTCTAACATTTACATTTAGCATATAACTGCAACATTATTTTTTCGTTGTTTTTTTTTTTTAAAGACTCGAAAGGACTTGAAATTCAAAGTTTCAGACTTGTGACTTGACTCGGACTTTTACACCAGTGACTTGAGACTCGACTCTGACTTGCCTGACATTACTTGAGACTTGACTTGAGACTTGAGGATAAAGACTTGAGACTTACTTGAGACTTGCAAAACAATGACTTGGTCCCACCTCTGGAAGAATCCGCGAGTTTCTCTGTGAGTTTCCCATTACGTGGTAGCGCACTCCCGGTGCTTGCGTGGAAGTTTAGGGGGGGTTTTTTGCTGTAAAAATAAGTTTTCTTCCCACGCACAACAGACACTAATGTTTTTGTCACTTTTTATGGAATCAAACTCAAAATAAGGTCAGTACTTCCACGCTGCACGCTCATACTCTCTCCCGCACTCGATATATGATCCACTGTTGATATGCACACAGCTGTGGTCACGAACGTCGCACTCGCTTATGTCACTGTCATGAGACATTCTCGCAAAAAAAATCACGGTTTTAGTAACGCAGTAACGCAGCGTGCTTACGGGAAAGTAACAGTAATCTAATTACCGCTTTTGCAATAGTAATCCCTTACTTTACTCGTTACCTGAAAAAAGTAATCAGATTACAGTAACGCCCATCTCTGATTGCCAGGAGTGGAATTCGCAGAAAATTCTCTGTCTGCAGTGTTCAGAGAAATTGAAAAGAAAAAAAAAAAACAAGGAAGAGCTACATCTCAGTCTATAGGCCTTAGTTAGCATGTTACATGTTAAAGTTAATGAGCGAACAAGTATGACTTGTTTGGAAAAATTGGCAGGAGAAACCTTGTTGTTACTAAAAAGAACATGGCAGAAAGACTTAGGCTTACATAGATGCATGTGAATAAACCACAAGAGATCTTTAACAATGTCCTTTAGACTGATGAGACCAAAATGGAGATATTTGGCTGTAATGTATGGCATCACATTTGAAGAAACATATCAGCACAAACTATTCATAACTGTCAAGCACACTTCACTCTCACATTCACACACTGGTGGAGGCAAGCTATGGTTGTAGCCACAGCTGCCCTGGGGCAGACTGACAGAAGCGAGGCTGCCATATCGCGCCATCGGCCCCTCTGGCCAACACCAGTAGGCGGTAGGGTAAAGTGTCTTGCCCAAGAACTCAACGACCAGGACAGAGAGGCCGGGTATCTTAGCTGTTCCCAGGACTGCGCTCTTCTGGACAGAGATCTCCGATGTTATTCCCGGGATCTGCTGGAGGCACTCACCTAGCTTGGGAGTCACCGCACCTAGTGCTCCGATTACCACGGGGACCACCATTACCTTCACCCTCCACATCCTCTCGAGCTCTTCTCTGACCCCTTGGTATTTCTCCAGCTTCTCGTGTTCCTTTTCGAATGTTGGAACACTGAGCTACTAGTTGTTTCGCCGTCATTGTGGATGTTGGGTATCGAAGAATCCATAGGTCCCTCATCCTATTCATGTAGCCCCTTCTGCCGGGGTTACTTGCGTAGTAGCATTCCAACAACGCCCTGTTTTCGTCTCTTGCCCACCGATGCCTTCTTGTTCCAGTAGCCCACTTTTCGTCAGGGTGCCCTGGTTCCTCAACACCTGACGCGGACCTTGTTGATCCGGGCGGCGTCCGAGCTGGCATGCCTTCATATTTATCTGTCTCGCTCATGTCTGCGGTAGGCTTGCTTAGCATAGGGGGTCCAACTACCTTAATGGATACAGACACCCCAGGCAGGAATCGAACAAAAAGAGTTCTGACAGTATTATGTTCCAGCTGAGGTAGACTTGGTGCATGTGTGTATGTGAGACAGAATGTTTGTGCATGCGCTTGAATGTTAAAGTGTGCTAGTGAATGAGTGGGTTTTTAAATTAGTAGGAGGCAACAACAACAACAGTATGAAGAGTTGGACAGCACCAGGGCCTGACATGGTTCACGGCTACTGGCTAAAGAAGCTGACTGCACTTCACGAGCGTCTGGCAGCACAAATGAACCAGCTGCTAGTTAACGAGAGACACCCGGAATGGCTAACCGAAGGTCGGACGGTCCTGATCCCCAAGGACCCCAAGAAGGGACCGGTCCCCTCCAACTACCGACCAATAACCTGCCCCAGTACTACATGGAAGCTCCTGTCAGGCATCATATCGGCTAAGATGAACAGGCACATGGGTCAATACATGAGCGGGACACAGAAAGGAATTGGCAAGAATACCAGAGGCGCAAAACACCAGCTACTGGTAGACAGAGCAGTCAGCCGAGACTGCAAGACCAGACTGACCAACCTGTGCACGGCCTGGATTGATTACAAGAAGGCCTATGACTCAATGCCCCACAGCTGGATACTGGAATGCCTAGAATTGTACAAGATCAATGGGACCCTAAGAGCCTTCATCAGGAACTGAATGGGGATGTGGCGTACAACACTAGAGGCCAACTCCAAGCCCATAGCACAAGTCACCATCAAGTGCGGGATCTACCAAGGAGATGCTCTGTCCCCACTGCTGTTGTGCATAGGCTTGAACCCCCTCAGTGAGATCATTAACAAGACTGGCTACGGATACCGACTACGGAACGGAGCAGTTGTCAGCCACCTCCTGTACATGGATGACATCAAGCTGTATGCCAAGAATGAATAAGACATCGATTCACTGATCCACACTACCAGGCTATACAGCAATGACATTGGAATGTCGTTCAGAATGGAGAAGTGTAGTCGGATGGTAACAAAGAGAGGGAAGGTAGTCAGAACTGAGGGGATTGAACTACCAGAAGGCAACATTGCAGACATAGAGGACAGTTACAAGTACCTGGGGATCCCGCAGGCGAATGGGAACCATGAAGAGGCCGCTAGAAAAGCTGCAACCACCAAGTACCTGCAGAGGGTCAGGCAAGTCCTGAGGAGTCAGCTGAATGGTAAGAACAAGATCCGGGCCATCAACACGTACGCCCTGCCCGTGATCAGGTACCCTGCTGGGGTAATAGGCTGGCCAAAGGAGGAGATAGAAGCCACTGACATAAAGACAAGAAAGCTCCTTACCATGCATGGAGGGTTTCACCCCAAGTCCAGCACCCTGAGGCTGTACGCTAAGCGGAAGGAAGGGGGCCGGGGACTGGTGAGTGTCAGCACCACAGTCCAGGATGCGACAACGAACATCCAAGAATACATTGGGAAGATGGCCCCAACTGACCGAGTGCTCAGTGAATACCTCAGGCAGCAGAAACCCAAGAAAGAGGAGGGAGATGAGGAACCATCATGGAAGGACAGGCCCCTGCACGGTATGTACCACCGGCAGATAGAGGAGGTTGCTGATATCCAGAAATCCTACCAGTGGCTGGACAAAGCTGGACTGAAAGACAGCACAGAGGCACTAATCATGGCAGCACAGGAACAAGCTCTGAGTACAAGATCCATAGAGGCTGGGGTCTATCACACCAGGCAAGACCCCAGGTGCAGGCTGTGTAAAGATGCCCCAGAGACAATCCAGCACATAACAGCAGGGTGCAAGATGCTAGCAGGCAAGGCATACATGGAACGCCATAACCAAGTGGCCGGCATAGTGTACAGGAACATCTGTGCTGAGTATAACCTGGAAGTCCCAAGGTCAAAATGGGAGATGCCCCCAAGGGTGGTGGAGAATGACCGAGCTAAGATCCTGTGGGACTTCCAAATACAGACGGACAAAATGGTGGTGGCTAACCAACCGGACATAGTGGTGGTAGACAAACAGAAGAAGACGGCCGTAGTGATCGATGTAGCGCTTCCGAATGAGAGCAATATCAGGAAGAAGGAACACGAGAAGCTGGAGAAATACCAAGGGCTCAGAGAAGAGCTCGAGAGGATGTGGAGGGTGAAGGTAAAGGTGGTCCCAGTGGTAATCGGAGCACTAGGTGCGGTGACTCCCAAGCTAGGCGAGTGGCTCCAGCAGATCCCGGGAATAACATCGGAGATCTCTGTCCAGAAGAGCGCAGTCCTGGGAACAGCTAAGATACTGCGCAGGACCCTCAAGCTCCCAGGCCTCTGGTAGAGGACCCGAGCTTGAAGGATAAACCGCCCGCAGGGGCATGCTGGGTGTTTTTATTTATATATATATATATATATATATACTAGGGGTGCAACGATACACAAAATTCACGGTTCGGTTCGGTTCGATACTTTGGTGTCACGGTTCGATATTTTTTCGATACAAAAAAATGTTCATGCATTTTTAATTTGTCATTTATTAAAATTATAAATATATATTTTAACTCAAAAGTACAGTTTTTAAATTTAACCCTAACCCTTGTGCGTGTTTTTTATTTTGACAGCGAATGCGCACCTGCGGACCACTTATGTGCAGCCCTGGTTATTTAGCTCATCATATTGCAGCCACAGAAATTCTTTTGTCCATGAAACCATAAAGCTGCACTTTCTTTTTGCCTTATAGTCTGATTTGTCATAACTTCTCCGTTTTGTGGTAAGCTTTTCTTTGGCTGTCACTTCTTCACCCTGACCTGTCTTATTTGGCTCAGCAGAACTGAAATGCTTTTACACACGCACTCACATAAGCTCAGCGATTCTCTGCGCGATCAACCTCTCACATGTTTAAGCTTGCTGCGGGAGATTTCACTTGTCATGTTTGCATAGTAAGCTAACGATTAATAAGACGATGTCAGAGGAATTGGTGCACAAATTATCATCACTCACAGATCAGTGCTGTCGCTCTCTATACACAGTTAGCACGATTGCAAAGTGAAAGCAAAAAAACAAGCGCAAATTCAAACGCGACTTCAATATGTCACATATTGACAGTGGCTCACCGATGCCAATGACATAATTACCCAGCTACATTTCTGAAAGAATGCAAAAGCATTGACATATATTTTTCCTACAATAGCCCGACGGGCAGGGAAGAGATAGATTTTGGTAGCCCGACTGAAAAAATCGCTAGCTCCGGGACGTCGGGCTAGCGATATTGCAAGCCCTGTATCTGATTGAGGAATCACTCATCTTTGGAAAAGAGAGTTTATTACAGAGAAATGGCTCTTTCCAAAATAAAAGCTATACTATCTATACTATCTGCTTCTTCTGGGCTATATTCTCAGCAGCATAAGGAGAATCATGTGCTAACAGCTGTCTAAATGACTCGGCTAAAGTTAGTAGCATGCTTGCTTTTTTTTGTCTGCTTCCACTTGTCTTTGCACTAGGATGATGTCGGCGTAAATGTGCAGTCATATTCGTTGTGTTCCCACTAGTGCTTTCAGGTTAATCTCGTTGAAATGACCTTAACGCCACAACACGGCAAATCTCCGTTAACGAGCTACCGCCGATCGCTCCGTGCATGGGGCTAGACGGCCAACACGTTAACGAGCTAACTGCGCTAACACACTAGTTCACACCAATGTAATTGAGCATTGCGTGGCACATCCAACATACTGTTTTACTTTAGTTTATGACTCGCTTACCTTCAGGGTCATACGTCACATGAAAACCAAAATAATTCCAAACGCCAGATCTGAATGAGGTTCAATTTGCCTGTTGCAAGGAGAGCTTAACTTCTGTCTCGCTAGCTTGCCCTGCGCTCTTCCTTCTGACTATGCTGTCTGTGTTGAGCGCTCAGTGGATCTGCGCTGGACAGTGCAGCCTAGGCGGAGTAGTCGAACACAGATTCACTGAGCGCTCAACACAGACAGCATCGTCAGAAGGAAAATTGATAAAATAAATTACAAATGTTGTATTGTTCGATACATATGCGTACCGAACCGAAAGCACTGTATCGAACGGTTCAATATCGATACGAATATCGTTGCACCCCTAATATATACATATATATGATATTTGCACATTATATCCTTGGAGTGCAATGGGCCATTAAGCCACGGACATCCATCTTGCCTTGGAAAGCTTGAACTTTTTTAAAAAGAGACCCCGCCTGCTTTTCTTTTTCATGTCATTTTTAAGGAGTTTCAGTGCAACATTTTCAAGCCACCAAAAGACAACAATGCTTTAATCTGTGTAATTAATATTAAACTACTTTTACCAGTGGCTGTGTAGTTGGTAGTCTTTTAGACTGTATGCCTGAAAGAGTGTTTGAAGTTTTGAAAGACGTTCTCTTTTATTTAGGTGATACATAGACTCAAACTAAACTTCACTGGTTTTAATTGCTGTTGATGACCAGCCATAGCAAAGCAAATTCTCTACAGCAATTTCAATTCATGTGTTTTATGGGCTTTAAATGGTGCATGGAGAAAAACATAAATAACAAATGACAAGGACCAGCCAGAGTTAGAGCATCTGTGTGAGTGTCACTGGTGTTGCCTTGTATTTTCTAAGTCATTCCTTATTGTTTGTCCATCTCCCTAGCTTGTTGAAACATACAAACAAGCATGATTAATCAAACACAGTAAACTCCACAACAGTAAAAGACTGTCTTCTTTCTGTCTTCCTTCTCTCTCCCCAATCGGTCGCAGCAGATGGCCACCCCTCCCTGAGCTTGGTTCTGCCGGACGTTTCTTAATGTTAAAAGGGAGTTTTTCCTTCCTTGTGTCATCAAAGTGCTTGCTCATAGGGGGTCATATGATTGTTGGGTTTTTCTCTGTGTGTGTTATTGTAGGGTCTACCTTACAATATAAAGTGCCTTGAGCAACTGTTGTTGTGATTTGGCGCTGTATGAATTGAATTGAATTGAATTGAATTGAATTGAATTGAATAGAGGAAGATTATGTGATATACCGCACAGTGATTAGGGATAATAATAATTTCTTGGGCCCAAATTAGAACCACTGGTGCACAGTGACCTTAGATGCATGTTTGGGGACCTTTTGACATGACCATTTTTTATTCAACTTCTAGTAGCTACAAGTGACATTGGTCTATGAATGACAATGTCTACTACTACTATTTTGGTTTAATGCTGAAAAACCATGAAAATCTGATACAAGTCACATTGCTGTCCAGGTAATCTAGCCCAGTAACTATGGCGATTATCTTGACTTTGTCACCCGATGATACAGTGATTAAGTTTTCAGTTATCACAGAAATATCTGGAAAATCAAATGCAACACGTTCTCACTCCCCAAAGCGTAACTTTTTACGCTAGGTGACAAATTGTCAATATGTTACGCTTCCGGGGACCCAACACGTCCCTAGATTACGAGATCGGAAAAATGAGGAAATATGAGAACTGTTTGGAATGAATACACACATGTACATTCGTTTTACCTAATTCGCTTTGAAAAACACTATCTAACGTCATTAAAGTGCTGGTTAAGGTTAGGGATAAGGTTGGGGTTAGGGCTGGAATACATGGCTGGAATACATGGCTGGAACATGTATTACCGCGAAAGGGTCATTCTACTTGATTTCATCCATAATCCGGCCCATAACATAAGAATGCGGACAGTCACCTTGTTCCTCAGAAACTTGACAAATCGTCATTATATTACGCGTGAGAGCAAGAACTGGCTGGGAAAGTCATGATTTTTTTCAGACATTTATGATTCTAAGACAATGTATCACAATGATGCTGCTCTCTTGACTTAGCCTAGGCACATGATGGCCACCACTGTTTCACCATATTAAATTATTATATTATTATTATTATTATTATTATTATTACCATGAAATCTTTTGGTTATAGAAAAACTTACATTTGTTTATTTAAAAGTAATGCTTTTTTTGGTGTCTTCAGTACTTCTTGGATGGCATGTC
This sequence comes from Rhamphochromis longiceps, assembly GCF_057381845.1. Lineage (NCBI taxonomy): Eukaryota > Metazoa > Chordata > Actinopteri > Cichliformes > Cichlidae > Rhamphochromis > Rhamphochromis longiceps. The sequence goes on from NC_140566.1 coordinate 6,917,098, forward strand.
AATATCAACTCAACAACATGACTCACACAGAGTATCGTTCGCGCTTTTAAAGAGTTTTTGTGTTGGCACCATATGTATTCTAAATGTCACACAGTGTCCCCCCAATGATCTCTAATATGGAGGTATCATATTTGTGATGTTCATATGCATATGTGATCATCGGTTTGTCTCCCATGTGCAAATGGGTGTACTAGTCTACAGGCTGTCCTGCACAAAAGAGAGATAATCACTCCAGATTGTATTGGCTCCATTTGGAAGGAGGATTTCAGTTTGCTTCAGTCATTAGTATAGACACAACATGCTCTCTTTCTTTCCAAGTCCTTTCCCTTCTCTGTCTCAAAACACTAAGTCACACTCATCTGCTTTATGCCCAGGTTCTACAGCCAGACTGCTTTGCAAACTAAGCCTGTAATCTTATCAGACATGATGGCTAGCATGGTGGAAAGGATGGGAGGTCAAGGGGTTGGGAATGGTCGTGCAGAAGGACAATCTGAAGGCTCCAGTGTGAATACAAGCCTAAGCACTTAATCATACTTCACGGCCTACATGAAAATCAGTTGTTGGTTGTAAAGCTGGATTATTGACTCTGTGTTTTACATTAGTGTAACCATAAAAATGTTATACTGTATAAATAAATGGCTTGTGTCCAAGTTTGTCTATTTGTCTACTAATTAAGTGTATCTTAGTGGAGCTCGACAATTAGCTTGATATTTTGTGCCCTCAGTCACCAGGACACTCCTACTGGATTAACCAGTCCCAGCCCATAGACAACTGAAGAGATTATTTGGGACTTCAAAGGAGCATTTATTTGTGTATGGGGGATTAAAGCAGAATGTCAGCCAAATTGAGAATTTATGGGCTACTTTGGTAAAGTGAAAATGTACAAGCCATTTATTTTAAATGTGATTATTTACTATATTTAGGGTTTTTGTGGCCACTGACTCCTTTTTAAACTCTGTTTAAATTCCATTCATTACCCAGCAGGAAAGTTGTGATGCAAAAGTAAGAACCAGTCTGCTTCCTCAATATCTCAGTATAATAAGTAATTGAGTTTGGTTGAATGTGGGGTAATTTGTTAATAACACAAGTAAACAAGTTGTTATGGTGACCACATACTGCTATCAAGACCAATCTCAACCTTTGCAGATATTCTACGTGCAGTGATTCAGAGTGTATTCACGGTCATGCATGACACCAGCCAATAAAATACTGGGGTTTTTGTTGGTGTTGTTGTTTTCAAACTGTTAAATAGATAAGATAGCAACATAAACATTGTTTCAAATATATAGAAATTCATAGCTTTTCTGCTGCACCCCTGTCCTTCGAGACACACACAAAAATGACAGGCACACTAACCTTATAAATGCCCCTTGCCCTTATCTGTTTCGGTTTCTCCATCTAAAGTAGATAACCATCAGAGCTGCTTCTATGGATGGGGTAAGCTGTTTTCAAACTGATCAGGGCTCAGCTCCAGGGCCTTTCCTATCTTTGGCTTTCCTACTGGGGGCAGAGCAGTGTATGAGCTTGAGCTTTGGGATAAAGTGGCGGCAGGTGTCCTGTGGAGGTTTTGTCCAAATTGCTTTGTATGAAGCTCATTTAGACTCCACCTCTGCTCCTCCCCTTCACTTTAACGCAGGTGTTCTAAATGCAAGCTTATTGGTACAAAAATATTAAAGACTGCCATTATATTGTTAGCAGATTAAAAAAGACACACGGTGGCGTTTCAGCTGTAAGCTGTGATTTTTCACTTTATTTTATGGACTGCTGTAATAGACAAGAACTTGTTTTTTTAACCATACTTTCTTCATTTTCATGCTTTACTATTTAGAAAAAAGAGATAACACAGAAATTTAATGTTTCTGAATGTCTTTAATATCATTTTTTTAGTTAAAAAAAATCACCTTTGCCATTGTTCAGGGCTACTCTCCATGCCTTGTGGAGAAAATTGTGCATTTAGTACTACACGAGACATGTGCTTGGATGGGTTTGTGGTGTTTGTGAGTTTTAACAGTTTACAGTTTTAATTGATGTAGGATGTAATAGCAGTAAGGGTTTACACAGTGAAGGGGGGACTCACAAAACCTATACAGCCAATAATTCAAGCAATAATATTATTAATCAAATCTCATTCACACAACCTTTTTATTCAAACACAAGAGAAGCAGGTGTTATAAGATAATAATCAATATCATACTCATCTGGTATTCTACTTTAATGCCAGCAAACAAACTCCAATGAGGCTCTCTATATGACATTCACAATGATAAAGACAAACCTGCTATATGATATATGTCAGAGTTATATGTATGCTAACTTGTAAAGAATAGCTTGGCGTATATCACAAGATGATATGGCGCACAAAGAAATAGTCTGAATCAACCAGTTTACGCCACAAAAACGACAGGACATACACAAGCTCTGAGTTAAGGGGCACAGTTATTTTTTCAAGATCAGAGTGGCTGTCATGCTTCTTTGCATGATCTGACCGAATTATTTAGTGGTGGTTGTGGTGAGGAGGGAGGCAGGCGGAGGAGGTCTGTGAGTGTGCATCTTATGCATCTAATGCAACTGATTTAGCAAACATCAGCTTTGCCCATTCCAAAGGGAAAATATTTATACTTCTCTGTTTGGCAGCATTAAGATGGCTGCTCAAGTGCTCAAAATAATCATCTTTCTTTTCCTGCCAAGTCTTTTTTATTTTCTTCTGTTTTGAATCGCTATGGCAAGCCCCAAAGCAAAAGTGCCATCAGTGATTGCGTCCACTTTCCACATGGTGACTGCTCATGTGCAACAGTGAGACAGCCTGACAGCTGGTGGCACCACTAACACAATTAAGGTTCAGCACACACTAGACAAGCTATACTATATTTTTAAACCATTGTCTGGGTTGATGTAAACCAACTGAAAAAACAGTGGAGGCTTCAGCTGTTCTGTTTTATAAAGCTTATGTGTTTAATTGCCTTTTTAACTTCCTGCACTGACTGCTTCCTTAAAGAAATACCTTCAACTTCTAGAACACAGTGAGAAAGCAATATGCTGATTTTAAAGAATTAAGTTTTGTATTGTTATCATCTATACACTGAAACTAACAATTTATAATATTGCCCAAGACTAACTGTGTAATTCCCCTGTTATTAGAATAAGAATAGAATAGTTTTATAGGAAACAAATAAACAATTCTACTGCAAGATAAGGTAGTGTGTAGGTAATCTTTTTTTTTTTTTTTTTTTATAATTCAAGTATTTATTAGATTTTGCATTTTATAACAGCAAATACAGAGATGCAACAACCAAAAGCAAGAAGCAAACAAACAAAAACAAACAAACAAAATAAATAAATAAAAAATAAATAAATAAAAAAAACACAACGAAACAAAACAAAACAAGTTTTAACATATGTTGTATTACAGTTTTTTCTGATTGCTTAAGCACATTTATTGTAACTATTGGCTAATTTTGCAAAACTCTTCACACAAATAAGAAAACCTGTCACCCAATAATCAAAACATTGTAGTTCTCTTGCAAAAGCAAACACAGCTAGATTAACTCTTCACACCTTCGTAAAAATGGTGTTTCCGTATCAAACAGTACACACAAGCCAACATCTACTAAGCACACAATGCGCCAACTGCACACTGATGGTATGAATACAAAACACATCTGGCTTTTGCTTTCTCTGTGCACAAGGTAGGCTATGTCAGTTTGAGCTCATACTTCTGTCATAGATCCATAAGCATAGAGGGATCCAAACTTCAAGTACTGGTGTTTATTCAAACACATCAAAACAAACACAAGTGTTCATTTCCAAGTATAGGATTATTTGCAATCGCCATAATGACTATATGGGTTACTTGGTCTGCAGTGAACATGCTTCCTCTGCCCCAGCATCTGGTCATCTAGCAATTCTGTAAAGTAACAATTTCAGTATTTTCACATCAATGGTATTGGTGTGTTTCTCATTGGCATATGGCAGTGCTACAAATCTTTGTGCGAAGTGACTGTACTAACCGATTCTCATTTCAAGATGTCCTTATGGTACTTGCTACAGTGTAGCGGCTCGAGTTAGGCTGGACCCGTTGGCCAGCTACCCTCAGGGTCATTCCACGGTTGATTACATGGTCCACTATTGTAGCTCTGATGTCATCAGCAATTCTATTTCTTACTCTTCCTACCCTTCCTCTCCCCCCTCCTCATCTTCCTCTCCCCCCTCCTCGTCTTCCTCTTGCTCCTCCTTGTCCTTGTCGTCCTCTTCATCCTACTTCTTCACCTCCACGTCCTCTTCCTCGGCCTCCTCTACTTCTCACTCTTTCTGCTCCCTCCATTGTACTCCGCACACACAGCTTACCTGTATTATAGTGCTTAGGCTGATTGCAAAGTGAACTAATTATCTAAAAAAGTTTTCACATGTGAAAGTGTGCCAGACAGTTGGCAAATTAGTGTTAATGATAGCCATACATGTGTATACTTTTGCTAGGAGTGTGTTGGAAATTTGGTAATTGAGTGTTGTGCAGTGAATTGTGCCTACAGTTTTGCAAAGTGTGTGTTACAAAATTGCAAACTGAGTGCAAAGCAGTTTTTGTGCTTTTAGTTTTGCAAACTCAGTGAGTGGTTTTGCTATAAGTCTGAATAGTTTTCGAGATTGTGCTACAGGAATCACAGTTAGGGTTTAAGCATTCAGAAAAAACTGCAAACTCAAATGTCCAAGTCAGGTAGACATGTAGGTGCAAAAATTGTCCCACTGTTCCAGCGCAGCTTCTGTCACATGATGTATTTTTCCCAGCGTCTTTTCGCATGCAACATTCCCAATCATTCTGTCTTTCCACATTTTAAGAGTTGGAATGTCCTTCCAGTGTTCCAAAATGACACGGGCACATGTTACCAATGCAGTACTTAACACTCTAAACTGGTGTTTACTTAATTGCGGCACCTCTCCTTTGTCTCCTAGTAAACATAATTTAGGTGATCTGGGTAGGTTACAAAGTGTCCACCCCTGCAAATAATTCAGTACAGTGTTCCAAACTGGAAAAACCAGCAGGCATTCCCAGAGGGCATGTATCAGAGTACCTTTGGCTTTTTGGCATTTCCAACACAAGTCATCTCTACCAATCCCCATTCTATACAGCCTTGAAGGAGTATAATAGTATCTGTTAAGAATTTTGTATTGAATAAATTTTCCCCTGGCTTCCCTAATGTATAATCCATTGTTCGACAATATAGAATCCCATGTATCTTCATCCATTGTATGCCCTAGATCCCTTTCCCATACTTTTTTCAGGCTCTTATTTATATTGTTTTTAATCCATGGGTAAATATTATACCATTTCGCAGCTGTGCACAGAAATGGGGGTAGTAGCATGAAATTCTCTATCGAGTTACTTTCACATGTTATTGTAACTCCTCCTTTTAAACAGTTTCTTATTTGCAAATACTTCCAGAAATGACTGTTACCCTCTAAACAAAACTTATTTTTAATATCCTCATACAACATGAAAACACCCCCTTCAAATAGGTCACTAACAGTTCTGATACCTCTTCTCAGCCATTGTGTCCAGTAAACAGTCTGCTTACCAATTTTAATTTTAGGATTATACCACAAGGGGGGTGTGTAGGTAATCTTAAATCATGCATAAACAATGATGTAGTGTATGAGTAATGCATGTACTTTTCAGGCCATGTGCTGTATTAAACATAGTACACAGTAAAAATCGGAGTGTTAAAATAACACTTAAAGAGTTAAATTTAACACTGGTCCCGAGTCTATTTGGTCCCATTCGGAATTGGTGTTAAATCAACTCTTTCTATAGTGTTAAAATTTTAGAGTAAAATTAACTCTAAATAGAGTAAAAATTTAACACTGAGTAACACCGCAGAGTGTTAAATGAACCTAACACTACTAGTAGTGTCATATTATTTACTCTAACATAGTGATAAATTAACTCTATTTGAGTAAAATTCCACTGATTTCTAACACTGAATTGAGTTATTTCAAGTTAACACTGGGGGTTCAAATAACTCTGATGAGAGTTGATGTTACTCTATACTGTGTTATTCATACACTTTTTCTTGTGAAAAATTAGCTCTCATAGAGTAAAATTTTTAATTAATTTTACACCAAGTAGTGTTACTAAAACTCTTCCTCTTCCAGCATGAAAACCTGGTTTCTAATAATGCTTTAAAATATAAAACAAGTAAGCAAAAACCACAACTAGATAATACGTTTAACGGCTTTATTTTGATGTCAGGCTCAAAATATTAAAACATCTCATGTAGTGTACATAAAACACTACACACACAAAAACAGTCATAAAACACTTTAAAACAATGAATTTAGTTCGGCATAAAATGACAATATGGAACCACATACAGGGAGGAATCAGAAGTGCCATACTTCATTTGAAGATCAAATGGTTTGAAGTAACACAGCTCTTTTATGTTCAACACCTTCAGCACCATATTGGGGTGCATTCTGACCTTAAATGCATGATAATGGTCATCAAAACACAGGGTTTCCATCAGTTTTCCACAGAGCAATGCAATGTCATCTTTCACAACAATACTTTTGATCTTATAAAACACTGGAATCTCAGACACTACCTCTGTACAGATGATAAAGTCAGGGCGGTACTCTGTACCATGATGTTTTATCCACTTAGCTGAAAAAACACTGGTAGACAACGCAGCTCCAAATTTTAAAGCAATTTCTGGACCTTCTTTCAGCTCTCCAAGTGTCACCATCTTTCCTGGTCCTAAAGCTAATCTTTCGAGGCTAAAAGACTCCCAATACATGGCCATACAACTTTGGTGTTTCTTGGCCAATGTCATTGTAATGTTTTTAAAGCTTTTTAATTGCTTCTTAAAGAAGTTATGTTTGGCTTCGTAACGCATGCACCACATGTGCAGAATTGGGCCAATATTTCGTATACTGCGAGGGTAATGTATCATGAAGTGATGCTTTGGTAGGAGACTGAGTGTAGGAAATAACTGCTTAAAGAGCTGATGATGATCAATAATTAAATGTTTGAGGTAGATGGTCATACCTTCTGACAGCACTGGTGAAAACACAATATTGACAATTTGTAGAAGCAGAAGTAGAAGATGCCAGTAGCTATCACCCACCTGTACCAAATCGCCAAACATCAAAGGTACATTACGCAATAAGCACCAAGATTGAATTGCATTTAGTCCTAAATCATTACTGCCATCAAACAACTTTACCCTTGGTGGGCGATTTCGCTGCTGATTGAAGCCATAGTCAAAGGCATGTATTCTACCAGCAAGTTGTTCAGCACTTAGGAAGTTCTCCTGAATGTACTGCAGCACAAGTTTCACCTCTAACTGAGCAACTCCCTCCAAAATGTCATGCATGATATCTACAGAAAAATTGTTGGCTGTGTTGAAATATTTAAGTGAATTCAAGAGACAAGTGCGTTTCACACCACATACATGAGGTAGCGTAGGATCTCTTTGTACACTTTCACAGTGCTGCTTATGCATATCAAGAGTTCTTAGTGCAACACCAGAATCATCTTCACAGAACACACTTTGAAAACAATCCTTCTCAAGCAGACAAAAACGACAACAATATCGAGCTGCAAATGATTCCACGAACCCAAACAGACTATGCAAGCCAAGATTGTCCCCAGTGACCTGGATTACAGTGCCATGAACCAAGTGTTTAAACATGGGAAGTTTCAGTCCCTCTGTCTCAAGAACTTTCAGATCATTGACAAGTGGCTCAAGGATTGAATTAAAGCCATAACGCTTTGAGTCTTGTGCATGAAAAAGAGCACACAAATGAATATTGACCAACAACGAATTAAAGATTGGAGGAAAATTCCTTAGTGTAAAGTATATTGCACCTAATTTATGTACACCCTTTTTAGAGCCCAGGGGATTTGCAGTTTCAAAGTCATCATAAAACAGTTGAATTTGTAAGGCATCTTTTTCTGCAGAAAATAGGGGACATCTTTTAACATAGGCAGCATCGATTAAGTCTGCATACACACCTTCTCTGGACATATTCCTCGACTTGAACATGTCGACAACATGGTGGTTTTGAAAGATAGTTTTCAGTGTTTCCAAAATAGGAACATATGCAAACCTATCGGTTACAATGACTTGATCAAAAGTCCCTGTGATCTTGTTTCTTCTACTGTCAAATCTTGTGCCAAGCACCATTTCAACAGGTTCAACAGTTGCCCATTTTTGTTTAAAGTGCCTATTTCGTTTAGCTTCTGAATTTAACAGTGTGAATGGGTTTTCAAAGTTTTTGAATGACTGCTCTAATTTCTTTTTACTTGAAGTGTCCTGTGAAGGTAAGCTCTGTAAAGCTGCATCTTTAGCCTGAGTATGAATCTCAAAAAACACTTCCTCCATTGAGGAGACAAAACTATTCACAGTAGATTGGCTTAATCCAGCTGCCCTGAGCTGTGCAACAGTAGAGGCACACATATCCAAAGTGCTCTTATTTGAACTTTTCAACATTTCAGATGTTGTGGGTGTTTCTTCTACATTAGTTGACACCACCTGCCCTGTAGTGATAACTTCTTTAATTGCCACATCAGGCTGTAAATTAACATCAGTGTCAGCCTGTTGGTCGAAATAGTTAAGGTGTTTGGTATTTAAATGTTTTCTAAAACCTGAAAAAGTGCCAAACACACAGCCACAGTCACGCTGGGCACATTTAAGGCGAAGATTTCTTCCAGGTAAGTAACCATGGACTAACCGTAAATGCCTAACAAGCATGTTTGAACCAGTAAACTCAGCCTGACAGACAAAACACTTCATGATGGAGAATTAACCTTCAAGCCCTAACGAAGCAACCTTGTCCTTATTTCAGCAACTCTGGGACTTTCTTTGATTTTGCCAACATCTATATTGTACACAGTGGTTTGGATGAATGTGTACATGTTGTGAAGCATGGTGTTGTAAGATGTGCCAAACACAAAATGTGCTTTAAACAGTTCATCAAAAGCACCAAGTGAAGAGGTAGACTTGCATGGTATGGCATTCTTGTCAAGAATAATGAAGAACTGGTGGATGTCATGCTTTTTCACCCCAACAGCCAGGAGGTAGGGTTGAGTGCTGGTAGTGATGGCATCAAGGTGCTCTTGGATATTTGTTCCAGTCTGAAAAGACAAATACAGACAGGCAATAAGAATCAAGTGTTTCTTAAACTGGTAATTCATACCATAAAAATAGAAAAGAAACAAACCTTCTTGAAGACCACAAGATGCCTTTCTGCTTGAGAAGCTGACACCTTTCCTGGTCTCTTCCGACCCTGACCAGATGGTGGAATCAAATGTAATAGCAATAGAATCGCTGAGAGGTCACTGTCCCAGCCTGAAAAAAAAAAATTGGTTTTATAATAAAGTTGAATCATCCTCATCAATAACAAATTTCAATGCATCTGCATTGACAAAATGTTTGAGTAGACCCAAAATACAAAAGGACAGCTGTTCTGTGACAAACATTATATATCCTGTGAATGTTCTAATTAAAGAAATAACAGCTCACCAATGTCAGCATTAACTTCAGTGGCATCCTCAGGAGAGTCAGCTGCCAGCAAGAGTTCTTCCAGGTCACTGGTAGAAGGAAGCTTTCTGCCTTGTTGGATAATCTTTCTTTTGAATGTTGTTGGCCACCTCTCCAGCAACCTGCCTGATACATCCTCACCAAACATCAGTACAAAATCCTGTTCGATCTGTAACAGGGATAGAGAACAGAGAATTATATCTGCTATCTGCAAAAAATAAAATGTGTTTACATTGTCAACGTAATGAAAAATATTCACCAAGCCTTTGATATCTTTGAAACGTGGAAACACAGACAGTATGTTGCTTGACAGCAGGGGGTCAAGGACCATGTTGTGTCGATAAACAAATGTCAACTTCATCTTCTTCTTGACTGTGTCTTCATCAGCTGAATGTTTCATCAGAGAGATTGCTTCCTTGCACTCATCCTCACTCAGCACGTTCTCTGTAACAAACTGCAACTCTCGTCTGACAGTTGGTCCACCACACTGGTCTTCACCCGATGATCCATCTCCTGGTGCTAGACAATATGAAATACAACTTTATCAAAACTAATAATAACATTTGATAACCATTATTAATACAGAACCATAATTTGGAACTGTATTATACGTTTCCACTGAATTATAAGTGTTACCTCCAGATGTTAATCGCCTCTCTTTAGCAGTGCATCTCTGTATGGTTTTAATCCTCCAGGCCAAGTACCCAGTGCCACTCTCGCCATCATAATAATGTTCCTTGGAGAGTGAGACATACAGACATTTTGTTTATTAATTTATCAGTAAGTTATGTGACCATGAACAGTTGATAAGGACATACATTTTGGCAGGATTTAAAATTTTGATTTTAGTTGTATCAGTTATTGCTGTTAGCTACTTACATAGCCATTTTTTGAGTACGGGTCACTGAGGTAAGGGAAAAAGGTTACAATTCCTCTGGCATACATTTCTTTTACCTGCCGTGGTGGTGATGTACTGCAAGATCAAAAGGAAAAGAACTAGTCAGCTTCGCTGGAATTAATAGAGATTTAAAATAATTTGAAAATGATAGTAAAAATCACAGGGCCAGAAATAAATTACCCATTTTTTTCTGTCATGTCAGCTACCAGTATGTTGACCATTTTTCTTCTGGTTTCATCCACCAGGGACTTGGTCCAATTGTACTCATTTATTATACGTTCTCCACCAGGTTTGCTTGTGAGAATGGATTCCACCAACTGGAAAACACAATAAAAACATTCTACATGTTGATATAACCACTACAGTTCAGAACACTTAAACTACAAACAAAAAAGACACTATTAGAAGAATGTGGAAATCTGTTAACTCTTACTTGCTTAGCTTCTGCATCCAGCTTCTGACGTTTCCTCAAAGGGCTGTCTGAAAGGATGACCGTATCCTGTGAATCTGATGAATGTGGCAATGATAACTGGAACTGCTCAGGAGACACTTCTGCAACAGATGTTTCCAGACCTTAAAAATAGGAGCAAAACAAATCAGTTTACATGGTCCCTCCATAGACTCATTTTATACACTCTTTGATTAAACAATGTAATAATGACACCAAAAAAAAAAAAAAAAAGACATCCAATGAAACACAAATCACTCAAACAAACCTGTTTCATATTTGATGGTTAGTACCCCGGTTGAGGGATCTGTTACTATATCCTCAAAAACATCCTCATCCAACTCAGTCCCTGAACTATCAAAAACTTTCACTCCTTCTGTTACGGCTGGCGCACCAAACTTTGCAAATGCTGGAAACAAGCACACAAGTTTGTGTAAACAAAAAGACATGACATTTAATGTTTTGTAGCTTAAAATGAAGATCATTTCAAGATACTCTTTCAAAAATGAGTCAGATAAACAAAGCCTAAATTATTAAGCGCCTCTAACATGCTTGATAAGTGGTAGATTAAAAGGAGTGACACTCACATTATGCAGTTTTCCCCCCCACTAAATATACATTCATAACTAAGATGCTTCCAAAACACAGATCATTTTCAATTAATCATAAAATGCAGTTTGAAGAGACTAAATAACAAAAAGAACTTAAAGCCTCTTGTACACCTTTTTAATACAATGTTGGTTTCTTACCGGCAATCAAAAACTCCTTAAGGCTTGGCTCAGATACTCTAACAAATTTCTGCACACCTCCGAGTTTTGCTTTAAGCAGCATGCTTCCTGTAGACAGTAATTTCTTATAGTCAGTGCTCTTCATTGAACTACAGTAAACAGAAAATGTGAATATTAAAACAGTCCCATAAACAGCCTTGCAATGTGATTTCTTACACTGTATGTTACTTTTATGTCAGTGTAACAAGGTGTCAAGATATAATCCTCAATACAAAACTAAAATAATAACTACTACTTTTTACCATTTGTCTGACCTAACTTAGCACTAGGGAGCCAGTATTTTGTTCATCTTTAGTTTAACATACTGAACAGTCTGGTAACCAAAATGGAAAAAGCAGCAGGGTAACTTTTGTCAATACCATCAACTCACAATAAATACAAACGCTGTCATCTTAAATTCAAACTACTAAAAAAATGCATTAAAAACTGAATCCTGGACATTTTGGATATTTTATCAAGCTTATAACACCTGCTGGTTGTAATCCTGTAACTGTAAAATCGCTGAAGACAGCCGAGTTAAAATAAGACAATAACCTTACTAAAAACGACCTCTATATCTGGTACCTAGGTATCAAAAAAAAAGAAAAAAAGAAAGATGTAACATTTAGTGTACAATTTTAATTAGTTAATGCTTGAGTTAGGTAATTTAAAATTTAACGCTAACTAGCGAATTGCCCGCGCACTGAGGTTAGCCAAAATGCTAGTTAGCTAGCTAATGTTAATATATAGATCCCAACACATGGAGGGTTTCATTTAATGGAATTTCGAACATGCTAGAACACAACACAATCACCACTACACACTGAAATAAATTTTGATAACAAGCCTTACAGTCCAACACTGATATCAGTCAACTTTTTTAGCTAATTAACAACCTTACATTAGCATACAGATAGTGTCACATTTGCTTCTGGTACAAAATGAAATATATAATAAACATGGACAAAAGGAATGTAACCTTATTTTAACGTGCTACCTGTGCTTAAAATGTCGAATTGTTGGTTTAATAAGTAAATATGAACAACTTACCCTGCAACTGATGTGAAGAAAATGGCGTCGTGAAAAATCCTCTTGGTTTGAAAACCAGTCTGTGGTGGGAGGAGCTTTCTAGAGTAACGTTGACACTGTCTCTTTTAACTCCAGGAATCATCACCCACACTGGGGGGCGTTTTGCTCCAGCTGTTGTTATAATGACTCTATTAGAGTAAATACACTTTAACACTGCTGATTTAACACTGGGAAATTTACTGTGTACTATGTTTAATGCAACATAGTATATACAGCTTAAAGCAAGTAAATCATAGTACTTATGATTTACTTTATAATTCATTCTTACTGTATAATTAATTCTTTGCTTATTGTAAAAACCCAACTTCTTCTATTCTTATCTTTGTGTACCCACCTTTAACTAATTACACCCTTAGTCGTGTGGTGTATTATAAATTGTTTCCTCAAAACCTACTTATTTAGAATTGCATCCATGCCTGACTTCTCTGATTAAATAACATCATTTAGCTTTTCGGTTGTTAGTTGTTATATCTGTAGCATATAAATATGTTTTATTCACTGTAATGAAAAAAATTGTTACTTTAAAATCTTCCTTCAGTGACAAAGGATCAGTGACATTAACATGCTGAAGACTTTCTCACTAAATCCTTCTCATTCTGAAAGCATAGGCAAAGGCCATAACCAATCAGACGATCCAGATTTAACAAATTCACCAAGAATAATGTTTCAGTGATAGCACCTTCTGGCATGAGATGCTAATATATTGGGGAAAGAACAGAAAAATGTTAGACCTGATCTTATTTTAATATGTAAACACTACAGTCTTTTGTGACCTTATATTCATTTAACAAGAGTGGCAAACGTTCGTTGCTTTAACTTATCTTTATCTTTATGACACAAATGTAGAGTCCACAATGTGATTGCTGTGGAACATAGAATAAGAAGAATGAGCACAACTTTGGTGTTTGTATTAGTATTTTACACCCCCCCCAAAAAAAAAACCAAAAAAAAAAACCCCCCAAAACAAAACAGTCAAACCACATGGAAACATGAGCGCTGTCCAAAAAAAGAGTCTATTCTCTGCTGACTTGGTACTATAGTACACCCAGTGGCGTGTCTAGAAAATTTTTGTTGAGGGGGCCAGGTAGGGGCACAGATTTGGAGAAGGGTGGCAGATGTAATTGGCAGATAATGTTAAAAACAATTCTACCAACCGTTAACCATAATTCAATAACCCTGTAAACCTAATAACCGAATGCGCTTTTAGCTCTTATTAGAATGAGATTTTAACCACTATGGTGCAAAGTTTTTAGATACTGCGTTGATAAAGTACAAGAGATACAGTCAGTCAGTGTTTATTCAGCAGTCAAGGACATCAATATTTGCATAGTATTTTTAATGACATGTAGTGCACATATGTTTTGGGCAAAAACATTTTTGAATATTAAAATACGAACATTTTTAACATACAATTGGCAAATTTATACTCCTCCCCCTTTGTGAGTGTGGACGCTTCATCTCTTTGCTCTCTAAATGCTTTGCTTCTTTTATTGATTTTTACCGATTTTTATGCTGATTTTTTCCCTTTTTTCCATATGAGCTTACCTGCGATAGCTTCTGGACACTTATAGATCATTAGGACTAAAGTGTTCTTAACAGAAACAGCAACATTTTTATAGTTACCTTATCCTCAGCGCTCCGTGTGTCTGTGGCCTAGACACAGCTGAAGCCTGATTACAGCGTCTGGGCACCGAGCAGCCTCGATAGCCTAGAAAGGTGCTAACCGCTAGGCTAACTAGCAACAAGATGCCTTCCCTCTCCACAGATGACTACCACAGCCTCCTGCAGAAGATTGCAGCACTGGAGACAAAAATTCATCGCTTAGAAGTAAACGTGGAGGTAAATGGACTGTGTGGAAATGAAACAACCTTGCCTTTGACTCAAAACAATGGCTATGAGCAAGCTAGCACACAGCTAAGGAGCACAGATAACATGACCAAGAAAGTAGACTTTGTGCACTATTATAAATCCTCAAGCGATAATCCCCCCTTGGACTGTCTTGGTGCAAAACCAAGACATAAATCATGTCTCCTGGAAGGGGGAGGACATACTACAGGCAGGGCACAGCGAGCTGAAATCTCTGAAACCGACTGGCCTTCACTTCCTACGAGACAGAGAAGCTCTTCTACCCCTGTACACGAGAGGAAACAGGACTGGACAACCGTGAATAGGAAGGTTAACAACAAACCTTCAAAACAACTGAATGTGAAACTGCAGAACAGATTTGCTCCACTATCAAAGGACCCTGGATCTATATCGGACAACCATCCATCTAAAAGTAGCGAAGTAAGGCCTGAAAATCCACGGGGAAAGCTAAAGGCTAGGCCTGAAACGCTGATTGTGGGTGACTCTGCCGTAAAGGATGTACAAAGCATGTGCGGTAAGAACACTAAAGTCCTCTGCTTTCCTAACGATATGGTCAACATCCTGAAGGAGAGAATTCTTCAAATTGCAGATGAATATCCAACTGTGACAAACATTGTCCTGCATACAGGGTCAAACGATGTGTCCAAACAACAATCGGAGGTTCTGAAACGGGACTTTATTGGATTATTAAACACTGTAAACTCTCTGAATGCAGCTGTATTCATCAGTGGGCCTGTACCGCCGGTCAGAGGAGGAGACGAGAGATTCAGCAGGCTGTTTACACTGAATAAATGGCTTATATCAGCATGTGCTGACCACTCAGTGCATTTTATCAACAACTTTAATATTTTTTGGGAACGCAGGCATCTGTTTAAAGCAAATGGATTTAATTTTAACAAGTCAGGGGTGAAACTGTTCACCTCCAACTTGTTTTATTCCATACGTCATCCATCTGTGCTTGGAGCCAAGGCTGAGATAAACAAGGAGTTATCTCATAAAGAGGAACAAACAGTACTCCAAGAACAGACAAAGCCCAGCAGAAACCTTGAGGAGGAGCTCCATCTGCCCCCACCCGGGAAGAGCCTCAGAAAGAAGAGACATCTGAGGCAAGAAGAGGCAAGAAGAGGGGTCCCTATTTGCCTCCAACTCTCTCAACAACACCAACGACCAGGACCAGGATCTTCCCCAGTCCCCCAAACCCCTGACAGGCCATCACCCCCATCACCCTCCTCTCCCTCCCTTTCTCCCTCCTCCCCACACCTGAAATTCACTGAAGAGATGATGGAGCGGGTCAATGCTGGGCTCAGATCTACCCCCCGGCCCAATCCCTCTTTGTCCCCCATAAACCCCCCACCAAAGCAGCCAAAGGTTCGCCACCGAGCCCCACCCTCAACAGAGCAATCGAAGTCACATTGCCCAGCCTCGCCCCCCTTAGTTCCTCCTTACCACCTTCATGCTTTGTCTCCGCAGTCTGATGTGTGATGTGTGGAGGGTCCGGACTGCGAGGATTATGGCAGTGGTGACTTTTCCCAGGAGAAGCTGGGACCCTGTTTACTAGAAGGTTTTAAAATTTCTGTACTTTTAGGTGACAGAAGGAGACATGTGGCCTGGTCAAAACACAGAGAGCTGCACTCTAAAAGATCTTTAAATATAGTAAACATACCTTGTGTGCCACAGACTGCTCCCAAACACGAGGGGACAAGTAATGCCTCTAAAACACTTAAGTTGGCTTTATTAAACGTTAGATCTTTAGCTGGGAAAACATTTTTAATTAATGATTTAATCACTGAGCACAGCCTTGATTTTATGTTTTTAACTGAAACTTGGTTGGACCAAAATAACAGTGGAGCTGTTCTCATCGAGACGACCCCTCCTAACTACAGTTTTATCAGTGAGGCCAGGGTGAGCAGGAGAGGAGGAGGGGTTGCTGTCTTATTTAATGAATCATTTCAATGTAAGCAGCTATCTCCTGGAAGTTTTCAGTCTTTTGAATATGTGGCTTTACAGCTGAAGGCCCCATCCAAAGTTGTGTTTCTTAATGTTTACAGGCCTCCCAAATACTGCACAGACTTTTTTAATGACCTCAGTGAACTGCTGTCTGTGATCTGTGTTGATTTCGACTGTGTAATTATTGTTGGGGATTTTAACATCCATGTGGACAACCCTCAGGACAAAGGGACTAAAGACCTGACACTCTGGGCAACTTTGGGCTGACTCAGCATGTAACAGAGGCCACACATAATAGAGGACACACTCTTGACCTACTGATCTCCAAGAGCCTGAGCATTTCAAACATTACTGTGTCTGATGTGGGCTTATCTGATCATTACTGTGTTTTCTTTGAAAGTAAAATCTCAGCCCACACAAATATATCAACAGCAGTGATCACAAAACGGTGTATAACTGAAAACAGTAGTGAGATCTTTAACCAGGTCTTCCCATTAACACCTGACCTGTCCAAAGGTTCAGTCAATGAGCTCGTCAATAGCTTTAATGCAAAAATGTTAAATGTAATGGATACTATTGCCCCCATTAAGGTGAAGGTTATCTCTGGAAGGAAAAAGTCTCCATGGAGAAACTCCACACTAGTGAAAAATGAAAAAAGAGAGTGTAGGAAAGCTGAGCGCAGATGGAGAAAAACAAACCTCCAGGTTCATTATGACATCTATAAAGAGAAACTTCACAATTATAATTTACAACTGAGGAGTGCAAGAAGGTCCTACTTCTCTGACATCATCACTAAAAACAGCCATAATGCTCGGGTCTTATTTTCTACAGTTGACAGGCTAACAAACCCTCCTGTGCCAGTGGCAGCTGAACTTCATTCAACCATGGCCTGCAATGACTTTGCCAAATTCTTCACAGACAAAGTCCAAAAGATTAGACAAGCAGTTAGTACATCAACAGCAGATCCAGGATATGTACTGTGTCCACCGAAAAACTGTTTAAACACCATCAAACAGTTTCACCCGATTAACAGCAAAGACCTGGAGGACATCTTAGGTCAACTGAACTCCTCCTCTTGCTGTTTAGATGTCCTGCCAACAAGTTTTTTCAAAAAGGTCTCAAAGACTTTAGAGTCAGACCTGTTACAGATCGTCAACTTTTCCTTAATGTCAGGTGTGTTTCCAGAACCACTAAAAACTGCTGTAATCAAACCTATACTGAAAAAGGACAATCTTGACAAGACACAAATGAAAAACTACAGGCCGATCTCAAATCTCCCATTTGTAAGTAAGATCATTGAAAAAGCAGTTTCTCAACAGCTCAGTTACTTCTTAAAACAGAATAACTGCTACGATGCCTTCCAGTCAGGTTTTAGACAGAACCACAGCACTGAAACCGTTCTGACAAAAGTGTTTAATGACATATGTCTGAACACAGACAGTGGAAAAATGTCAGTCCTAGTTTTACTGGATCTCAGTGCAGCATTTGATACAGTTGACCACAACATATTACTCAAACGACTGGAGAACTGGGCAGGTCTTTCAGGAACTGTACTAAACTGGTTCAAAACATACTTAGAAAACAGGAAATACTTTGTATCAATAGGTAACTTCACATCTGAGCAGACAAGTATCACATGTGGAGTTCCCCAAGGTTCCATCTTGGGACCCCCTCTGTTTAACATTTACATGCTCCCACTGGCACAGATTATAAAGAACAACAAAATAAACTACCACAGCTATGCAGATGACACACAAATATATATCACAATGTCACCAGGAGACCGAGGCCCTGTACAGGCTCTTGGTAAATGCATTGAGGAAATTAATGACTGGTTGTGCCACAATTTTCTCCAACTAAACAAAAACAAAACTGAAGTAATAGTCTTTGGCGCCAAAGAAAAACGATTACAGGTCACCAGAGAACTTCAATCTATACATCTAAAAACCACAAACCAGGCGAGAAATTTGGGTGTAGTGATGGATGCAGACCTAAACTTAGAAAAACACATTAAGACAATAACAAAATCAGCTTACTATCACCTCAAGAATATTTCAAGGATTAAAGATCTGATGTCTCAACAGGACCTGGAAAAACTAGTCCATGCATTCATTTTTAGTAGGCTTGATTACTGTAACAGCATCTTTACAGGTCTACCTGTCATGGTCCTGGGCCATGTTGGCCCAGTGTTCTTAGTTTTCTTGTATGTTTGTATTTTGTTCCTTATTTAGGCCATGTTTTCTGAGTTGCCCTGTTGTGTTGTTCCCTAAGTGTATACCCCTTCATGGCTTTTACCCCTGTGTGCCCCTCTGTGTATCTGTGAGCCCTCGTCTCTCCTTATGTTTTATTCCATGTTTCCCCTGCCCATTATGTCCAAGTTCTCCCCGTGCTCTCTCTCCCCCCCCCCCGTGTGCCCTGTGTATTTATGAGCCCTCGTCTCCCTTTGTGGTTGTTTCATGTTTCCCCAGCCCGTTATGTCTGTGTTTTCCCCGTGCTCTCTCTCCTCCTGTCTGAACCTCTGTGCACTTCCTGTTTACTTTGTGACTCTCACGCCCGTACATGTCATGTTCAGTTCACCCCGCCCTGTCTCGTTATGATTATCAGTGTCACCTGTGTTCCCTGTGTGTTCAAACTTTCCTCGTTTACCCTCTGTGTATTTCTGTCTGCGTCTCCCTCTGTTCGGCGTGACGTCGTCCCTCATGCTGTGTGTGGATCTCCCTGTGTCTCCCTGTGAGTTCTTAGTTTATGGTTTCCCAGTTTAGTCTAGTTTGTATGTTTGTTCTACCAGCAAATAAAGCTGTGTTTTGAGTTCACCTCCCCGAGTCTGTGAGTCCTGCATTTTGGGTCCAACTCCTGCCTGCCGCACAGCGATTCATGACAGTACGACGTCACCACAACATGGACCCAGCAGACTTAGCGATCTGATACGTGTCCAACGCCTAGTCGAGTGGATAACCCACACTTCCAATACAAGGGCAAAGATTGTGGGGATAAATGCTATCGAAGCAATCCTCAAAGGAAATTCTCATCTCCGCCAGGTCAGAGGATGTTTGGACTTATTGGCCAATTTGAATGAAGCCCGGGAGGCGGCGCGAACTCGGGAAATATCAGACTTGGCCCAGCAGCAACAGACAACAGCCACCCTGGAGCAGCCGCGTCAGTTTCACCGGCCGGATGTGGTTTTTCCCGGCCCTTTGGAGCCATCTGCGGGGAAGAAACGTCGATCACGCCGCGGGCGCGCCACCCCACAGCCGGACGTTCGGACTTTTACATCGCCGGCTGTGGTGAATAAGGACTCTTTTTCTGTGTCGAACCGTGGGACTATTCGTTCAGGGGTTGTGTTTTGTGCTACGGATGGTAATGTGAACAGTTTATTAGCTGCCCAGCCTCCTGAAGCTCTCTTAGCTGCCCAGCCTCCTGAAGCTCTCTTAGCTGCCCAGCTACAAGCTGTGTCTCCTGTGTCCCCGCTAGCACAGTCATTAACTCCACCACAAGCTCCATTTTCACCTCTACCATCGCTTCAGTCATCAGTTCGGTCTGCCACTCAGTCGCCCTTAGCTCCATCATCCACACTACCACCTGTTTCTCTTCCACCACAACCGTCACTACACCCAGCCATTCAGGCTGCTACTCAGTCAGTCATTCAACCCATAGCCCTGCCATTAAGGCACTCTGTAGCCGAGCCATTAGCCGCCCGACCCGCAGCCACTTCAGCCACTCCTCCACCCGTCACACCTCCACTACAACCATCACTGCAGTCTCTAGCGCAGTCTCCTGCAGCTCTGCTTTCCCCAGTGCAGTCTCCAGTGTCCCCAGTGCAGTCTCCAGTGTCCCCAGTGCAGTCTCCAGTGTCCCCAGTGCAGCCTCCTGCAGCCCTGCTTTCCCCAGTGCAGTCTCCAGTGTCCCCAGTGCAGCCTCCTTTAGCACAGTCACCCACTCAACCACCAGCACCACAACCGTCACTACCTCTAGTTCATTCCCCTGTGAAGTCATTAACTCCACCACCTACTCCACTCTCACCACCACCGTTACTACAGACATCAGTTCAGTCCCCTGTGCAGTCGTTTACTTCTCCACCGTTAGCAGCTCAGGTCCCCGTGTGTCCAGCAGCTCAGGTCCCCGTGTGTCCAGCAGCTCAGGTCCCCGTGTGTCCAGCAGCTCAGGTCCCCGTGTGTCCAGCAGCTCAGCTCGCACCTGAACCTTTGGCCCAGTTCCCCGTAGCAGTGCAGTTTTCTAGCCAGCTTAACGTTGAGCCCGGGGTCCCAATTCTCTCTGGCTCTACATCGGCTCCTGCTGGAAGCTCGGATGAGCTCATTCAGCACTCCGCGGCTCCCGTGTCGCCATCTACCTCGTCCGCTGGGGGTTCCAGTGAGCCCAGCCAGCACCTCCTCGTCTCCGCTGGAGGGTCCGAGGGGCCCGTTCAGCCACCTGTCTCCGCTGGAGGGTCCGAGGGGCCCGTTCAGCCTCCTGTCTCCGCTGGAGGGTCCGAGGGGCCTGTCCAGCCTCACGCCTCGTCAGCTGGAGGGTCCGAGGGGCCCGTTCAGCCTCCTGTCTCCGCTGGAGGGTCCGAGGGGCCCGTTCAGCCTCACGCCGCATCAGCTGGAGGGCCCGAGGAGCCTGTCCAGCCGCCACCTGCGACCGCCTCGTCGTCGCCTGGTCCGGCTGCATCCGCCTGTGCTTCTGCTACGCCTGGGCCAGCCTCTGCCTGTGCTTCTGCTACGCCTGGGCCAGCCTCTGCCTGTGCTTCTGCTACGCCTGGGCCAGCCTCTGCTTCTGCTACGCCTGGGCCAGCCTCTGCTTCTGCTACGCCTGGTCCGGTCTCAGCCTCTGCTTCTGCTACGCCTGGTCCGGTCTCAGCCTCTGCTTCTGGTCCAGCCTCGGCCTCTGCAACCTCGTCTGGTCCGGCCTCCGAGTCTTCGTCCTCGTCTGGTCCGGCCTCAGCCTGTGCTTCGCCTGGTCCGGCCCCCGCATCGCCACCGTCTGGTCCTGCCTCGTCTGGTCCTGCCTCGTCTGGTCCTGTGCCCACCAGGCCATGGCCAGCACGCCTGAGACTGGAGGGCCGCCGCTGCCTTCCGCGCGGTCGGCCCCCTGAACTGCTCCGTCGTCTCCTTCGCCGCCGCCGCCGCTGCCTTCCGCGCGGTCGGCCCCCTGAACTGCTCCGTCGTCTCCTTCGCCGCCGCTGCCTTCCGCGCGGTCGGCCCCCTGAACTGCTCCGTCGTCGTCCCCCCCTTCGCCATCGCCGCTGCCTTCCGCACGGCCGGCCTCCGGACCAGCTCTGTCACCTGTGCCACCCACCTGGTCGGCCCCCCGACCGTGTGACCCGTGAACTCTTGTGCCTGTGGGCTCTGGGTCGGCCCCCTGAACCTTATTTGGACTATAGTCATGTGCTCCTGTGTTTTCTGTTGTTTGTTTTTGTTTCCCGTTCTGGTCCCTCCGTCCTGGTCCCCCGCCTCCCGCCCTGGGTGGGTTGTTTTCTGTTTTTGTTTTTTTGGGTTTGGGCTGTCGGGAGCCAGCCCTTGAGGGGGGGGTACTGTCATGGTCCTGGGCCATGTTGGCCCAGTGTTCTTAGTTTTCTTGTATGTTTGTATTTTGTTCCTTATTTAGGCCATGTTTTCTGAGTTGCCCTGTTGTGTTGTTCCCTAAGTGTTTTCCCTTCATGGCTTTTACCCCTGTGTGCCCCTCTGTGTATCTGTGAGCCCTCGTCTCTCCTTATGTTTTATTCCATGTTTCCCCTGCCCATTATGTCCAAGTTCTCCCCGTGCTCTCTCTCCCCCCCCCCCTGTGTGCCCTGTGTATTTATGAGCCCTCGTCTCCCTTTGTGGTTGTTTCATGTTTCCCCAGCCCGTTATGTCTGTGTTTTCCCCGTGCTCTCTCTCCTCCTGTCTGAACCTCTGTGCACTTCCTGTTTACTTTGTGACTCTCACGCCCGTACATGTCATGTTCAGTTCACCCCGCCCTGTCTCGTTATGATTATCAGTGTCACCTGTGTTCCCCGTGTGTTCAAACTTTCCTCGTTTACCCTCTGTGTATTTCTGTCTGCGTCTCCCTCTGTTCGGCGTGACGTCGTCCCTCATGCTGTGTGTGGATCTCCCTGTGTCTCCCTGTGAGTTCTTAGTTTATGGTTTCCCAGTTTAGTCTGGTTTGTATGTTTGTTCTACCAGCAAATAAAGCTGTGTTTTGAGTTCACCTCCCCGAGTCTGTGAGTCCTGCATTTTGGGTCCAACTCCTGCCTGCCGCACAGCGATTCATGACACTACCTAAAAAATCAGTCAGACAACTACAGCTCATTCAGAACTCTGCTGCTCGAGTCCTCACTAAGACCAAAAAAGTGGACCACATCAGTCCAGCTCTGAGGTCTTTACACTGGCTGCCTGTCCGTCAGAGGATAGACTTTAAAGTTCTGATGCTGGCCTATAAAGCTCTGAATGGTTTAGGACCAAAATACATCAGTGACCTCCTGACCCAGTATGAACCTTCCAGATCCCTCAGGTCATCTGGATCCGGTCTTTTATCAGTTCCCAGAGTCAGAACCAGACACGGAGAAGCTGCATTCAGCTTTTATGCTCCTTATATCTGGAACAAACTCCCAGAAAGCCTCAGATCAGCTGAAACACTCAGTTTATTTAAATCCAGGTTGAAGACTCACCTATTCTCAGCTGCATTTGAATAAAGCACCAAATCCACACTTTTAAGCTTAAATTTCAAAACTTACACTAACTACTGATCTTATCTATTTTTGATTTTATCTGTTTTGATTTTATATACTGTTTTGTTTGTTTGTTAAGCTTAAATTTCAAAACTTACATTAACTACTGATCTTATCTATTTTTGATTTTATCTGTTTTGATTTTATATACTGTTTTGTTTGTTTGTTAAGTGGGTTTAGAGCTCTGGGTAGCTCCCCAGCTGGGTCTAGACTGGGTCTAGAGAGTATTTTAAATTCAGGGAATTTAAAATAGAAAGTAGCTCGTCCACAGAAGGACTGGTAGCTCCCCTTTCGATAAGGGTTCAGATCGCGCGAACAGGTGTGGGATTAGAGCTCTGGGTAGCTCCCCAACTGGGTCTAGACTGGGTCTAGAGAGTATTTTAAATTCAGGGAATTTAAAATAGAAAGTAGCTCGTCCACAGAAGGACTGGTAGCTCCCCTTACGATAAGGGTTCAGATCGCGCGAACAGGTGTGAAATGTGTGAGTTTAGTTAATTTGTTTGTTTGTTTTAATCAATTTTAAATCATGCTTTTTATTTGTTTTTGTTTCTAATGTCTCTGTAAAGCACTTTGAATCACCTTGTTGTTGAATTGTGCTATACAAATAAATTTGCCTTGCCTTGCCTTGCCAAATTAGCCAATGCCAATGCAAAACCAATGCCTGTTAAAAAAAAGAAGATAATCTTCTCACAAACTGGTGTTTGATTTTGAAACAGGAAAAAAGTGGGGAAACAAACGAAAAGACTAACATTTGAATAAAACCTGAAAGCAAGTAAATACTTTATATGCTGCCTTATGGTAAACTTTGGTAATATTGATGTATAAAGAACAACACTGGCTGATGATGAAATACAGTCAGCTGGCATGGTGACACTGCCAGTATTAACCTGCAGGGCTGGACTGGGACAAAAACTCGGGCTTTTGACTACAGACCGGCCCACCAGGTATTAAAGCCATAAAGCCTTTGAATGAAAACAAATGCTGTTGTGACAGTGATGTACACTGTCTTTTTGGTATATGTATGATTTCTATACATTTTATGTCAGATAAAAACTTTGTTCGCAAGATTCAGATAATTATTTAATAAAAGCTAAATATTTGAATTGA
Organism: Rhamphochromis longiceps; assembly: GCF_057381845.1. Taxonomy (NCBI): domain Eukaryota; kingdom Metazoa; phylum Chordata; class Actinopteri; order Cichliformes; family Cichlidae; genus Rhamphochromis; species Rhamphochromis longiceps. Next base: position 6,941,459 of record NC_140566.1, read on the forward strand.
GAATAAGAAAGAAAAGTATTTCTTTGTGCCCCCCTCTCCCTGTTAATGCCCTACCTGGCCCCCTGGCAACACTTTGCTAGATCCGCCCCTGCACAGTTACCAGCTGTCAGCTACCTAAAAAAGGATCCTGGTGTTATTTGTCTCTCAGCAACAGTTCATAACTTCCCTTCAACTCATTCATGTCACCTAAAAGGTAAACCTGTTTCTCCATCACTGTTCAGCTCTGATGATTCAGTAAGGACATCTCCTGGTTTCATCTTCATGTTTCCCTCTCACCACATATCCAAACCGACATCATGACCAGCAGCTTTACAGCTGTGGCTCCAGCAAACATCAGCTGATAGTAGAAATTAATGTTGAATAAATTATAACAACAGCTGATCAAGCTTAAACGTGCTGCTGTTGTTTAGCGCGACATTTGCTGGTTTCCTGTTTCTGGCGCAAAGTGGGCGATAAACAAACAAGAGAGACGATCAGCTGATCATTGATCAGTTTCATGATTGAAGTAGCAATAGAAGAGGCAGCTGTAAAGACAGAATAACTCCAGCTTTGTGTCTTTTTCCATTCTAGCTAAAGTCCGGGACAAACTGCGTCTCTTCTCAGCTCAATACGAAACGCGTAATATTTTCTCTGAATGAGGGACCATTCCATTCTTTAAGGAGCTGTTGGCAACTCTACTAACTAACCTTATGAATAAAATAAAGTTCACTATCAGTAACATCATAGCAACCGAACAGCTGTATAGAAACTCGTCATGCTAGCTCACGCAGTATGAGGTATTGTAAGTGACTGTAAAAAGTCAGCACAACGAAAATAAACTACACCTAAACTTGGTTTATATCTGACCCAGATAGACTGCAGGTCATAACTTCTTACCTGAAGTTCAGTTCACCTGACACTTGGACCGGCGGCCACCTCAGGTCTCTCCTCCTGCCTCACCTTCCCTCATCCACCTGTTGCCTCTGTGGAAGCTCCGCCACAGCCACCACCAAACAACTGAGTTATTTTTACACATCGGCCAGCATCTGGCCAATCCACCACCTCTCATTGTTCATGCCATTACAAAAATAAATAAATAAATAAGTCATCAGCCCACCATGCAAACGTCCGATGGCTAGTCCAGCTATGTTAACTTGTTAATCTTTTGCCGAAAAAATGTTTTCTGCGGTGCTGTCTTTCGTGCTTGGCTCTCCTACCTTTGCTAACATGATGCTCATAGTGCAGAAGCCGGTGCTGCATTCACTTACCCTCGGATATTTGAGCTTCACTGTGAAACCATAATCGTACATTTGATATTTCATTAAATTTTATTGCTTCGGGGTGGCCAGTCTGGTTGGGAGGGGTGGCCTGTGCCGCCCCCCCCAGGCCACCCCGCTGGACACGCCACTGAGTACACCTGTTTTTTTTCTATGTCTTTGGTAATTAACTGAAACTCATTTGAACTCACTCACAATACTCATTTGGGTGCTGTTGATCTATACGCACAGTGCAGTTGTCAGCAAACCACAGTAGGTCCAGCAGTATAAAAGATCACCCACACACAAATGCTGTGCAGTTCTCACCTTTACCCATTTCCCTGCATTGCCTTTTGTGAGCCATTATAAAAATCCCAATCAGCTGGACCAAATCATCGAATATGTACTGCATTTTGAGCACGGTAAGCTGTGTAATATCTTTTCTACTAAATTGGGAGGCCCGTAATTGCTTCTCTGTGAGACGATGTCACAACAAAGTCTGGCAATTGCAGCTAGCTGTATTACCTCCTGTACCCAGGAAACATCTGCTTTTCTCAATGAAGACTTCAAAGGGGCTGTAGATCTTGAATTGCATTTTAGCTGCTATTGTGGCCAGCCCAGGTAATCTTGATTAGGTGTTTAGACTGAGGCAGGGTATACAGTGGCCAAGAGCTCCCCAGAGCTTTGGTCTAAAGCTATTAAAAGATTGTACATTATGTTCCCCTGGCTTTGAAGTAAGGGCCTGCAAGAGGAGTAGGGACTCTGAGGGCTGAGTGCAATAGCAGAAGATTGATCTGCTACTTCTGTATTCTATCAAAGGAGGCACAAGCCCCGATGAAGCCAATCATCGCTACTGCCACTCTGGCACTTGGCCGGGCTAAGCACTCGCTGCATTAGGAAATTGTGTACATTTAATAACGTTTCTAATTATCATAGGCTGCCTTCAGATGGCTGCTCTCCTTAAAAGACCAAATGGGCTATTTTAAAGAGGATGGTAACAACTAGCTTGTCTGTACTTGTACTAATTTGTGAAACTGATGCGGTTTATACAAAGAGTGGTCGTATCTTTGCAGTAAGAAGTCGGATAAATATTCTGTAGCTACTCTAATGATGTTGTTTCAGTTTTGTTTTTTTAACGATGAAATTGACATTGATCATAATCCATAGTGTAATTTAATTTAGCCTCGTAAATAATGATCCCGTGACAATGGCTAACAGGGTCCTGTGCATGTTTATATGTCAAGAAGCATACATTTCATATCTGACTGTTTGACTTCATATAAATCAAATAAACATTTTCAGTCCATATAAACATTTTAATAACAATGATGATATCAATGGCAGTTTTGATATTATGATAGCTTACAATTTGTTTTGGGTTTTTCAATTAGGCCTAGGTCTGTAAAGCTTTGATATAACTGTTCCCTGAACACACTAAAACTAACACTGATCCTTTGAAATGGCAAAGAGACTTCATGCAAATTGCTGCCCTTTCTTTTATGCCCCGTGCCCCCCAATAAGTAAGACATGTCTTTGTGGAGATTTGGCAATGGAAAACTAATAAGCAAATTCACAGGGAAGATGACAAAAAACAAGGGTTCAGGAGAGGGAAGGGCTCTGTCTCTGTTTACCATTGCACAAAGCTAACGGCTCTTGACTATGTAAATGGTGATGATATGAGACATTGTAGAGGGTTGGGGCTCAGATGGGTGAACAAGGCTAGGGGTATTATAGCCAGCAAACAGTCTTGTGGCCCGACAAATGGGGAATGTGGGCCATCCTGACCAATTATGCCACTGTGCCAGGTGCAGGGATCTCTAAGAGCCTAACCATGTGGCTCTGATGTTCTTGTTGTACACATCAATTCATAATAAGCACTACATAGCCAGACATGTCTCTTTCTGTATAGTGAACAAGGCAGATAAAAACAGCAAGGCTCCTTTTCCAAATTAATTTCACAGACTATACTAAAGGAAACATCACAAAATATTCTCTTAGTTATTGTCTGAGATGGCAAAAAAAAAAAGGCACAATATCATTACTAGATGAATATAAGCTTAGTTAATCACACAACACAAATTTTTGGCTTATATTCTGTTTATGAAAAAACAACTGAGCCTTAAAAAAAAAACTGAGCCTTAAAAGTGTCAAGACTAGAGGTATGATGAGATCCTATTTCATCTAAATACAGATCTCTAAACAGTATAAAGAAACAACAGAATGTGTTTCATCATAATTAGAAGCTCATTTCTGCATTTTGTTTAAATAAAATGATGAAAGCAATTAATGTGCAAATCAAGTGTGAACTGATACACCTTTTATTGGGATTAGAAAATAATAACTCTCTCATTCCATATTTTTTTAAAAAGCCTGTCCCCAGTCATTTAAGTATAACAATAGCTTAGCGGTCCAAGATTCATTGTCAGTGCTCGTGCAGCTCCTAGTGTTGGTCCCAATAACTGCAATTGGTTTGGAGATTAGGCCTGTTCCTCTGAATGAGGTGACAGCTGTGACAGAGTCCACTGACACATTTCATTTATAACATTATGATTCCGTGATTTTAACCGTAAGCTAATGCTTCTGGTTTAGCAATATTTCTTGGAACCACCTTTTTTACACTGTGAAGCATTTTTTTGTTAAGTGCATGTGCCTTCACACAAGCGCAACATTTGGATTCATTATACCCCAGGGTTATTATGTTGCATTCCACTGTGTCCTCCATCAGATTTCCAAGCTTTCTGTTTGATAAAAACCTGGGACTCATCAACAATGATGCTCTCCTTTGATGAGTTTGAATAGCTCTCACGTGTATGTGGCCCTTGTTCTTGTTGGCAGTAGAATGTATCTCTCTCTCTCTCTCTCTCTCTCTCTCTCTCTCTCTCTCTCTATATATATATATATATATATATATATATATATATATATATATATATATATATATAGATAGATAGATAGATAGATAGATAGATAGATAGATAGATAGATCTGGCCACTTATTATTATTTTCACCAACGCTGTCACAGTTATTCACAAATTTGTGACTTTTATTGTTTGTTAGCAGAAATGCTAAGAGGTGATGTAAGCTTTAAACCATGGTTGAGAGAGCAGTGTGGCCGCTCTCAACTGTGGGAGTGATCAGACACTCACTTTAATTAGCAGTCCCGTGGTGACCACCTCACTGAATATCACTGATGCTCATTGATAGAAATGTGTGGACTATCACTGTAGCAGCTAGCTCCCTTCAGTTTGGTATTTTGGTGTTGTGCCCCTCAACTCAGACCTGCATAAGGCCAGAACACGCTATAAAACCATCAGAAAGAAGCTTGGTGAGGTGGAAGAAACGTTTCTTCAATCATCAGTCTTGGTTGAATGCAGATTTCCCCAACCTTAAAAACAATAAATCTGCATAATTACTGAAACTAGCACTACTGACAAACAATGGGCCATGAGGTTAGTTTCATGATCATTAATATGCAAACTGTCATGACCACTGATCGCCACCTAACCAGGCTCTACCAATGAGTGGGCTGAAGCAGTGTTTGCTTGGTTATGTTAGTGATACCTAAACAGCTCTACTTTGCTAAGAACCAAAACAAATCCAGTTATTCCTCTCATTTCATAAATATGTGATGTGTAATTTGGACAAGAACCTTCCTTCGGCCAGAACGGGTTGTAGAGGTGGGTTTTCCAGTATGACAATGACCCCATAAATACTGCCAAGGCAACAAAGAAACAGTTAAAGGAGCACATTAAGGTTATGGAGTGGCCTAGCCAATCAAAATACCTTAGTCCTAAAGAAAATCTGTGGAGCAAGTGTCTGTGGAGGAAATTTCTTGGCTGCTGCATGGCACATCCTGTAAGTTTCTTGTTGTAGAAACTTGCAGGATGTGCCATGCAGCAGCAGATTTAGAGAATTTTAAAGAAGAGTTGGCCAAAATCCCTCCTGAAATGTGTGTGCCAACCTGGTGACCAGCTACAAGAAACATCTTACCATTGTGCAGGCCAACAAGGGATTCTCCATCACATAAGTCATGTTTTGCTTGTGGTTCAAATACGTATTTCAAAAGTAGTAGCCTTTAGGTCCTTCTTCTATGGAACCAGCTCCCAGCTTGGATTCAGGAAACAGACATGCTCTCTACTTTTAAGAATAGATTTAAAACCTTCCTTTTTAAAAACGCTTATAGTTAGGGTTGGATCAGGTGACCCTGAATCCACCCTTAGTTATGCTGCAATTGACTTGGGTTGCTGAGGGCTTGCTATGACGCATTGAGCGTTTCTTCTTCTCTCACCCATTTTCAGACACCACTCTGCATTTTATTGTGGCTTATTATTATTATATCTGGTTCTCTTCCACAGCATGTCTTTTGCCTTGTCTTCTTACCCTCACCCCCAGGAGCCATCTGCCCCTCCCTGAATCTGGCATTGCTGGAGGTTTATTCTTGTTATAAGGGAGTTTTTTGTTCCCATTGTCACCAAAGTGCTTGCTAATAGAGTGTCATCTGGTTGTTGGCGTTCCTCTGTAAGGTCTTTACAATATATGCGACTGATGTTCTGATTTGTTGCTATATAAGTAAATTTGAATAGAACTGACTTGAAATCAACTTTGGAAATCAAGAAGAGGAAGCAAGTGAAGGTAGAGCCAAGGATTAAATAGTGGAAGTTGATGAAGGAAGTTAAGCAAATCAATGTATAACTTTGTGTTATTTCTGGATTTTTTTTGTTGATATCGTGTCTTTCTCCATTAAATTTAAAGTACAAAAAAAATTAGAGACTTTTAATTTGCCACATAAGCAAGTACATTTACAAATTCAGCAGGGGCTAAAAGTAGTCTCCATTGTTGATTTAATTAGTAGTAGTTTTTTTAATGACATTTATTAAAAAAAAGAAGGTTTAGTTTTACCTGACAGACACATATGTCTGTCAAGAGAGGTCAAAGGAACAAGAGGCATTACACAATTATTAGAGTGATGATGCCCTCAAACAAAAAGAGCTAGGCCTTATCAGAGACTTCTGAAATTGAAACAGATGAGGGGGATTATGAGCCTGTATTTACAGATAATTTTCGTATTTTCACCTCCAGGCTCACTAATGAGAGTGTATTTGAGAGCTACTAGCAGGAGAGTGGTTCACAAATGGCAATTTTCAGCTTATGAAATAGCTTGAAAATTGCAGACTAAAATGCTCTTTCTGATGGTGATGAAAAGATCTCATTAAAATAAATAGTAGAGAGCCTCTTTGTTGTGCTTACTGGGAGGACAAGGGGAGCCTAATTCTCCCGCCATGATGTTGTGCATTGTAAGGGAGGGTTGCCTAGGTGTAGGGCCCTTCACTTTGATGAGGCCAAAAAGGGTAAGGGATGTCTGTTTAATGACTCAGACTCAAACAAGTTAGAAAATGAATTATATGCAGCTAGGTGTGATGCTTCCAGCACTGGCTACACAGCCAATTTCTTTCCCAAGATTCAGACACCTAAACACAACAGGCAGGAAGCTATTATGACCGATACTAAATGAGAAAACAGGAGGGAAAATGGACATACAGACTGAAAAATGAAAGAGCTGCAAAAATATTGTGAAGAGAATGAACTGAATGGAGTTGCCTAAATAGGAATCTTTTGGTTGAATGAGGAATGCCCACTGGATTCATAAACTATGCCGTGGTATTGTGTAAAATGGTTTAGATGTTTTGGGGAGGTAGTAGAGAGGACCATGATGGGAATGAGATTGTGTCCACTGCCTCGCCTCTGGGAAATTGAGCCTTTTGTAAGAATATGTTGTGGTCATTTTCCACTGAAACAATGCACTTTGTAAGATGACTCACACTTGCCAGGCATCACACAGCAAAGGTTAATGACGGATAAATTGAAAACGACGGCCCTATTTCGGAGGGAAATTACTGTGTGTCAGTGTCTAAAGAAAAAAGAAGAAATAACGACACAAAAACAGATGTGGCGTTGTTCCCACCACAGATGCCAAACCCTGCTCCCTCAACAGAAAGAAAGAGAAAAAAGAGATCTCTTTTACAGCAACAATGATCCTAGCTAATGGAGCACAAGTGACCACTTATTGTGATTCACCCAAACAAAACAAAAATCTAATTTCACTCAAATAAAAGCTGAATGCACCTGAATTATACCCTTTTCTAACTATATGAAGCATCGGTGCCTGCATCTCATTAAATTGCTGACACCATTTTATTGTTTGGTGATGAATGAAGGTCGTTTATCCTTTATCATCTCTATTAAAGTAAAGACTTTAATTTCTTTTGCCAGTCTCTATGATGTATTCAATCAAAGCAGCGTTATTATCTCCTTTAATTTTAATTAATTTGGAGCAGACAGTAAAAGTGACAGACTGGTTCAATAAGAAAAATGAAAAGAGCTCTGAGCTTATAAAACATTTCTAGATTTATTGTGGTAAACAAGGCTTTTCAGACTTGTGTTCCAGCACAATATCTATGCTGTTTTGAACATGCTGTTAAATCAAATTTAATATCAACATTGAAGTTTAGACTCCACCTTCTAGTTTAATACAAAGTCCTTAGCGAGCATTAAATGTCAATTACTGCCATCTACTGGCCAAACTGTTTAACTGTTCAGTTGAATATATTATGCTTCTTACAGGGAAAGTATGGATATATTCTGTTTTTCCTTAAAAGAAGAAAAAAGTATTGTTCATCCATGAAGCCTGATAGTTCATATCGTGATCTGCCAAACAGCTTCAGTGTATCTGTGGCAACTCAGTGTTACACCAGGTCATATGTTTTTCCACTAACACATACGCGCGCACACACATTATGTATCAGTCTGACCACTTCTGACCACTGCTAAAGCTGTCTGTATATACTCTGATATTATCTGCCACACTAAATTAGTTACTATTTGCAAGACAAAGAAGAAAAGTTACCTTGTTTCCTCTCAAATTTTCAGTGTCAAACAAAGCAGAATTATTCTTGGTTTGGGAGTCAACCATTTTCCCTTTCATCTTCATTCATAGTCCCTCCATCTTGCTGAGGTCAGCTGTCAGCATTCTCCAACCATAAGAAGGATACATACAGCATACAGTATGAATCTGATCACAGTATTAATTTTTAGCTGTGTTTGGCAGGCTTTCGGTCTTCTTACAAAAGGACCAACAGGTTGATTAAAACTGTAAGTCCTGTAGAAGTGCGCCACTTTTCCTCAATCTTTAATCCGTGACCCATTTTTCAATGTCTGAATCCTTTATCCATGTCTGAATAGTGTGGTTGACAGTGATTAATAAAAGTAAGTTGCATCAGGGTAATCATGTAAAACAGTGCAACCAAATAACCAAAAACTAACTTTATTGTATAAGTGACTGAAGTATAATGATAGAGATAAGTATGCTGATCATAGTTTACAATTAACATTGTATATGTGTCATTGCTTTGAAGTACGTATTTGTACCTTGGAAAAAGTACTACGCGTTACTAACGGCGTTACTAACAGCGTTACGTTTTTCAGTAAGGAGTAATCTAACTAATTACTATTTCTATCGTTACAACGTCGTTACCGTTACTAACAAGAAAATTCGGTGCAGTCGCGTTACTATTTTTCAACAAACAGACGGTTTAAGCTGTGTTCAGTTTAACGCATCTTATATCAGTTGCACCGAAATAACTGTAGGTAATCTGGGTGCTACAGCTTTAAGCAGCTGCACGCGCTCCCGCGGACGGCTATCACTTTCTGCCCGATCACTTTTTGGCACAACTAGTGATGGGATTTCCGGGTCTTTTTAGAGAGTCGAACCAAGCCAGCTCTTTTGGTTCAACTCTCTAAAAAGAGCCGGCTCTTTCGGCTCCAAAGCGGCTCTTCAGGTTGTTTTGTTGCTTTCATTAATTTATTATTAACAATAATATAAAATTATGCACAAAAGGAATTACTAATGTAAAAAAAAAGTGGTTTTATTTATATATGTTTATATATAAATATATGCAATATTTCTTCCAAAACAGAGCTAAATTACACAATTGAAAACATATGTGTATTGTTTGTGTATTTATACACAAGCACTCATACGTCTAGCATCCTGGAGCCCTTCTTTTGTCGTTTGTACGTGTTTTGAGTTTTTATGTGCTTCTGAGTTTTTACGTGCTTCGGAGTTTGTACGTACTTTGTCTCTAGGGGCCACCGTAAGTATACTTTTATTTATTCACTCCACATAAAATGTAATAAATAAATCATATAATACAAAAACCAACTATTCACATTTCAACTTTTAACTATTTAAATTTTCAGCTTTTTCAATTCATTAAAATATGAAAACAAAAAGAACATGCACATTCTCTGTCATATGGACCTGCATGAATAAACTTTCTGAATCCTTTATCATCTGCAACTGAAAATAGTTGTGGATGATTACTATACCTTTCTAATGTGACGTTGTTGTCCCTGGCTCTCTTTCTCTGTCTGTCTCTCCCTCCCGCTCTGTTCCTGTGCTACTGAGTGTAACTACCGCCCCTCCCCCCTCATCCCAGCTAAAGCACAAGGCTCACATGCTCACAGGAGTGAAGGGGCAGATCCAGCCAAAGCCCTTCATACTTCAATGGAGGGAAGGCTAATCAATGCCGTAGCAAACAACCCGGAGCCGTACGACACCAGCTGCTTTCTGTACTGAGACAGGAATATAAAGGACCGAGCTTGGAGGAAGATATGTAAAGAGATCGGGCAACCTGGTAAGTTCATTCATTTCTCTTAAGTTTTCTCTAAAGTTTTCGCTGACCCGGGGAAGCCGCACAAAAACTAGCAAGCCCCTGCTATTTTCCCACTGACGTGCAAATACCGTTCTGCTTTTATGCATGTTGTCATTTAGGAATATATTTTATTGTTTATTAATAAACAGTACACAGTGGTCCCGCTGTTCATCCGTCACTGCTTCGCTTTTTCGCTGATTTTCTTTTTCTTTTCTTTTTTTTTTGCACAGTACAGCATTGCATTCTGCAGCCTGATTGACAAATCTCCTTTGTGTCGTGTCTCCTGCGCTTGCCAAATTTATCATGCTTGGTTTTGATAACCATCACGTCCAATAGGAAAAACAGCACAAAAACACCCATAACTATGAGCCTCATTCGGAAATAGACACCTGCACCGCGAGGGAAAAAAGGCGCACGAAAGTGGCAGGCAGATGAAGACAAAACGCGGCATAATAATACTTTTACGTTTTGCAAAGGTTTGTACTTTGAGAATCAATTGTGAGAACTGTAACCAATGTTCATATGTGTGGGGAAAACAGTGTATAAAGTGCGTGACCAGGGGCTAGTTATTCTGAGAACCCCTGCTGCAATAAAGGAGGGACCACTGTCTACTCTATGATTATTATATTCAACCTGTTAACATTTAATACTGTATTGATAGAACCAACTGATTCTGCAGCAGAGCATCCCCAGTCCCTGAGCTCCTGCACCCACAGGTATGTACAGCAAGCACTGATACCTTTTTAGTCGGTGGGATTGCCTTGTGATCACCTTTACTAAAAATCTACAACCAATCTGATTATATCCTGTTTTTGTTTTTTTCAATGTTGAAATTAAAATCTAGTAGCAGCCTTCTAATTTCTTTGTGTTTTGTGCTGTTTTACAGGCCCACAGGGGAGGACGGCTCCGAGGCAGATGAGGGACGGGTCCCAGGACGGTCCATCGGCGCTGGAGCTGGCCATCCTGGTGTCCCTGAAGCGTTCACACCAGTCTCCAATGGAGCATTTCCTCCTCAGCCTTGTTCCTGCTCTGGAGAGCAGCTGGTCCTTTTTATTCCTGTCTCTGTAAATTCTTATATTTTATATATTTATGTTTAATGTTTTTCTGTTTGAGAATTTTAATATTATTTCAAATAAATTTTTATAATGACTAATGTCTCAGTTCTACTACACAGCAAATGTTGGCACACGACTTGACACATGTAGAATTTATTTCATATTATACTAATGACAAAATATACTAATACAGTGGGATGCAGAAGTTTGGGCAACATTGTTAATAGCCATTATTTTCCTGTATAAATCATTGGTTGTTACAATAAAAAAAAAATGTCAGTTAAATATCATACAGGAGACACACAGTGATATTTGAGAAGTGAAAAGAAGTTTACTGGATTTACAAAAAGTGTGCAATAATTGTTTAAGCAAAATTAAGCAGGTGCATAAATTTGGGCACCACAAAAAAGAAATGAAATAAATATTTAGTGTATATCAATGTGTGTGTCTCCTATATGATATATGGGGTGCCTTTGTCTGGACGTGCTTCCCATCCAGAGCTGCACAGCACAGAAGGAAGTTCCAGCGCTCCTGGAGTCCCTCTGTGATGGACCGCCAGTCTCCAGGTGAAGGCACAGCCATGAAGTCTCCACTAGACAGTCCCAGATGGCCGTCGTTACTTGGGGGGTGATCTGGCTCACCATGGACACACTGACTCTGAAACTGAACGCGATGGTCCTGAAGGAGTCCCCGGTGACAAGGAACCTGGACAATATCTAAAACAGTTGTGTTTTGTTTTAACTTTAACATATCATAGTTTGATTGGTAGCAACTTTTACAACTACAGTGTGCCAATCACTCATAATTCCTAAACATGTCAATCAGGTAGGAATGAAGTAAGACATTAATAGAAATAAAGAGTTGTATGTTGACATGTAGCCCTTTCCTTGCTTAAATCATTAATCTTTTTGAAAAATTAATCTGTGATAAGACATAGCTTATCAAGATAGAACCATGTAACTAAAGATGAACCAAACTGTTCAGTTTTATCTAACTCTGTTTTAATAAAGGCTGGTGACCCCTGCTATAGAGTCTGACAGCTGCAGGGATTATATACAAATATTCAACTATACCAGAATTAAACCAGGTCTAAATAAAAAGGAGTGAGTATCACTACAAAGGTTAACTCAGTGGTCCTAATGCTACAGTTTGATATCAGCAAGCACCGAGCGCATACATTGATGTGACACCACAGCCATGCTATCATTGCAAACACTGATAACAGTAGGGATGGGTACCGGTGTCCGGTGCCATGATGGCACCGGTTCTGACATAAACGGTAGTAACCAAACCGAAAAGCAGCGCACATTTCGGTGCTTTTTTTTTTCTTGAGCTGTGATACACTTCTAGCCAATCGTTTTACGTTTCCGAGGATAGTAGGCGGGCCCAGGTACGTACGTTCTTTTAGAGCAGAGCTACAGATTAAAAATGTCCAAGGCGAAGCGGTCAAAAGTCTGGCTGTACTTCACAGCAAAATATGCAAACTCAGCAGCCTGCAACAAGTGCTTTAAGCTGATACTGTGATACTGTCAAAGGAGGTAACACCTCGAATCCGATGAAACACCTGGCGACGCATAGCGTTTTTTTTAAAAGCCCAGAAATGCGCCGTATTTGATAGCTTGCTGCGAGACCTCACACCGAGCGCATCTACTGCGGGTGGGTTGCCTGTTATGCAACATCCCCCAAAAACACGAAGAGGAGAGTCCTGGCCCCTAGCCCTGCCAGTGTAGCAGAAATGATGAGGATGATGATGGCAGCAGCAGCCGTTCTTCTCTGCGTGAGTAGCTTCATGTTGTTCGAGTGTAATTTACGTTGAGTAGGCTAACCACGTTATTACATTAATGCATGTAAGGTGAACTAGCAAACATCATAGCTACATGCGGCTGTCCTCTTGTTTGATGGCAGATACTCCCTTCACCCTGGCCAAAAAGGCTAAAATGACCAAAGAAAAAGTGGAAAACAGTTAAACATGAGAGGTTTTGGACAAAGTTTGTGTTTTTTCCATTGTTTAAGCACTGCTTCCAGCCAAGAGTGATACCATATATGCCCCATAGCTGCAGAAAAGGCTAACATTGTTATCTTTTTACAAAAAACAGCTGAACATGAGGTTTTTGGACCAATTTTGTGTTCTCCATTCTTTAAGCACCGGTTTGAGCACCGTTTGAGCACCGGCACCATTTCAAAAGTACCGATTTGGCACATCGGATAAAACCTAAACGATACCCATCCCTAGATAACAGCATAAATTGAATTAAATCGGGACTTGATGAGACCTTCTGAGTATCACTAGAAATATTATAAACAGTAGTCTCCGTACCACAGTTTGCTATCAGTAAACACCAAGAGCATTCACTGTTAGCATAGCACATCCATGTTAGCAGTGTATAAACGATAGTTTAGCATATATTAGCACAGGTATCAATAAAGGACTACCATATTAAACACTTTTACTAACCTCAGGCAGATGGACAGGCGCTCTGCAGGTGGGATTGAGCGCTTGTAATTGGTGTCTAGGCGGGCGATTCTGGGACCAACGCGGGAAAGCAGGTCCTCAAACTGGCCAAGTGAACATCGGTGATAGCGCTGGAATCCGCCGTCATCCAGGCGCAGCTCCTGGAGCAAGTGGTGAAACTCACCAAACTGCTCACGCCTATGGAGGACCTGATGGACCCAGGTACAGCGAGGACGTCTTTTACGCCGCTGCTCTGCTCTCCACAGTACATAGAGAAGGGAGACTCTCTCTTCAAGCTGTCATGGTCGCTGTGTGGCAGGCAGGATGAGGACCCAAAATGCAAACTCACGGACTCAGGGGATAAACTCAAAATGCAGCTTTATTGCTGACAGGTGACAAACGAAAGCAGTGATACCAAAGCAATACAAAACTAAACTACACTGGGAAAAGCTAATTGTAACATATACCAGAAGACACGGGGAGAACCACACACAGCATGAGGGAGAACGCGACGCTGAACAGAGGGAGACGCAGACAGAAATACACAGAGGGTTAACGAGGAAAGTGGGAACACACGGGGAACACAGCTGACACAGATAACCCTAACGAGACAGGGCGGGGTGAACATAACACTGACGGGAGACGGGCAGAGTCAAACAGGAAGTACACAGAGGTTCAGACAGGAGGAGAGAGCACGGGGAGAACACAGACATAACAGGCTGGGGAAAACATGGAATAAAACACGAAAGGGGACAAGGGCTCATGAATACATAGAGGGGCACACAGGGGGTGAGAGTCACAAAGGGAAAGCACACAGGGAACAACATAACAGGGCAACTCGGGAAACAGAACCTAAACAGGGAACTGAATACAAAAATACAAGAGAACTAAGAATACTGGGCCAACACGGCCCAGGACCATGACACAAGCGCTAGCTCGACAGCTGCCATCTTGCAAAGACACCGGTCTGGCACAACTTCCTCCCACATTCCTCCCACATTTCCAGTTCACGCGCGTCAAAATGCGCTATGGATTTTTCTTGGACACTCGTTGAGACGCGAATGTGCACACGTCAAATTTGGGGCGTTTTGTTCGCGTCCATCGCGTTCGGTGTGAACACACCTTAAGAGCCATTTTGTTCGCGACCGACACATCACTAGGCACAACACCTGGAGCTAAGGGGGCAAAACAATCGCATGAGTGCTGCTGTTTGACTGGGGAAGAATAAAGTAGTCGCGGTAAGCCAATCACATAACCACTTCAAGGTGACAAAGCAACAAGGTGATATATACCAGTTTTCAAATTGTCTTGATAGGCCACGTAAAACCAGAGTCACGATAAACAATATATACGTGGTGTTTTTTCGTTAATAGTTTCATCACGTTTACTGTCTAAGGATAGCACTAGCAAGCACTCTCTGCTTATGATCAAAAAATGATAAAACAAAACAAAAAACAGGCCTGTGGTGTTTGTGTAAAAATGCACCGTGTCGACTAATCAAAAATGATATGGCAACATGACATTTGGTTGTTTAGGAAGAGTCAGAAGTTTTAGGAGTGACGGAGAGAGAGAGAGAGAGAGAGAGAGAGAGAAAGAAAGACAGCAGAAAAGAGAGAGAGCAAGTTTTGAGATGTGAGAAATTTGTGACATTTAGCGTGTTTGGAGTGTGTAGTTAATGTGTTGTCTTGTGTAGTTAGTGTGTGTATTATCGTTAACGAAAACTAACGAAATAACGAAAACTAGAAGTGAAAAAACATTTTCGTTAACGGAAATAAAAATAAAAACAAAAAAAGGAAAACTAGGGCAGCACGGTGGCACGGTGGTTAGCACTGTTGCCGCACAGCAAGTGAATTGGCAACTGAATTTATAGCAAAAATGTGTTTAGTTTTCGTTGATGTGTGCGTGTCATACAATAGTCAAGGGTGAAAAAGAAGTTTCGTTTCCAGATTTTTTTTTCTTGCTGTCTAATTATGCCAGCAGGTGGCAAGCACGTTAGTCGAGTCGTCTGTGTCGCTGCTCCGTCCACGCGCAGAATCATGTCAGGAAAAGTCGGGAGAAAGCGCCAGAGTCCAATTTGGGATTACTTTGAATATGACTGTGTTTTGGATAAAGCAAGTGTAGTGGAAAGAGACAAATTATGAGGGATATTTCTAAAGGGAAAAAAATCCCACAAACCTTAAAGTGCGCTTGAAAAGCTCGCACAAGAAGGCTAACCTAGCTTAACTTGAGAAGGGAGCACACTCAACCCTCATCCCCAGAAACAGAAGCTAACACCAGGCAAGGCAGCGTGATGCATCCCGAGACAACAGGACTGGGATATCTACATAACTGTGTGAGTCAATTGCCTTAACACCCAGTGCTGCAAGAGTTAATAGTCTCATTGGGGCCAAGATATACATTTTATAGTTGCCTGGTATCAATGGTTGTTCATCTGCCTTTATTTATTTATTTAAAGAACCCATAGGTGGGAATGTGAGTTGTCTGTCTCTGCGTGTTAGCCCTGCGACAGACAGGCGACCTGTGCAGGGTGCAGGGTATGGTAGCTGGAATAGCAACATACCCAAGGATAAGCAGAAGAGAATGACTGATGTGATGAAACTGGGATTTTGTTACACTTAATTATTGCAAACACAACTAAAACTATAACTGAAACTAATCAAAACTAAACTGAAACTAATGATTTTCAAAAAAATAAAAACTAAACTAAACTAGCAAACAATTGGTAAAAACTAATTAAAACTAATATAAAATTGAAAATCTGAAGTCAAAACTAAATAAAAATAAAAACTAATGAAAATTGCAAAACTATTAAAACCCTGGTGTAGATACTACTGTGGAAACTACTGTGGATAGTTTTGTGTTGTGTGTCAGAAGAACAATGAGGCAACTTCTGAATGAAAACAGGAGGAGTGATACACCTGCTGCCTTCAGACCTGCAGGTATCAGGCTTGTGATGTTCTCCTTTATACTGGACCAAAATTTTTGGAGTGGCTCAAATAATTTGTGTGGCATCTTAATGAATGCAGAACAGCTGATTGTTATGTAAATGGTTTGAAATGGTTATTTAAAAAATAGGTAAAAGGTAAATGGCTGCAAATAACGTTGTTGTTTGCAAAACTTGTGCATATGAATTTAGGGTGGCTGTAGCTCAGGTGGCAGAGCAGGTCAGCCACTAATCAGAAGATCGGTGGTTCGATCCCAGGTTGCCTCCTGGCTGCATGCCAAATATCCTTGGGCAAGATACTAACCCCATGTTTGCCTACTGGTGGTGGTCAGAGGACCAGGTGGCGCCAGTGTCCGGCAGCCTCGCCTCTGTCAGGGCAACTGTGGCTACGACGTAGCTTGCCATTGCCAGTGTGTGAATGACTGAATGTAGTGTAAAGCGCTTTGGGCTCCTTAGGGACTGAGTAAAGCGCTGTACAAATGCAGGCCATTTACCATTTAAAATTGACAATTTATATTTGCATTTAAAGTTATGAAATGTGATTCATTAAACATGTTTGTGGTTGTTACAGTAAAAAATATAACTTTTTCTACTCTGATTTTATGTTTTTTTGTCTGATTTTAGATCAATTGTGTTAATATAGTATGTCAAAATGAAAACACAACTGTAAATTCAGAAATGTGAGGTTGTGCTGAAAAGGATGATACCAAACAAGGCAAAGTAAATCGTTTTTAAAGGTGAAATTTAGAGGGAACATCAAAAGTAGTTAAAAATGGCCAATTATACCCTGGACCCCAGCGGGTTAAACATTTTTATTTAAAGTAATGCAATAGTTACTTTTCTAGTAATTAATTACTTTTATAATCTTGTAACTCAGTTACTAACTCAGTTACTTTTTTGAAGAAGTAACTAGTAACTATAATTAATTACTTTTTCAAAGTAACTTGTCCCTATTGCCAGTCTTGGCAGCTGGGGATCAGTCCGCTAGGGCCTCCGCATCTGCACGCATTCTTATTTTAAACTTAATCTGGAATTCATTGCAAACTGTTTGTGCGGGATATGAATGACAAGATTTTGTTTTTCTACAAGAGTTAGTAAAAAACATCTCCAGTGTGATCAAATCTTCTTGCCAAACATCTGCAGCTTGGCAGTGTATACAGCAATATAATCACCAGACCTAATTCTTTCAAAAACCATACATCTTTCCACAGGTCTCAACTTCATCAGACATCACCTAGACTCCGAGCTGAATGAGACCAGCACAAACAGCAGCCTAACCGACTAAGATGATGGATCCATGGCGTCAGGAAAGCCAGAAGCAGGGAAGCTGGAGAGGTACCTTTCATGTCCATTCACTGGAGGTGTGGATCTATTGCATGGCGTTCCTCACATCAAGAAGCTGTTGATCAAAATCAATACAGCTCTTCATGCATCTGAAGCTTGTGAAGGACTTCTCAGTCATGCAGGACTCCTGTTCACTGCTAAACAGTTACAGCTTCACAGCAAGAACCTTGAGAGCAAACTGCTGCTGAAGCTTAACCATCACTTCACTGAGTGAAGAAATGGCACATTTTTCCTAAATATGCAGAAATAAATGCAAACCCATACAATTTATGTTAAACTGAGCTGCCTTGTATGTACATATGTTGAAGTGGCCTCGTTCTAATGTTTTCTCTGAGGCTGCTGTGCCATTTGGAGCAAGTTTACAGCATATCTTTTCATTGTTTGTACTGTTTATATGTTTATATTATTTACTGTAGGTATTGGTGAAAAAAGCTTTATGTTGTGAAAAACTGAAATCTGGAAAAAAAATTGTTGATATTTTTACATATATTCCTGTTGAAAATACTAAAATTTGTATATTTATTTATTTTTGTTTGTCTGATAGCATTTATTTATAAAACAAATCAGACATTTCAAACAGTTACTCGCTACTTGAGTAGGCTTTTCACTAAGTACTTTTTTACTCTTACTTGAGTAACATTTTTGAAGACTACTTTTCACTTTTACTTGAGTAATAATATTTTAAAGTAATGCTACTCTTGAGTACAATTTTTGGATACTCGATCCACCTCTGCTTAAACTTTACCAGAAGAGTTGTAATTGTCACAGGAGCCAACAACCACAGGACCTGTGCACCTTGTAGTCATTGAGTCGACCATGAATTTCTTTGTATAATAAATGTGATTTCGACTATCCAACAAGAAATGCTTAACCCTAAATTTAGTCTTCCAATGGAACAATGGGCCCAAGGAGATTAGTAAAATCTACAACAGCTTGTTTCCACCACTTAAAAACTATATGTGACTAAATAAATATAATAGTGGCCTGAGAGTCAAGTTCAGCAGAGGAGAAATAGCTGTCTTTTTCGACGGTAAAACTGCCAAATGAAAGAAGAAATGGTAGAGAAGCTACTGTAAATAGTTTATGAAACAGAAAATTCCATGTCTGTCTTTTTAACTTATAATGCATAGAATAAGATAAAATTATATGGTTGTATTTAATGATTCCTGTTTAGGGTTTTCAAAATAAAAGGCCGATTGAAAAAAATATAACGTAATCCAGGTACAATTTCAACCATCCCATTTGGGATTGGACAGGTTGTGTTAAGGTTAGGTGACAAAAAGACAATCCTGTTATGCCAGTATTCTGCTGCACAGTAATCTGCTCTACATAATATAGCTTCCTACTAGAGCTGGGCGATATAAGATTTTTTCATATCACGATATGTTTTTTTCATTTCAGGCGATAACGATATCTATCACGATATAAGCCAAATAACTATATTTGTAAGATTTAAATGTGCCGTTGCTCACAAGTAAAATGTGAAATAATCAGCAGCTTGTTTTTATTTAAATATTTATTTCCCATAATAAGTTCAACAGGGTAGATGTACTTAAGGAACATGAGACTTTTTCAGATAAATAAAGGCAAATATTGCAAACTACACAAAAGGCAGCCGCTAAAGCGTTTAAGTTTCAAAATAGAACAAATGAAACAGACTAAATTGTCAATTCCACTTAGAAACAAAATATTAATTCTAAAAATAAATCTTAGTTTGTTTTACAGAAGAACAGACAAAACTGACTAACTTTTGTCAATATCAAATAAACTGAGAACTAAAAGGAAATTCTCAATCTCTCCTTGTTGTATAGCTTAGCTTTTCAAACAGTTTTAACAGTTACTTTAGTCTGACAAAAGCCGAATGACGAATTAGCGCTTCCAGTCAGAGACTGAGGCTACGTCCACACGTACACAGGTATTTTTGAAAACGGAGATTTTTCGTTTTAAAAAATAATCCCGTCCACACATAAAGGCAGAAATGAAGGAAAACGCTGCTATGAACATGCCAAAGCAGCAGGTGGAGCTAGATTTCGTGACGTGACGTGACGCTGCGGCTGTGATTGGTTCGGCTCTGCGCTACTTAATTTGGATTGGCTGTCCTTTTTTTTTCTTTTTTTTTTTAAGAGGACAAGAGCAGCGAGGTCTATTGCAATAGTTAAATTTTTCTATCGAGAAAAAGTTATATCGCAATACATATCGTTATCGTTCTATCGCCCAGCTCTACTTCCTACCCACCATTATAATTACGGAAACGAGAATTATTTCACTTGAACACTAATTTGATCCATATAATTCTGTTAAAGTCCCAATTATTTTTGGTTTGTGATAGGGTAATATTTGTTTTAAAAATGTGTTTTAACCCTTAGATGCACACGTGAGGTTGTTTTTCTAGCTTCAAAATCTTTCAAATGAAAAGTTGTAATATATTCATATTCCAGGTATTGCTCATAAAATATGTTTGTAACATGAGGTCGTTTGCATTTTTATTTATTTTTTCATTAATTAAAAAAAAATGCAGTTTTTGTATCACTACCCCACTCTTCCACAAGTGGGGTCAGAAATGACCCCAAACAGGTCCTATGGAGCCTTCTATGAAACTTTCATTCTTAGCAACTCTGACTTACACTTGTGATGGATCAGGAATTCATTTTTACACAATAACATACATGATTTATAGTTTTCTGTACATTTCAAACACTGTCCTTTCTGATGTTTTTTTCTTCTTCTTCTTAATAGTCTATACTATAGACTCTATACTATAGAGTCTATAGTATCATGGCTGTTATGAGGCCAGCTAGGATCCCTGTGGACCTTGCCCTACAAATGATTCAGGACGGATGGGATGAAGAGCCCATCGGAGGCATTGACTCAGAATGTGACATCTCAGATATAGAGGACCCAGACTATTGTCCCCCCCCCCCCCCCCCCCCCCCCCCCCCCGCTGAACAAAGCCAGTCAGATACAGAGGCGTCCTCTGATGAGTCCTCTGAAGAGGAAATGGATATTGTGTCTAACAGAATGAGCCCCTCTTACTGCTCTAGCCACAATATTCTGAATAATCGGCCAGGGCTTGCACCTGGGTTTACAGGGAGTGCAGAATTATTAGGCAAGTTGTATTTTTGAGGAATAATTTTATTATTGAACAACAACCATGTTCTCAATGAGCCCAAAAAACTCATTAATATCAAAGCTGAATGTTTTTGGAAGTAGTTTTTAGTTTTAGCTATTTTAGGGGGACATCTGTGTGTGCAGGTGACTATTACTGTGCATAATT
Organism: Rhamphochromis longiceps; assembly: GCF_057381845.1. Taxonomy (NCBI): domain Eukaryota; kingdom Metazoa; phylum Chordata; class Actinopteri; order Cichliformes; family Cichlidae; genus Rhamphochromis; species Rhamphochromis longiceps. Next base: position 6,962,475 of record NC_140566.1, read on the forward strand.
ATTAGGCAACTTAACAAAAAACAAATATATACCCATTTCAATTATTTATTTTTACCAGTGAAACCAATATAACATCTCCACATTCACAAATATACATTTCTGACATTCAAAAACAAAACAAAAACAAATCAGCGACCAATATAGCCACCTCTCTTTGCAAGGACACTCAAAAGCCTGCCATCCATGGATTCTGTCAGTGTTTTGATCTGTTCACCATCAACATTGAGTGCAGCAGCAACCACAGCCTCCCAGACACTGTTCAGAGAGGTGTACTGTTTTCCCTCCTTGTAAATCTCACATTTGATGATGGACCACAGGTTCTCAATGGGGTTCAGGTCAGGTGAACAAGGTGGCCATGTCATTAGTTTTTCTTCTTTTATACCCTTTCTTGCCAGCCACGCTGTGGAGTACTTGGACGCGTGTGATGGAGCATTGTCCTGCATGAAAATCATGTTTTTCTTGAAGGATGCAGACTTCTTCCTGTACCACTGCTTGAAGAAGGTGTCTTCCAGAAACTGGCAGTAGGACTGGGAGTTGAGCTTGACTCCATCCTCAACCCAAAAAGGCCCCACAAGCTCATCTTTGATGATACCAGCCCAAACCAGTACTCCACCTCCACCTTGCTGGTGTCTGAGTCGGACTGGAGCTCTCTGCCCTTTACCAATCCAGCCACGGGCCCATCCATCTGGCCCATCAAGACTCACTCTCATTTCATCAGTCCATAAAACCTTAGAAAAACCAGTCTTGAGATATTTCTTGGCCCAGTCTTGACGTTTCAGCTTGTGTGTCTTGTTCAGTGGTGGTCGTCTTGGCCATGTCTCTGAGTATTGCACACCTTGTGCTTTTGGGCACTCCAGTGATGTTGCAGCTCTGAAATATGGCCAAACTGGTTGCAAGTGGCATCTTGGCAGCTGCACGCTTGACTTTTCTCAGTTCATGGGCAGTTATTTTGCGCCTTGGTTTTTCCACACGCTTCATGCGACCCTGTTGACTATTTTGAATGAAACGCTTGATTGTTCGATGATCACGCTTCAGAAGCTTTGCAATTTTGAGACTGCTGCATCCCTCTGCAAGATATCTCACTATTTTTGACTTTTCTGAGCCTGTCAAGTCCTTCTTTTGACCCATTTTGCCAAAGGAAAGAACGTTGCCTAATAATTATGCACACCTGATATAGGGCTTTGGAGTTGACGTCACGCCGCAATGCATTATGGGAGCGCAGCGCCATTTTCGGGGTCTACGAATCAAAACAAACACACTGTGTTGGAATGATGACTACAAGAAAGATGCTTAAAAGCAGCTCAAAAGAGAATGAACTGTATAGAGACCGATTGCGTCCAGAGGCAAAGCAGTGGTACTTGCAGAAAATAGCGTGCATTGGAAATGTGGACCCGTATGAAATACGGCCGTGGAGTAGAAACCCTGAAGACCAACCGCTATTGACATAGCCTGACCTTGTCTGTGGAGTCAGCGCGTACAAGTCGTCATTCAAACAAAGGTAAGTCAGCTTGAGTACTGCGTGTGAAATGCGTTTGATTTCCCTGCAAACATTCAGATTAGTGCAGCATAAATTCATTCATGAGGGGGAAATTACAGTGAGAACATGTGGAGGCTGTTAGGTGGATAACATAATGAGTTCAGTGCATTGATGTGACATTGTCCTGAAGGATTGTTATTCTTTATGGTTAAAGAAATTGCACTAATTTATTCATATTTATTATAAATAATCCTAATTATACATCTTGCTTCCATGTTTGTATCCTGTGTCACTAAAAATACATTTTATTTTAGTTTTATACATTGATTAATGACCTGCAGAATCTCCTTATCATATTAAGTGATTCATAATTGTCACTTTATGCTTTCTCCATCTTGAAAGTGATTACATCCTTGCATTACATACTTTAGGTTCATTTTTCTGCAGGCAGGTTTCTGACAGAGAACAGGCAGATTTAGAATATAACATGCAGCGTTCTATAGATGGATACATAAAAAAATCAAAAATTACATGTATGTGCTAACTTTCTAAACACTTTGTTACATTTATGATAAAGTAGATAAAACACATTTATGTCGGCCTTGGCTCATAGTTCTTGTCTTTAAATGAACTTTGTCTGTGTGTGTTTCAGGTACTGCACTCTCAAAGACTGACTGAACCAGCATTGCAGCCATGGGTCACTGTGAGCATCACAGGGAAGGTTGAAGCAGCCCACTGCACCTGTATAGCCGGAGTCGCAGAGACCTGCAGCCATGTTGCTGCTCTTCTGTTTAATGTAGAAGCAACAGTGTTGATCCGTGGCACAAGGGCAGTTACAGATGAACCTGCATACTGGGTTTTGCTGGGTAATATGACCAAGATACAGCCAGAGGTTGGCCATAAGATAGACTTCTCCTCTTCAGCTGCCCAAAAAAAAGGCTCTTGATCAAAATATAAACAGACCATCCGTATTGACAGGTAAAAGGAGCCGTCCTCAAAACAGAAAAATCCCACCTGCTACTTTGGAGGAGTTGTCACTGCTATTGGATACTTTGCTGGAACACAGTAAAGCTGTGGGTTGTGGGAATGACCCATAATGTTTTATCTAGGGGTCTAGATTTATGCCTGTAGTGCACTGCCGTGTAAATAATTTGCATTTACTGAATATATACTGACTGAGTACCACTGTTCAAAAGTTGAATAAAGAAACAAACAAATTTTTGCCTCTTTTTTTTTTTATTAAAACCACCTTAAAGAACATCACATCAGTTACAATGTAGAATCCATGTCATTTATAGTTTACAAATGACAAAATGTTTACACAAAATCATGAGTGTTTACATGATATCACCCACTACTAACATTATTTACTGTATCTTTTGAAAAAATACAGCAATTTTAACAGCACAATACTTAAGAATATTTAACAGGAGCAAGTTTCATTCTCCCCTGGTTTTATTATCACACTGTTCACCAAAACGCAGCAAACCTTCACCATCTTATCCAGGAGGGTCACCTCTTCACCCTCACATGGAAGAAGTAATCTGATTGGCATGGTGGTATGTTTGAAGCAGGTCCCTTGTGTAGCACTGGAACCCAGTCACGATGTCATCCATTTCATAGGCTGGTTTGCTGCAATAATGCCAAATAATTAGCAACTCTATAAATAGAAGGTAGTTCTGCAAAATCACTCAGTAGGATGTTTGTTCTAATTTGCTATGACCTCAGAGCGCATAGAAAATAAAACTAATAGGCTATAAAGAGTGATATGAACATATTTAAAACTTACCGGAATGAAAATGTCTGGAGCACCAACAGATATTTGGAGATGGAAGCGAACTGCACATCAGCTCGTCTCACAGCTGCTATCCAGGCTAGACGCCTTCGTTTGGTAACATCCGATACACGAGCTGCCTCATGTTGCTTCCAGGTTGGGAAAGAATGAAAAGATAAACCATTTTCAACCTTATTCTCTTGCCGGTCGTGTGATCGAACATTGCAGCAAATACGAACCATGGCTGTTGTGTGTGACTTCGCTCCCTTTTCACTTGCGCTAGACCCCCAAAATGGCGGATTGGGCCAAAATCCTTTCCACGCCCACCCCCGTGACATCACGCTCCAAAGCCCTATTGGGTGTTGATGTCATTAGACCACACCCCTTCTCATTACAGAGATGCACATCACCTAATATGCTTAATTGGTAGTAGGCTTTCGAGACTGTACAGCTTGGAGTAAGACAACATGCATGAAGAGGATGATGTGGACAAAATACTCATTTGCCTAATAATTCTGCACTCCCTGTAGTACTGTCTCCCCAGTAGATGCATGGAAGATGTTCATGTCTGATAATATAAGGCTACATTCACACTGCAGGTCTTAATGCTCAATTCAGATTTTTTGATCAAATCTGATTTTTTTTGTCTGCTCGTTCACACTACAAATAAAATGTGACCTGAGTAACCTGAGTAGCGAAAGACGGAAAGACGATTTGCCGGGAGTCCGGTGTTCTCACGGGCTCTAGTGAGCCTTGCCCCCGGCTAGCTATCGTGCTAGTGGGTAACAGACGTCTCCGAAAATGTCAGAGCGCTTTTGAAAATATGTGGCGTCTTGATCAACTGAGCAGATATTTGAGGTTTACACAGCTACATTCTCGCCTGAACATATGTTAAATGTTTATTTTGTAACCCAGAAAGAATAATAAGAGTAATATTAACACTAACTAGCTGCCACCATTGTTGGAAACTGAGTTGGGCTGCGCTATGAATTCTGGGACAGAGCTACTTCTTCTTCTTCGGGGTTTAACGGCAGCTGGCATCCTTGTACATGCAGTGCTGCCATCTTCTGTTTCAGTCCGTTATTACACTCTTAAATCCTACTACTTATTACTGCGTCTTTTGTGATCTTACAAAGCTTCAAATGACGCGTCGACTATTAAATCAGTCATCGACGATTTTGATAGTTGCTGTAGTCAATTAATCGTGGCAGCCCTACAGACAGTATTGTTTGACTGACGGCCCTTAATAATAATAATAATAATAATAATAATAATAATACATTTTATTTTAGGGTGCCTTTCAGAAACCTAAGGTCACCTTACAAAAAACACAATTAATAAAAGGAACAGTAGTCATAAAATAGATAAAATAAGTTAAAATTACAAAACGGAGCATGACAACAGATAAAATCAGCATTAAAGTGAATAAGCCAGTTTAAACAGATGTGTTTTGAGCTGTGTCTTAAATACGGAGAGGTAGTCAATATTTCTTAGTGCAGGAGGAAGAGAGTTCCAGAGCCGGGGAGCAGAGCGACTGAAAGCTCTGTTCCCCATAGTAATAAGGTGTGAGGACGGAACAGTAAGATGAATAGCAGATGATGACCTGAGAGGGCGAGAAACAGTGGTGATATGGAGCAGGTCACACAAATATGAAGGAGCAGATTTATGGATACACTTGTATGTAAGAAGTAAGATTTTAAAATTTATCCTGGCTTCGATGGGCAACCAGTGAAGCTGCTGAAGAACTGGGGTAATATGAGCACTTAACGGAGTACGGGTTATAATCCAAGCTGCAGAATTTTGAAGAAGGAGTTTATGAAGGGACCTTTTAGGGAGACCAAATAGGAGGGAATTACAGTAATCAATACGGGATGTAATAAGACTATGGACAAGGATGACGGCAGCATGGGGAGTAAGGAAGGGGTGGAGTCGGTTAATATTACGTAAATGGAAGTAAGCAGACCAGGTTATGTAATTAATGTGAGACTGGAATGAAAGAGTATTATCAAGTGTGACACCCAAACTCTTAACCTGAGGGGAGGGAAGGGTGGGAGAATTTTCAATGTTAATGGAAAAACTGTGGGATTTGGTTAAGATAGATGGTGTACCAACAAGTAAAACTTCAGTTTTATTACTGTTAAGTTTGAGGAAATTGGAGGAGAACCAGGATCTAATCTCAATAAGACAGTCTGAGAGGGAAGTAGGTGGGAAGGATGAAGAAAGGTAGAGCTGGGTGTCATCGGCATAACAGTGAAAATTTATATTATATTTTCAGAATATATAACCAAGAGGAAGCATATAAATAATGAATAGAAGAGGCCCCAATACTGAACCCTGGGGCACACCAGCAGAAACAGGATAGAGTTGAAGAATGGGATTTAAGTTGGATAAACTGAGTGCAGTCTGAGAGATAGGAGGTAAACCAGGCAAGGGGGGTGTGACTAATACCAATGGAAGCTAACCGGTTCAGGAGAATATTGTGAGAAATGGTATCAAACGCCGCACTAAGATCAAGAAGGATGAGAATGGATAGGAGACCAGAATCAGCTGCCATCAGAAGGTCATTGGTAATTCTTAACAGAGCAGTTTCTGTGCTATGATTGGGGCGGAAACCAGATTGAAATTGTTCATAGAGATTATGGTCATTGAGATGTAAATGAAGCTGGGCGGCGACAACTTTTTCAAGAATTTTTGAAATAAAGGGGAGATTTGATATAGGGCGAAGATTATTAAAGTTATTGGGGTCTGCACCAGGCTTTTTGAGAATTGGGATAACAGAAGCCGTTTTCAGTGCTTCAGGAACAATTCCAGTGTTCAGGGAGGAATGAATAATATTGGTTATGAGAGGTGCTAACGAGGGAAGACAGGCTTTAACTAACACAGTAGGGAGAGGGTCAAGTTGACAGGTGGATGACTTAGATTTTTTAATGAGATTAGATACGTCAGTTATGGAGAGAAGAGTAAAGCTTGAAAATCACTGACAGGACGACAGTGGGGGAACCAGGAAGTCTACTTCAGAGTCAGGAGCTCCTAAAGAGTTAAGTTGACGGTGAATGTCTGAGATTAACAGTGTTGGGAAGGTTACTTTTAAAATGTATTCCATTACAGAATACAGAATACATGCCCCAAAATGTATTCTGTAACGTATTCCGTTACGTTACTCAATGACAGTAACGTATTCTGAATACTTTGGATTACTTAATATATTATCATGCTTTTTACAACAACGTGAATGTACTATTGCTGTGTGATTTATTACTATTACTGAAGGTCCGCGACTCCGAACTGTAGTAAAGGGACCTCTGACTAATACGGCGGGGTCCCTGTCGGCTCGTAGCCGAAAAATAGCTTTACTTTGTTGTGTGGGTCAACTTTTCTTGCGAGAGACAGAGAGAGGCGTTGAAAGGAACGCTCAATGCTCAACTCAACGGAACGTATTGTTTTCGGAGGAAAACACGAACTTACTTACAACTGGGCTCGTCAGGCTCTCTTCTTGGCTTCAGTGGTTATAAATGGTAAATGGCCTGCATTTGTATAGCGCTTTTCTAGTCCCTAAGGACCCCAAAGCGCTTCACACTACATTCAGTCATTCACCCATTCACACACACATTCACACACTGGCGACGGCAAGCTATGGTAGCCACAGCTGCCCTGGGGCGCACTGACAGAGGAGAGGCTGCCGGACACTGGCGCCACCGGGCCCTCTGACCACCACCAGTAAGCAAACACGGGGTTAGTATCTTGCCCAAGGATATTTGGCATGCAGCCAGGAGGCAGCCTGGGATCGAACCACCGACGTTCTGATTAGTGGCTGACCTGCTCTCCCACCTGAGCTACAGCCACCCATAGGCTGTAAATATAATTATTATTATATTTACATGCTTTCAGCTCCCGTTTTTCCTCGATGACAACTCGTACCTTTCCACTCCCCTTTTTCTACCTCCTCGCGCTCACAGACCCATAACGTGTATGGCAGTCCATTCTCCCTGCAACACGGACTACACTGCCCATGATGCTACATTCTTTAGAGCTATGCTTGTAGCATTCTGCCTGTTAGCTTAGCACAACAACAACAACAACAACAACGAAAAGGCGCTCTCTCACCCAGGAAACACACAGTCGCAGAGAGAGCGTCGCCCTGTAACCATGGCAACCGTAACGCTGCCGCCTGGAACAACAGAACATAGCTGTCAAACAAAACCCAAACAGCCCTGACCCGCGACAATATGAAACAGGAAAGTACCGCAGTGTAATCCATTTATTTCAACAAAGTAACTGTATTCTGAATACCACCCTTTTAAACGGTAACTGTAATGGAATACAGTTACTCATATTTTGTATTTTAAATACGTAACGGCGGTACATGTATTCTGTTACTCCCCAACACTGGAGATTAATATAAAGATTTGTTTCCGACTTTACGTTTCCCAATTTTGCTTTTGTTATTTACATACGGTCTAATAATTATCCTTATTGATGTTTGAGAGAGGAGCGGTGCTTCAAAGGATAGCTGCAGATTTCTGTCAGAATCTGCAGATTATACAGTACAAATAAAATGTTCACGTTTCTCCAACGTTGTCTTCACTAACATCTACAAGGGATGCCCAGGAAGCATTCACGATGTCTTATCAGGCGCTGATAATTGGCTTCTGTCTTGTGTCAGTGACATAAAAGACGGATTTAATGCGACATGACCATTCAAACAGCAGTCACTTTCTGAAACATCAGATATGTATCCGATTCAGCAGGGCCGTGCAGAGAGGTTTAAAGGGGCGGGTGCTCAAAGTTAAAAAGGGGCGCATTGAACCAGGCTGAATAACAACAACACACAGTCATCAAGAATCTAATATGGGCAACAAGGCAAAGCAAACGTAGCCGATGTTTTACCTGATGGGTACAATGTTGCTGTTGAGGGGTTTCTGCTGCTCCTGCTGCTGATAGTGCTGGAGGGCAGGGCTGTGCTGATCTGAGACTGTAGACATTAAAGAGTCCATAGGAGAGATGGTAGCTGATTAAACAAGTGTCATGAGATAATAACAAAATGCAAAGATTGGTGACAGCGCTTGGAACCATAAGGCAACAAAAAATTATCCACACCTAACAACTCTTGCACTTAATCTATAATAAAATGATGAGAGAAAAATGTTATAGCACTGCCTTTAGTAGCCTCACATAGCTCTACTGTTTCCTCCTCATGTCCTTACCAGCCATGTCTGGACAATGTTATATCATGAGTATTTTTTTTAAAAATCCATCTAAATAAAACACACACATGCACGCACACACAGTGACGTTTTAGACCTTCTTCAGAATACTGTATATACTGTGGGCATCATGGTGCTGATCCAGAATCTTTACATTATTATTTATTACTAGAGCTACAATAATAAAGCAAAGAGGAGGGGGAAGTAATAAATATGAAATAATGTCATTATGATGATTCCATTTGTTTCACTATCCACTCTGTGCAGGGGCAAAGCTTATTACATTTTTAAACTGTAGACATACAATAATTTCACTGCTGTAAAATCCAAATTTTGTCTTATTTAAAATATAAATCTAATATAATCTGCTTCTTAATGTATGTTCTTTAAAATACAGCGTGTGTTTTTTAAAATATTATAATAATGCATAATTATGTGGACATGCATATTAGATCGTTTTTAGTGAACTATAATCCCTCCAGAAAGACAGGAAAAGCTCTGTAACTTACTTTAAAACTAAATATGTTCCCTAAAACGCTGACAGAGCTACAGACCCATGACAGCCTTACACAGGTAGCCAGCAGCTATGACCAGCACTACTTGTGCAGTTAATAAAAGGACAGGTAATGTTTGTCGCGCTGTTGCACACACAGCACGCTCGTTTGTTTCAGTTCGTCAGTTGCCACAAGACAGCTTACCAACGTGTACGTAATAAGCTAATACTCCTGTGTGCTACACACTACAGTGTACGCTGTACACCTACTTACTGGTTTTGTCGCATCAGTCTGTATCTCTGAGTTAACTTGTGTTTCTCCTACGGCTCTGGACCGCAAAAAATGCGCGTGCTTTTTGTGAGCTCTTTCCCGTCTCATAACCAGCGCGTTCTGCCGTCAAGGGCGATCATTGGTTAAATGTGATCATGTGACTGATGCAAGCCAGATCCTTTTATTTAGCAAAACTGTGATTATAGTATATATTATTGTTGAGGGGCACAGACAGGATTCCGCACGCACGCACACATAAAAAAAATTAAACATTTTTTAAAAGTTTCCTCAACAAAAGGGCACTTTGGGCACCCATCAGGAAAGGGGCGGGTGCTCAAGCCCCTCCAGCCCCCCGCTCTGCACGTGCCTGCGATTCAGTACCAAATACGAAAGTGACTCAGATCGGATTTGTGCCGTTCACACTGTCCTACCATGATCGGATATGGGTCACATAGGGTCAAAACAGTCGGATTTGATGCGCTTTCGCCTGCAATGTGAACGTAGCCTAATAGAAGAGGTGCTGACATGCAGGCACAAAGAGTAGCCACAGACAGGGGAAAAGAGTGGAAAAATGTAATCAAACATAAGCTAATGGACTTCATTTGATTGGCCATTCTTGCAGGAAGTGAGAAGAACTGGGATGTACCAGTCTGTGTTTTTTGAGAGTTCTCTGCATAACCCATTGCACAAGGCCACTATGTCAATTCAAAGATTTGAAGATATTTGCAGTTTCTTGCACTTTGATGACAAGAGGACCAGAGCCTAAACAAACCACATGGCAGCTTTCTGCTACATATGGGGCCTGTTCCTGGTCAACTGCAGGCACAAATTCATCCTCACGTGATTGTGTTACAGTGGATGAACAACTTGTGCCTTTCAGAGGGAAGGACCCAGCTTCTGCAGTATATGCCGAACAAGCATACAAAAGTGATACAAAAACTGCAGTTCCTTAAAATTAATAAAAATGCAAAGCGCCTCATGAGGAATACCTCAAATATAAAAATATTACAACTCTTCATTTTAAAGATTTTGAAGTACTAAGTTTACAGCAAAACACTGATTTTATTTGGGGTTATTTTTGACCCCATTTGTGGAAGAGTGTAGATATTGGTAGGCTGTGCATCCAAGGGTTAAAACATTGTTTTAGTAAATTTGTTATACAAAATGCTTATTTTCCTCCTTTTACCATTTAATAAATTGTCACTTAAAACTTTTAAAAAAAAAAAAAAAAAAAAAAAGCTGGAGTGTATTTGTTAGAAATGTTGAGCCCATTCTGTAGATTCATGTTCCATAGTGGTAAAGTAACAGGGAGGATACTTTCCCTGTTTACTTTGAACCTACCTACAGGTAAGCCATAGGAATTTCTAGTTTCATTTCACATTTGACAAAGAATCCTGAGAATTTCACAAATTAGTCAATAGAGCATTAAGACAGTGCCCACCCCACCCCAAGATATTTACAGATCCTGCTTTGAGATAAATTAAGAGCTTCCAGTTTCAAGTTAGAAGTTAATGTACAACACATAAGGGTTGCAAGATTAATTTATTGTCAAGGCAGTTACATCTCCATACACAAAACACTTTGACATTTGAAGACTCTGCTCAATCATGCCAACTACAAGTTGTTCCCTTGCACCTGTGTTGCAAACAATGGCCATAAATGACATCTCTGAACCCTGTTTTTAGGTCATTAAATTTCACTCCTGCATTTTACTTGTTCTAGGAGGGTTACTTTATTAGAAAACACGTCAGGTGGCAGCTGGTATAGCTGAATGTTTAGTCGACCTCCTCAATGGTTGGTCCAGAGGATCCACCACCAGGAGCGGCACCACCGGCTCCAGGGAAGCCACCAGGCATGCCCTCTGGCATTCCTCCAGGCATACCTCCAGCACTCTGGTACAGCTTGGTAATGATAGGGTTGCACACCTTCTCCAGCTCCTTCTGTTGATGCTCATACTCGTCCTTCTCAGCAGTCTACAAAATATAGATATTGTATAAGCCCTTCATAGCAATTGATACTATTGTGATTTTTTTCTGGTGTGTGCTTGGGGGTGGGGTTACCTGGTTCTTATCCAGCCAGCTGATGACCTCATTGCACTTGTCCAAGATCTTCTGCTTGTCATCATCGCTGATCTTGCCGGCCAGCTTCTCATCCTCCACAGTGGACTTCATGTTGAAAGCATATGACTCCAGGCCGTTCTTAGCAGACACTTTGTCACGTTGAACATCATCTTCTGCCTTGTACTTCTCTGCTTCCTGAACCATGCGTTCAATATCCTCCTTGCTGAGCCGACCTAGAAGGACAGCAAAGAGTCACAAGTTGTGCCAGAATTTTGATGTCATCAATCAAAACTGTCATCAATCAAAACCCACCTTTGTCATTGGTGATGGTAATCTTGTTTTCCTTGCCAGTGCTCTTATCAACAGCAGAGACATTCATGATGCCATTGGCATCAATGTCAAATGTCACTTCAATCTGGGGAACGCCTCGAGGAGCAGGAGGGATTCCAGTTAGCTCAAATTTGCCCAGCAAATTGTTGTCCTTTGTCATGGCACGCTCACCCTCATAAACCTGTTGAAATAGAGGTCAGCCAATAATTTTTCCACTCCACATCTACACAAATGCTAATGTCTGACAACATGAGTCTCAATCTCTAGTGGAATGTGAATGGCAGAAATTAACATAACTGCAATTAAAAGGCCAAGATAAATAAGGCTACACTTACCTGGATGAGCACACCAGGCTGGTTATCAGAGTAAGTGGTGAAGGTTTGGGTCTGCTTGGTAGGAATTGTGGTGTTACGTTTAATCAGGACAGTCATAACACCTCCAGCAGTCTCGATACCCAGAGACAAAGGTGTGACATCCAGAAGGAGAAGGTCTTGCACATTCTCAGACTTGTCACCAGACAGGATGGCAGCCTGGACAGCTAAAAACAAAAAAAATTATTTCAAGATAAAAACTAAATTCCGATTATAATAGGGCAGCTATCATCAGTAGCTTTTTTTCTCCTCTGAAAACTTACCAGCTCCATAGGCCACAGCTTCATCTGGATTAATGCTCTTGTTGAGCTCCTTTCCATTGAAGAAATCCTGGAGAAGTTTCTGGATCTTCGGGATACGGGTGGAGCCACCAACCAATACAATGTCATGAATCTGCCCTTTATCCATCTTGGCATCGCGGAGTGACTTCTCCACAGGATCCAGGGTGCCACGGAAGAGGTCAGCATTGAGCTCCTCAAATCGAGCCCTTGTGATGGAGGTGTAGAAGTCAACTCCTTCATACAAAGAGTCGATTTCAATACTGGCCTGTGTGCTGGAAGACAGGGTGCGCTTTGCCCTCTCGCAAGCAGTGCGCAGACGACGGACAGCCCTCTTGTTGTCACTGATGTCCTTTTTGTACTTGCGCTTGAACTCTGCAATGAAGTGGTTGACCATGCGGTTATCAAAGTCCTCCCCACCAAGATGAGTATCACCAGCAGTGGATTTGACCTCAAAGATACCATCCTCAATGGTCAAGATGGATACATCGAAGGTGCCACCACCAAGATCAAATATGAGAACATTCCTCTCTGATCCAACCTGAGAACAGATTTGATAGTGCTTAAGAACAGACAGTTAACAAAAAAGTAGTATAATCCAGAATAAATTTTTACCCATTTACCTTTTTGTCCAACCCATAAGCAATGGCAGCTGCAGTGGGCTCATTGATGATGCGCAGAACATTCAGGCCAGAGATAGTGCCAGCATCCTTTGTGGCCTGACGCTGAGAGTCATTGAAGTAAGCGGGCACTGTGATTACAGCGTTGTTGACAGTCTGAAATGTAAAAAAAAAAAAATATGGACATTAAATTGATGAGTCATGTGAAAACTTGCGACTATTCCACAAAGGAAAATTCAGAGCATACTTTTCCGAGGTAGGCTTCAGCAATCTCCTTCATCTTTGTCAGCACCATGGAGGAAATCTCCTCTGGGTAGAATGATTTTGATTCACCCTTGTACTCAACTTGAACTTTAGGGCGACTATTGTCATTGATGACATTAAATGGCCAGTGCTTCATGTCTGATTGCACAACTGTATCGTCAAACCTCCGGCCAATAAGGCGTTTGGCATCTGAAAGAGAAAGTTATATTTAGTTATTTTTTTTTAAAAGATGCAATACACTTCTGCAATAGTCTTATCATTCTTCCCTCAAATCCACAAGGCTCAAGACTGGTCTTTAACAGAGATGAGTTGCTTCAAGACAAGCTCATGGGTGGTAAAACTGAGGCGTTAACTTAATTTGGTTGATGAATACCAATTTTTTCAAGGTGTCCTACCTTGAAAAAAAATTGGTATTCATCAACCAAATTGACTTTTACTGTTAAGTAAAATTTTAACCCTTACCGAAGACTGTGTTTGTGGGGTTCATGGCAACCTGATTCTTGGCTGCGTCGCCGATCAACCTCTCGGTATCTGTGAAGGCCACATAACTGGGTGTGGTCCTGTTGCCCTGGTCATTGGCAATAATTTCAACTTTGCCATGCTGGAACACACCAACACAGGAGTAGGTGGTCCCAAGATCAATACCAACTGCTGGTCCCTTTGACATGTTTCCTAAAGAAATGCAAGAACAGTGTTACATTTATATTGGTCTTCTAGTTACCTGTAACTTTTTTACTTCAATCCTTTATAACATGCTTAATGTCAAATTCAATTGAACAACTACATTTTACCCAATTATTCAATTTAAGGCAATTTAGACTAATAGAACTAGAATGTACAACAAAAACATATGGTTTTAGTTGATTTGCTTTAATTATCCTTCAAGTTTAATTTAGAGTTGTCTTTTAAATTTATATTGATTATATAAATTTGATTAAGAGCTTTTATTTTCCCCTTGGCCATAAAACATTAAGCATTTTAACAACGTTATTGGGCTAACAAACCCCAATTCCAACAACCCACCCACTTACAGAAAAAAAATGAAGGAACCCGCCTTGAAAGAGCGTGGCTCATGGCCAAGCAATAGCCATGCGTCAGTCATAAATCACGTGCACAGCAAACTGGTACAACCGGAAATCTAAAAGCTAGAGTGCTTTGATACTAAAACTATTGTATTAAAATGTGTCTAAAGCACAAGAAAATATTTAAAGAATTAAATCTGAAAAGATTTACAAAACCTTTTACTTTTGCTCTAGAGTAAAAAAAACAACAAAAAAAAGAAAAAACAAAAACCGGAAGCCTGTATATTCCGGGTATCCGGGTAGCTTAACAGTTGTTCGAGAACATTCTCGAACGCGTCAGGATTTCTCCACCCCCCCTCCCCCTCCGCCATTATATAGCCTTAATGCAGCATTTGAGCCGATGATTACGCCTCGATAACAAGGATATGAATACTTTCACCTTCATAATTCACTATGCGATACATATTTGTTAATAAAATAACCGTCAAGCATTTAACACGAGGAGAAAATTCAGCATTCCCCAGTGAACATGCACATCAGTCATACATAAAGCAAATCCTGCCAGCAAATTCAACTAATATACTAGAACTTTTTGTTAACACCAATGTATTTCAGAATGACTTACCGAGTTACTGAACTGAGGTTGACTGTGGGTATTGTTGGGCTGGAATGGACTAGCGCCACGGTGACTCAACCCTGCCGGTATGAGAAGCGAAAGGAGGTTGAACCTTTAGCCGAACCCTTTATATCACCGGCACAGCATCCAATCGGCGCAGTCACTGAGTCTTTCCTCATCGGTTCACCAATGAGGCTTTGGTGAACCGATGACGCGAGACACAATCCATCCCACTTCCTGCTTTATTGTGACTGCTTCATAATGGTTGTGAATACCCGCATGCCATAAGATGGAAGCTTTGTGTGAAGTGTAGAAGGCAAATCATCTCTCTCTTCTTTTTTTTTTTAGATTTTACCGTTAAGTATGTCAGTCATGTTCGGTGCTTGATTTGGCTTCTGTTTTTTGTAAGCTACATAACGCTCTTTAAGTTCATACATAATTGATATATTATGGAGCTATTTTTAAAAATATGCATATAGACCTTAGTGTTATATTACCGTATTAATGCTCGACACGTTTTCAGAGACAAAGCCACAGAGTGCTGATAATATGTATATGATATGAATGTTTCCCATAGCCTGTTATCTATGCTCAAAAACAATATATTATAGCAAAATATAATTTATTGCTACATGTTCAACCCAAACATACAAAATATATACATACAAGGCAACATATATGCTATATTCACACAGTATATATTACAGATATTATGTTGCCACATTTGATCCTGTGTAGACATTCAAACAGTTCATTAGGAACACCTGCAGACATGCTTATTCTTGCTGATGCTGGTCATCCGCCAGTCATATAGCAGCAGTGCTATCTACTATTGTAAATACAGGTCAGGTGCGTTACATATAATGTTCATATAAAACAAAAACATGGCATGACTGATGATGTAAGGGGGGGGGATTAACTTGTCGTCAATTGTTAGACTGAATGGACCTCGACAGTCCAGGTTATGTATCGGTATGGGGAAATGTTTTCCTTTGTCTGACCATGAGCATATGTTTATGAGATCTTCTACTGACCATTACACACAGGAAATCTAACCCTCATGAACATAACAGTGAGTTCAGTGGACTTCGGTAGCTGTAGCAATGTAACAGAATGAAAACAAGGATAAAAGTACAGTAGACAAATGATGTGATGAATAATGTCAACATAATGTAGATACTTTAAGTCGTTTTTTTCAACATCTTGTGGCATTCATGGCACCAAGAACTGATGCTGCTGAAGATCAAAGGTAGGTTCTACCTACCATAAGTAAGCACATATTCCTAACAATAATAAGTGAATGATTGCCCTGTATTCTGCCATGCAAGTGCAGAAAAAAATGGAAAATTGCTGATATCATGAAAACTGTGTTTTCAAGACAGTTATAGCGATGTCTCCTTCGCATCACATTTGGCTAAAGTTTGTGCTGTAGTTTGATGTTGAGAAGTTGTTGCTGTGATCACAGCTGTGTTTTGCACTGAAGTCATCGTCTTTGCTGGTTCTTCAACAACATACTGTGTGAAGGCTGTATTGAAGAGGCCTGTAACAATAAAGAATACCAATAAATATCCCATTTTCTCTTTTAAGATAGGATAAGGCAGTTTTTACAGTGTACTGGGCAAAATGTGTCAATGAAAGCACTCCCTGACCATTAACTGGGATTCAAAATATGTAAAGGTTAATTGGATTTTTGAGTTTGAGTTCCCTAAGTAAGTGAACTTTATCCTCTGGTTGACAAGTGTGCTGTTTCTCTAAGCTGCCAACATGACCCTAGTCATGTTTTAGCAAATGCTACATTTTATAATATTCACATTTAAACAGAAGGTATAATACAGTCATAGATGCGAACAACCATCTAATTAAAAGGTTTTGTACCTCTTCTCCGTTGTGCTTGTGAGGTCTTTTCTTCATGGCTTGATTTAGATTTACTGCTCTCCTCTGATGGATTAGAGTCTTCATTTTCTGTAACAATAAAAACTGTCAAATCTTTTGTAAGATAAATAAAAATACATTTAGATCACAATTCCTGAAAGTACAACACACTTGCTGCAAGAATGTATGATTTTTAGCCAGACTATAGTCAAGTAAAATTATAAATAACAGCAACTTTAGTCTGACATCAAACAGAAAACGTGACCTGCTTACCTCTTTTCCAGGCAATGTGTGCTCTCCTCAGCTTGATAGCAAAAAAAATGACGACCACTAGAAGGCCACAGATCAGGCATGTCACTAGCAAAACCAGCAATGATGAATTTTCTTGGTCTTTTCTATGCATGTTTAAGTCAAAATTCCCTGGAAATAGAGAAAACCCCGAACCTTAAGGATTTTAAAACACATGGTGTTCTCTGTGATTCTCAGAGAAGAGGAACTGTTATTTTAACTATTCAAGCTGAGTGTAAATGTACCTGTTGTGTTACTGTCCATGTTATCAATGGTGATGTTCTCTGTGGTTTCAGGGGAATATGTCCAGCCTTTAAAGGTGTAGTAAAGAAAAGAGGTACAATAATTAACACAGACTCTATGAAGCTACTACAGTCCAGGTCTATTATGTTTTTCAAATGGAACCATTTTTTTGTAGTTTTCCAGAGTAACCAATAGGTGGCATCAAACACACATATTTGAAGAACCTGTTGGGCCTACTGCCTCAATGGTGTCATTGCTTACCCTGTTTGAACACGATAGGACTTTTTTTAAAATTAATTTTTAGTGTTTGTTTTTTTTTTACAGTAATTTTCTGAATATATAAAGCTCAGGTAACATGCGAAAATGGAAGACAAATAACTGTTTTGCACACATTCTGCTTAAATTTTAATATTACACTGAATTTACTGTGTGAGTAAATTCACACATATATAGTGCATTTCTAACCAATTACATGTCAGTAGTGTTCAAGGTTTGAAACACTGAAGACAGAAGACGTAAACTGCTTTTTTTGGAGCATATCTGACGATCAGAGCAGATATGCTCTCGGAACAGTTTTTGTTTGCCCACAGAGCTGCAGCCTCCCAATCAGTGAATACATCTAACATGACAGAGTTTCATATAGCTCAAGCTCTCCATTGCAGGAAACACATCTGGTGTTATATCAACCACAGTAGTGGTTAAGAGACCTTTTAGACACTGTATGTGATCACTCTTGTTTCCACCCCATAGGCTCACAGTTAGTGTAATATGCTAAACACACAATACTAAGCAGTAACAAAGAGATGTATTGTAGGCTAATTTCTCCACTAAAGTTCACTTTCCTTTTTAGCAGATCGAGGGATTTAAGTTTCATTTAAAATATGATGTATGGCATAACTTAAAATGTAAAATGGGGTTTTATTCATTGTGAACTAAATAAAATGTATTTCTTTTTAAAACTTCCATTTCTCCACTACTTTCTTTTGTGTCCCTAAGCTCATCCTAAGGTGTGTTATCTAATATGAAACCTTATGTTTCTTGAAATCCACGGGGCATAAAAAACAAATAAAAATGCAGACAGTTTCCACTCACCACTAGTGCTGAGATGTGGGTCTGTAGGGCCTGTAACAGGGATCTGAGGAGATCTAGTGATAGACATCTCTGGGTCACTGGTGGAAGCCTGCAGACTGGAGGGAACCGTTGAGCTCTCTGATAAGGGCTTGTTCTCATTTCTTGTGGTGGAGTACACTGCTGTTCTATTATGTCTGATCCACATGGTTGTTGTCCCTGGCACTTTTGTTGATCCTTTAACAGTATGTGGACTGACTGTGGATGTGTGGTGGGATCCTTTTGCTGTGACAGAAATTGGACTTGTGTTACTACTGAGTAGAAACAACACTCAGTTCAGAGAAAGTTAAAATTCATGATGTCATGAAAACTATCTGCAAATCACACTTCATTTTTATTAGAATAGAGGAAACTAGATTTTTTTAACAACACAGAATGGGGAAATTACGTGGATTTGCCATTTTTTTTGTTTTTATTTTTGGTCAGACAGTTTCACAGTCTGGTTCTATGGACTGTTTTGTGGCGCAGTTCATGAGTTAAAAACCCCAGTGCTTTCCCTGTTCTGTGACGACACAACTACACAGTCACTGTTCCTCAAATTGAACATTTTATGTAGAAGTTATTCACTGTACACAAGTCATGGATAATAAAATGGATGATTTTACTCTTTTAATGTTTAAAACTGTTGCTATAATGTGGTGGTGTTGAAAAACTAAATGAATGAAATATACTCACAGCCTCGTCTAATTTTTACAAAGTTCATCAGATGTTTTGATTTCAATGCAGGGTGACGAACAAGACACTTCACAGTAACTCTTTTCTCTACTGAGAGAATTTCAATCATCCCAGTGGAGATGTATTTTTTAGCTTCCTGTTGGAATTGGTTACGAGCTGTAAAATGGGATAGATGTCATTAGCATCGATTGCATCAACTTACACCATCACAAATGCAACACTTGATCAAATCAACCCTTTGTAACGGAAACTACTCTTCTGTGGAATTCAAAATAAAATTCAAAATCCCCCTTGTTTAAAGTCTTTTTTTTAAAAAACATTTGAACGTTGTTCAGTCTCATCATAGTAGCAAAGATTCCAGAAAGTGTGGGTCATGCTATCATCATCACATGAGCCCACTCACTGGTTGCTGTCACTAATTTTAATACACCTACAAATGTCTAAATTCCGCAACGTAAGTGTTAACACCCATGTTAACCTAACCCTAACCCATCCATCCACTCTTAACTGCTGTGGTTTTAAGCACAGTAGTTAAGTTTTAGGAAGAATACATTGCATTTATTATCAAAAAGAATCAACCTTTCCTAGTATCAAATAAATTCACTTTTTGTGCTTATTCCTAGTTAACTGCTCTTAATTGAATTGAATTGAGTTCACAATATACATGTAACTTTTTTTATTTTTATCTATGTATAGAAATTAGCAAACATTTGTTTGCCAATTATGTATCATAAAACATTTTATGATACATAAATATGAGTAATCAGCAAGGGAATGATATCAAAATGGCATCCCCTTGTGTAGTCACCTCAATTCAGCTTTTTGGAAAATCCACTGGGAAAAATCCTGATTGAAGGGCAATTTTTCTAACTAACACCTCAAACTATCATTCTCACTTTCTTCCAACTTACCAAGAAATTCTGACCCATCGTCGATTTTCCAAGAAATCTGAGGAGCAAAGTGGTTCCCCACAGCAGTGCATTTTATGACAGTCTTTCCTTCATGCTTTGTTTTTGACATTTTGGGATAACCTTCAAAAGAATCACAAAAGACAAAGTTTTATGAAACAAGATCAACACAGTGGTAATTGTTTTGGTAATTAGTATAACTGTCAAAGTCTGATCCCATCGCTAGTAAAGATGTGAAAAGAAAGTAAAAAGAAAGACGTAAGATAATATTTACCCAACACTGTCACCTCCACTATCTTCTCTGTTATTTGGTCTCCATAATGAGAACATGTGTAATTGCCTCCATCGTTAAATTTGACGCTGGAAACACTGATGGAGAATTTTGACTCAGACAGTGTGTCGATTCTGTAGCGTTTGTCCTTTAAGGCTGGAAACAATTTATTTAAAGTTATTTAATGTTTGCCTTTCACCAAAGGTTGTTTGAATTTTGGCCCAAACATTTGCCACTTTTTAAGTTTTTGTTTTTACATTCATTACTGTGACTGAATATGCCATTTTCACCTTGATTGTGATTGAAGAACATAACAAATCCTTCAGGGTTTTTCCAGTCCACATTGGTCTTGTCAGCATTGGTAACAGGACAGCTTAAGCTGAGGTTCTCACCTTCCATGACCGTCACATGCTGCAATACTGCAAGTGAAACTGCAATAAAATAAAAGGAAGTTTGACGTTGTTAAAGTTTCTTTGAGAACGAAATGTGCATAACACATTTCCTAACATGGTAAAAACAAGTGAGCAACCATCTGCTGAAATTAAAAAGTCAGTGGCACACATACAGATGTCCAAGTTAAGTTTTAAACAGTTCAGTTAAACTTTTCACAGTCTGACTCATCTGCCACCACCTCTGCCACTGGCCTGTCACTGTGTATATATACAGTAGGTGTGTGGAGGAGGTGTGACAGGAAAAAAATGCTGTTCATTGCAGCTACAAAATAAGCAGCCCCCCTGTTATACATCTGATGCATTTCTGTTCTAACAGGAAGTAATGTGGTCAGTGCTTTCAAGGTGAAAGAGAAAGTAGGGCGGGTGTGAGGAAAAAATATATATTTGCTGTAGGTTGTTCATGGGGCCTTTGGGGGCTTTTTCTTTTCTGTGGGTTTCAAATAACACACGGAAAACACATTTGTTGGGGGCACACTGACACCACTGCAGAGGTCATAAAGCTATTTTTGCAGTTTGTGTGCTAGTCATGCCATTACATCAACTGACAACCACCAATATTTGTATTGATGACTTTTCATCAGTACAGTCATTTTTATGTCCCTCAAGGCTTTGGTTGTCTCTGTTTCTTTTTTAATTTTATTTGTATTGCCTGATCAATACAGAAAATGTAATTTCTCAGTAAGTTCTTAATGCTAACTAAAATATATACATTGTATACTGTGTATGTTACGTTGTTTGCTCTTATGCAAAGCTAAAGCCAGTCTCCTTTGTCTATTTTGTCTCATTATAAGGTTTTCATCTGTATCATTCCATTACTGACAACTATTAAAGGGCCAGTCTACATATATACTCTATGTCATAGAAGAAACTGTCCTAAAGAACTTTCATTTTATGTCAGTCATTTAACAGAGTTGAGAAGTTGTGAACTGGTTCAACATACAACCCCAGTTCCAACAATGCCAGGGTACTGTAACATGTAAATAAAACACAATGCAACAATTTGACGCCACAAACCCTCATCTTATTTACAACAGAACAAAAACAATAACATATTAAAACTGAGAAAATCTATCATTTTAATAAAAAAAAAATACAACTCTCTTAAGAGCTGTCCATAAACATAGGAGGACTTAAGGGAGCAGTTACTGGACTTTGGGGGAGGAATGTTATCCTGTTCTTTTATGACAGGATTATAGCTACTCCTGGGACTTCTTTGTTGTATTTTTTGTTTCACGATATGCTACATGTTCTCAACAGGTGAAAGGTCAGGATCCTGGTAGGCCAGTTCACCCAGACCTCCTCCTATCAAGCCAAGCTGTTTTACATGCTTTTAATAGCACTAATGGTGTCTTACCAGATGTGCTACGCATAGAGACTAATGTATTGCACGATAGAGCTTTAACCTGCATTTATGGCAAACACAAACACAGTGATAGGAAGTGTTCCTAAGTAATGTTGCTCCCATCAAATTCAAAATGAGCTTATTATTTTTATGAAATTGTACAAAGTTTCAGTATAAACAATTGATATGTTTTCTATGTTCTACTGTGCATACAATATGGGTTTAGCAGATTTCCAAATTACTGCATTCAGTTTATATTTACAATTTATGCAGCATCCCAACTTTCTAGGTTCAGTTGATGTGAACATGAGCAAACAGAAATCCAAATGCAAATTCCTCTAATGCATAACTAATGAAACAGAGTCTTTTACTGAAAATTGAAGCACTTTCTGTGTGAAATATGAGAGCTTGTAATTGTACCATAATTTTCTCTATATAATAAATCATCTAAATGTAAAAGATCACAAACAACCTCAGAAGGAAGTTGTTTACTCCAAGGCATAGTCATCCTCACTGTGTTCATCTGCTTTTTCCAGTCATGTAGGTTACGATCCTATTTCAGCACTTATCAGATCGAACACTGCCAAAGAGTGTAAAAAGTCAAACACTCACCCTCAATGTACAGCACAAAGACGCTAAGCACAAGTTTTAGTTCCATCTCTGTCACGAAGAAACACACTGACTCTGGTGCACTTCCTCATCACTCATCTATATGTACTCTACTACGGGACCTTCCATGACATCACAGCTCTGTGGTTTCCCCTAACTTTTTGATTTGAGAGATTCTCATGTGACTCCTTACAGTAGAAGTGGAAGCTGACCATGATTGCATTTTATTCCTGTTTGTAGTTTTGCTGCCAAACATGAGTTGAATGTTGAATTTACAACTATCTATCTTGTGGATGGCTGTGGTTCATCAGAGCATGAATGTTACATAGAAAGTGTGAAAATGACATGTTGTAAAAAGTGCTTTGAGTATTTAAATAGAGTAGAAGAGCACTATATAAGGATCAGTCCAGTTACCATTTGTAGTAAAAGACCTGAGACAAAATTATCCTTCCTTATTTTCCAAAATTATGTTAATTCTGGAATTAGTAACTCTGGAAACAGTAGAGATGCTTTATCAACCAAGTAGCCAGCTAGTACCTATCATTAGTAACTGTGGTTTGAACACAGTTACTAAACTTCAGGTTGAATTGCCACTGCAGTTTTAACTCACACATCAACAAGATTAACAACTTGCCACCAATCTGTGGCTTACTAAGAGGAAATGGCTACTTTCTAAAGCAAAAGATGTTTGAGTTGGAAACTTGTGTCAGGTGGGTACCGAGGGGAAAATGAAAGCCATAGCCCTCATGGTTTTATGATGTTTTCCACTGTAGACTCGACACAAACATTTACTGAATTTAGTCAGATCAAAAATGTGGTATTGCAGTAATTAGGTGCCATTACAGTCTCCAGAAGAAAATGGAAGAATAATTTAAAAGCAAATGCAGAAACATACTTGTACTCACTAACTATATATAGAAGTGGAAACAAACCTGTGTGAATTTCTTTTGGGGAGGTTTTACTATGTGTCATATAAGTCAGGTTGCTTAAAATGTTATATCAAGCAGTAACTTAAAACATTTATCACATTCTGTTCACTTGTATGTGAACACAGAAATTAAATGCCTCTTACCCACTCTTAAAAGAACAACAGGAGAGGAATGGTCTTAGGGTCAGTCATCAAGTATGTTAAATCCTGAAAGACAAAAAAGTTAACTGGATAGAACACATAATTTACAAATCATTCACTCTGTAAAACTCAGCATGGGGTTCAGTGTTGCCTAAATATCCTCATTAACTTAACAACAGTGTAGCGACATAGAGGGGTTCACGGTTCACAGTCATACTAGGTTAACTGGTGATTCTAAATTGAATGCAGGTGTAAATACTGTAAATGGGAAATGGACTGGATTTATTTGGGCTCGGAAAAGGGTGGAGTCCCCACTCTGGGTCAGGACACCCTGGAGAGATTATATCTCTCGGGTGGCCTGGGAATGCCTTCTTGTTTCCCCGGACAAGCTGGAGGAAGTGGCTGGGGAGAGGGAGGTCTAGGCTTGTTTGCTTGGGCTACTGCCCCCGCGACCCGGCCCCAGATAATCGGAAGAAGATGGACAAAAGACTTTTTCTTTTGGATGGTAAATGTACTGGTTCTTTTCTACTCTGACCAGACAAAGCGCTTTACACAGCTTGGCTAATTCACTCTTTCACACCCACTGGCACAAGCACTTTTCTCTAAGTGCCTTCTAACATCGACATGCATTCATACTCCAATGGATGCATCTGACAGCAATTTGGGGCTAGTTTCTTGGCCCACAGTATCTTGCCCGAGAACAGGCATGGCAGTAATCAGGCCTGGATGTGGCTAGAGAAATTGAACTCAGGTTTCCAAAGATGTGATGCCCCACAGTTTTTTTTTTTTATGTTATAATGGGGGCGCGCAATCATTTTTTTTTACACAGGGTCATGTAAGTTTGGATTTTTTTCCCCCTTAATAATAAACACCTTCATTTTGAAACTACATTTTGTGTTTATTTGTGTTATCTTTGTCTCATATTTAAATTTGTTTGGTGAGAAACATACAAAAAAATAGGAAATCAGGAAGGTGCCATACACCTTTTCACACCACTGTATATAGAAAAAGCACAGAAAAAAGTGCTTGTTTGAATAGCTGAATTAGGTAAGTTGTATAAAGTAGTGTGCACAGGTGCCCCATTTACCAATAGAGCAGGGTTTTCAGTTATTAAAGCCAGACATGAAACCAGACAGACCTACAAACAAGCAGCAACTAAAGGTGGCCTAGTAGAGTATCTCAAGAGAGGAAATGCAGCAGTCGTTATCTGCCAAAGATCGTTATCTAAGTATCAAGCAGAATCCTTACACTGAAAAAGGTGTTAGTTTGTCCTTTTAATTTGGAGTCACTGAAAATGGAAGACTATTTATAAAAATGCCTGCATTTCCTGAACAGTTAATGCATTACTTTTGTTAAACATATAGAATCAAAGCTTAAAGCGTGTATTTCAATCATATCTTGTCATCAGATCCTGCTGACTTAAGGATGCCTGTAAGTTTTCACATGTCACATATGATTCATTAAATTTGACTGATTTTCTGTTTCTGTATGGGTTTAAACTAATAAAAGATCTATGGTGTGCATATAAATATAAAGTTAAAGTATTTGTATGTTATTAAAATACATTTTTCATTGCAATGAATTGGTGTGATTAAACATAATGTTTGTTGAAAATTGAAAAAGCATTAAAATTTTGCATCATAGAATATTTGCATCGAATTTTTGACAAATACGAATTTTAGAGCATCCAATTTGTCTTTCTTTTTTTTTTATTCCACTATTTCTGTTTCATTTGCATGATCTTCATGTGAGTATGTAACTTTCAACCATGCACAAGAAAAAAAATGTATGGTGTCCACTAGGGGTTTTTGTTTTATGGAAAAAGTAGGATGAGGTGGAGAAACTGTGATGCCCTATCTAATGTAACCTTATTTGTGAGGTCAACTATAATACCTGGTGAACAAGGCAAAAGCAGACAGCAACCACTTTGCATAAGTAGAAACTTCTTCAAGAATACTGGTCCATGTTTTCCAGGAATTTAACATTTAAAATATATATGTTTCACTAGAATTTTACACTGTCAATTTAGAGTTTGTGGTTTTGTCCTTAAATTAAATTGTGCGATTGATCTTTCTGAGTTAAATTCGGTAATCATTTCAAACCATCGACATGTCTATTCGATTCCATTCCTATAAGACTGTTCAAAGAAGTCTTACCAATAATTATTGCTTCAGTCTTGCTTCAGATATGATCGGCCTATCTCTATTAATGGGCCTCAGTGCAGCATTCAGTACTGTTAGCCATAGTATTCTATTACAGAGATTAGACCATGCCATAGACATTAAAGGTAATGCAACACAGTGGTTTAAAACAAATCCATCTTATAGACCCACAAAGCAAACTGGAGCTGGCTTTGTCCTTGTATTTTGTTTTTATTTTTATTTTTATTTTTTTCTCTGTGGGCAGGTGTGCTAGGGGTGGAGCTACTGCAAGTGAGGTGCTCACCTAGCTGTGTGGGATCACTCTCATTAAGATGGCAGCTGGCACAGCAGTTCTCCGCCTGATCACTACAACCTCCATGATAACACTGTCTCATTTTCATGCCTAAACTAGTTTTTCTTTGTGAGTTTTCCAGTCATTTGATCCCCTCAGTTCCTGCATGCATTTTTGGATTTATACAGGAACCACTCAGACACATAGATGCTGTTAGTTCTTTCTTTCTATTGCAATGTTATTCCTGTGATTTCCTTAGAGCACCCACAGCAAAGATTACATATTTTTATATTGGATTAATTTTGCTACTTTCTTTTTAATGCTATTATGCACATTATGCTATCATAAAATCTTGTAATGTAACTTTAGCTTTGTCCCAAAACCTAGACTGCATCCTTCAGAGGCTGCATTTGTAGACCGATTACATCACAGCCAGGCGATGAAGGTTCTCCCAATTCTAAGGCTGCTCCAAACGCGGCTGACAAATGCGTCCTTCATTTCATTTCAATTTGAAGGATGTGTCAGGTGTATCCTTCATGGCCCAACCTTTCCCGGAATTCATAGCTTGGCCCAGCCAATTCCAGTTTCCAACATGGCAGCATCTACTTAGTTTTAATATTATTCTTTCTGGGTCACAAAATAAACTTTCAAGATATTTTCAGCCGAAAATGTAGCTGTGTGAACTTCAAATATCTGCTCGGTTTATCAAGACATCACATATTTGCAAAAGTGCTCCGACATTTTCGGAGACGTATGTTACCCACCAGTTTGAAGTTTTGCGAGATCTCGCAAACATTTTGTGAGATCTCGAATGCATTTTTTTTTCTCCAATGTTCTTTGTGGGGCTCCATACAGAATAGACAAGCCTGCATGAAATCTACTTCATTAAGTAAAAACGATAAAAATCCCTCAGATGGCTCAAATCCAAGAACATCAGACACTTACCTATTCAATTATCCCAGCAATCACCTTAGAGGTGACAATGGCTGTCATTGTTGAAAATTCAAGGAAATCAACAGATTCCCATTGAAATAAATATTCCAAAATGAACTTATATTAGTGTTTGCTGTTAACCCTCTCAGGCTCAAATTAAACTTTTTGTTGCTAATGCACAATCAAGTCCTGCAGTGGTACTTCTGAGTAAAAAAAACTCATAAAACATGTATCTGAGGTAATCAGGTTGTTAGTTTTTAACTGTTGCAAATCTGCAACGCCTGCCTCGAGAGGGTTAAAACAGAAAATAGAAATAAAAAATCTAACACTACTACTTACAGAATTTTTCCAATATGGAATGGCTTGTTTGCATTAAAGGCCTTTATCAGCCCCTGCTGGAATAATACATCTTGTGAGCTTTTTAACTGTGTCAGAACATTCCTGTCCAAAGGGGCAGCAGTTGGAATTGATCTTGGGACCACCTACTTCTGTGCTGGTGTATTCCAACATGGCAGAGTTGAAATCCTTGACAATGATCAGAGCAACAAGACTACATACAGCTATGTGGCCTTTACAGATACTGAGAGGCTGATTGAAGATGGTCTTTGGTAAGGTCACATCAAGGTGGATTTATATGGATTTTGAATTATTAATTCTTCCAAATGACAAAGATGAAGGAGATTGCTATCCAGAGTACATCAAAGTGTCTACTTAAAACAGTTTTTTCTCTTTTTTTTTAAGTCTGTGTCAATTGCTGTAATGTTGTGCACAATACCTGAATACTGTAAGGACTCTCAACGTCAAGCAACAAAAGATGATGGAACTATGTTTGACCTAAATGTTTAGAGAACAATGGCTGTGTCCCAATTCAGGGTCTGCACGCTTGAAGTACGCATTTTAAGTGCGGTTACGTCACCGCCACGTGACGACGGCTGTCCCAATTCGAAGTGTACTTCAAATGCATACTTCAAATGCATACTCCAAATGCGCCGTCGATTTCCCCAAATATCAAGCGTGGTCCGGTGCACGCTTCATGGTCCCATATATCCCACAATTCATAGCGCGGCGATGGGTGTGGATAATTTTGCCGCAAAATACAGCAGAAGGGAGCGGCCGAAGAGGTTTTTCTTGTTTTTTTTTTCTAAACTTTATTGAAATTATAAAGCGAACAGTCAGTCATTCCAGTTCAGTTTGTACAGTAGACATACAAGGCAAATAAGAGTAACAATATACAGTACAATGAAATAAGAAGGATAAATAAATAAAGGATAGAAAAGAAAAAAAGAGGGGAGGAATGTGACAGACTTCATAACAACTTTGTACTTGAAAGTTGTGACAGCTCATTCGTTAAACATTTCTGAATGAATTTCAATCAATGATAAACCTTTTATATTGGAAGTTAATTTAAGAGAATTTAAGTAATATTCAATTTCAATCAAAAACAAATTAAATGATGGGGTT
This sequence comes from Rhamphochromis longiceps, assembly GCF_057381845.1. Classification (NCBI taxonomy): domain Eukaryota; kingdom Metazoa; phylum Chordata; class Actinopteri; order Cichliformes; family Cichlidae; genus Rhamphochromis; species Rhamphochromis longiceps. Next base: position 6,990,939 of record NC_140566.1, read on the forward strand.
GAGTTTTGAAACTGACATGTATGTGGAATTTCCCTAATAAGATGGAGCGGCCGAAGAGTGAACTGTCAAAAGTACTGAACATGACGTCACCCATTTATGTGCGAATGCTTAATAATTAAAGTCAGTCATATATCCACAAACACAACAAGCTGAAAGTCAGTGACTCTACATATATATATATATATATATATATATATATATATATATATATATATATATATATATATATATATATATATATATCATAATAATCTGACAATACTATAATATTGGCCATATTATATTTACATTGCCACAGTGAGTTGACTTTAGTCTCATGAACAACATTAACTAATTGTTATTTACTAACTAATCTTAAATGACTGTTCAGCACAGAAATGAAGCCCAACAATCATGTTTTACAGTCCCGTGGTCTCAGCCTCAGATACTCAACTAAAGTGATGTCATGACAAAAATGAATGACCAACAAAACATTTTTCTCCTTCATTTCTGTCAAACAAAGCTGTATGTAACGTGTCTCGCGGTTCGTATCATGGTTGCTAGGCAACCTGAACAGCGCGACGAAGCGTCCCATTTCACAGGCCTCTCACTTCCGCACTTCTCGTACTTATAGTACGCACCGTACGTAGTACGTGTAGTGCGCGTACTTCAAGCGTGCAGTCTCTTACTTGGGAAACAGCCAGTGTCTGTAAGTTCAGTCTGTGTTATGTTTCCTGTTTTACTTTGAAAGACCGTGTCTCATGTAAATGCGTCTGGTTTTGCTTCCTTTGTCTCGTTAGGCCTGATTTGCCCCAGCTGTTTTTCCCTCCTGTTGCCCATTCCCTGATTGCTCCCTCTATGTATTTAAGCCCTGTGTTTCAGTTTGTTGGTGTTGTGCTCTACCCTCATCTTCCTGTGTGTTCTGGCTGCATAAGCTTATTTTGTATTCCTAGTTTTGTTTCCCTTTTGAATTCAGCATTAAAGCTGTTTTGAGTTCACATTTCGTTTCCGTGAGTCTACATTTTGGGTCCACCATTCCTGCCTGCACACAGCCGTCACATGACAGAAGATCACAACCAGAACATGGACCCCGCAAACCTTTTCACTTCGGAGTCAGGCGCTGAGATGGAAAGGCTGGTTAAATTGCTGGACCGCATATCCCAGTCCGACAGCCTACGGGCTATGTCTGTGGGACTGAGCACAGTGGAAACAATGGTGAAAACCAGCTCCCGGCTTCAGCAGTTTGCTTCGGATGCCAATCTGGGCAGCACCATCACTGCATGGAGGGAGTAGGTCAGGGCACGTGAGCTTGCCCTCTCTCACCACGCCAATGCAGCAGCGGTCTGAGCTCGCTGTAAAGCAGCTTCCGCAGTGGTCACCACAACGGGACAGTTTCCGCACCGCTGCCACGGACTTCCTCTCCCTCCCCACGCCAGTGGGGATCTCGTTCGCCTGGCTTTTTCCTAGCGGCTATGTGGTCGGAGGATCAGGAGGAGGTCTCCATTTCTTCACTGGTTCCTGTTCCTTCATCCCGTAGGAAACGGCGCAGGCGCCATCGTCACTCCTCTCCTCATTCATCTGTTCTGCAACCTGGTCCTGCTGGAGGACCCGAGGGGCCCGTCCATCCATCTGTTCCTGCTGGGGGTTCTGGAGAACCGCTCCAGCTGTCTTCCGTCTCCGCTGGAGGACCCGAGGGGCCCGTTCAGCCACCTGTTCCTGCTGGAGAGTCCGAGGGCCCCGTCCGGCCTTGGTCTGTTGTTCCTGCTGGGGGTTCTGGACTACTCCAGCCGTCTCCTGTCTCCACTGGAGGGTCCGAGAGACCTGTATAGCCTTTGTCGCCTGCAGCGCCACCATTTGCGGCTTCCACGCCGTCGCCTGCAGCGCCACCATCTGTTTCGTTGCCTGCGGTTGCCATGCTGCCATCTGGTCCTGCTTCGTCTCTGCCTGAGGCCTTTGCACGGGCTGGTTTCACTTTGTCTACGCCGGAGGTCTCCGCACCGTCTGTCCCCGCACCGTCTGTCCCTGCTCGTCCTCGCCCTGTCTGGCCACTTTCCAGGCCGTTGGCTGGACATCATCGCTGTCGCGGCCAGCTGTGTCGCCGCCGCTGCTCTCTGCATGGCCGGCCTCCGGACCTCCTTCGCTTGCCTCGCTGCCGTTGCTTTTCGCACGGTCGGCTTCCTGAACTGCCCAGGTTTGGACTTTTGTGCTGTCAACCTCCAGGCTGGCCCCTGAATTTTTTTGGAACTGTTTTCCTGACCGCCTGCACCTTTTGGCAACCTTTTCTTGTTTGGTTGTTTAGAGTTGTTTTCTGGGCTCCAGTATTTGCTGTTTTTGATTTATAGCACCTTGTGTTTAATTTGTTTAGTTTCCGTGAGTCTGCATTTTGGGTCCACCATTTCTGCCTGCACACAGCCATCACATGACACTCGGCAGATGGAAATGGGGTAAACTAAAACAGTAAAGTTATCTTCAAATAAATATTTCTGCCAATATTAGTAGTTCTCATCATGTTGCTTAGTGTTCATGGGGTATTCTTTCTCATAAGCTTAATTCCAATTACTAACTTAATGTTGTAAGATTGGCATGCAACGTAATAATGACAGCTTTGACTGGGAGCTGCAATCATAGAGAAACTTGCATATGTTAGTTTGGGAAGGGTGGATGGAGTGGGGATGGAGAGAGGAGGTCCAGCCTTTATTTTCCAAAACCAAACCTGACTGTTTCAAACTGACAGCGTGAGGTGTTCTGCAGTAAACTGGACTGACAAAAAGACTTGAGGCCCTGGCACACTTTCTTGTAAGTTAAATGTGTGTTTGTAAGCTAATCAGTTGTTAACATTCCTAGCTAGCTAAGAATGATCAGGGAAAGCCATGTTTGGCAGCTATACCGTGCACATGAATGGATTTACCTTGACTAAAGAAATCACTCTGAGGTTGTATGTTCATTAAAGTCAGTGATGTAGTTTGGACATTAGAAGTGAGAATTAGAGCCAATAGCAGATGGAAATGCACTGTTATTTATATATAGTCCTTTGACTTTTTACACCACTTTATTCTGAATGCAGGGTCAACTTAGAGTTCAGTATCTTGGCCAGGTCATTGTGGATGATTGGGGTCCTGAACACTTCAGGGAGAGCAGTGTTTACATCCATCACACCTCCAGCAGGACTGGAGGTGTGGGGACATTGTACATGGATAGCAACTGAAAGTTCTTTCCTCCAGTGGCACTGAGGGTAAAGAGCTGATGTAAAACCTGTGATGCAGTGGGTAAGACTGTCAATGTCCTCCCCATGTGGACTGCAGTCTGTGGTTTCAAAGGGGTTCTTTAGCCTCTGTTTGGAGGGGGTGGCCCAAGATAAGATTCATGCTGAGTTTCTCAAGTCTTTGGATGTTGTGGGGGTACAGGGTGCGCCAAGGTACTGGAGGAGAGTGTTAGCATTCTAAAAATGTTTTGTTGGTGGTAGATACTATGAGGAAAGGGCTCACTGATTTGATTATCAGGTTGTTCATTTTTGTCTTTTGAACTTTGATGTTGTGTTTTGCACCTCAAGGTTACACAGTGTACTTCATTTACTGGCATTTATATTAAGCTTTTATATCAGACCAGGAGCAATTTGGAGTTCACTACTGTGCTCAAGAACAAACTAAATGCAGCTGTTGAATCCAATCCTCTTTCTCAGTTCTTATTTTTCAGTTTCGCCATTTCTTTCCTCAAATCCTCTCCTTGCACCAGAGATCTCAGTGGAGGTTGAGACATGAGGTGAGACGAGTTGAGGCTACTTTAAATGAAATAAAATTATTAAATTAAATTCACAGCATAGTAAACACACAAAGAGCAAATAACTTTTCTTTGAACTTGTACTTGTTGATATCAAAAATAAGCTCAGGTGCATCTTGTGTATTCTGAGCAGGCTCGTGTTGGTTTCATCGTGTTATTAGCAGCAACTGTGACCTGTTTTGTTTAACTGCATGTAAGTAATCACATCTGTGCTGTACTTGACTCTAATCTGGCCAACTGTGGTTAGTTTTATGCATCACCTTTTTTTTTTGTTTGTGTGTTTGTTTGTTTTTTTTTTTTTTTTTTATTGATTATTTTAAATTGAGTTTAAATTGTTTTTATTTTACTGTTTTATTATTTTATTATTCTATTACAAATTAAGTATATTAATTGTCAATGGAAAATTGTACTTAGTAGTCAGTATAGTCTTTTAATGATATAAGTTTGCATATGGTAGAATACTGCATGTAATCATTTGTGTGTAGAAGTATATAGTTGGTGGCATATTGAAAGAATGTCTCATCCTAGGAGGTCTGTAACATTCTAGGGTGTTCAACCCCACATCCTAGCATGAGAGAGGTCGTACCTTGTCTTATTGTTTTACGGTAGGATTAACGTAGCTATGTCAGTTTTACACTGAAAAAAATATGTTGTTGGATTTACTTAATTCAATGGTGGACATTTGTTGCACACAGATGTTTTGCTTTGGCAGCAACTTAAACAATTGAGTTAAATTAACACAATTTATTCATGTTCAATAAACTTGTGCAATTTGTGTTGATAAAATGTGACTTAAACATGTTTTGATGAAGTAATTTGAGCTCTTGGAATATTTTAATCCTTCACAATTTTCTCACGTTATCCCAACACGATTCAATAACTTTTACCCAATACTACTTGGTCACTTAAATACTACATGTTATCTTCAAATTACATTTTGCTATTATATTCTAGTATCAAATACACAATTTTCAAATGGAGGCCTTATAACAGATTGTATTGTTCTCTTCCAAGATGGTTGCTGGCATCCACCAGTAACCTTTCAAAACAAAATGTCTAATTTCACTGCAGTAGGTAAAGAATTAAACTGACATTACTCCTCTACTGAATCTATATAAATCAACAGTTAAATAATGTCAGTTCTTCCATGTTCTCTGGAATCAATCACAGCAAAGAAATTGGACTGTTTCTTTTGAAAAATGTTGGGAAAGAACAATACAAAACATTCTATTTAAGGCCTCTGACATCAAGATTCAGTTAAACAACAATTATAACTAAACAATTTGAGGTAATGTTAGTTTCCATTAACATTAAATTAGGTTACTGAATTGGCAAACACCTTCCTATTAACACCTCCCATTTTACCCCAATAACTAAAGAAATTAGCACTTGCAGGTCAAAACCTTTATTCAAGAGACGCAAAAATAACATTGATACAGTGACTGTCAAAAATTACAGCACTGATCATACTGTGACATCTTGGTTCAAAACAGCACACTTAGAAATATTCAACGTTCTTTACTTCAACTGAATGAAACTGAAAATACCATTTCACACGACCCATATGGGATATTTAGACTGTATAACTGTTCACGCTACATCTCTTCACTAGTAAAAGAAAGAAAAAATACAAAGAGAAATTAAAAAATGCTGCCAAACAGACAAACAGAACTTGTACAGAGCAAAAGGAAAAACAAACAACAACAAAAAACGGCTCGTCCTCATGGCAGTTGCAGAGTATATAAAAATGAACCCTGCGATCCGTTCCTGGAATTGAGCTTCAAAAATGCAGCAGAACAAGTGTGAGATTTAAATGTCCTCTCACCTAGAGCTGGTCACCTCACATGCATAACAGTGAGCTTCGTTGCAGGAGCAGTTTTGTCTTAGTTGTGAGCTTTTCTTGAGAGCTGAGTTGCATCCAACTCCATTACCACCCATTGAATCACCTCAAAAGTGTAGCAGAGTTGTGATGGGTAGCTCATGTTGAAGGAATAAAAAAGGTCCAAACAGCATGGCTACTGCAAAGGTCACGTTATCCAGATCTTGAAGAACAACATCAGAAAAGTCATTGCCTGCCGCATCCTCTGGAGACAGATGTTCATTGTGGTTTTCTCAATCTGTGCAGTGGCCTCAGTCAAGTCCTGGTTAAACACAAAACATTTCTTTAAGATTCCTTTTTAAACTCATCTCTTTTGAATCTACCAGTTCTAATGTTAGAGTAATTTAAACCAATGCAAGCAACATAGTAAATAGCTATAGCCAAAGAGTGGCCTGCCATGCTGCCATTCATGGTCTAACAGAGTTTCTAAGAGAGGGTGAAAAACATAATAATTTCAAATGCTTTACATTAGTTTTTGTTAGAAAGACACCGGCCCATCAGAAATCCAGGTTATGTCACTCAGAAGATGTTAGAATTTAGACTTTCAGCCCCACAATTTGGTTAGCTGTTGGTCAGTTGGTCATTTTTTCAAACAAAAGCTAATATAAATATTGGTGGGATTTTCCTTTGTTCATTAGAATGACAAATTTAAAGTTTTTTCACACTGATGTGACCCCTAATACAGGGGTGGGGATGGGGCCTCAAGGGCTTCACTACCAGGCCTCATGTGAACTTCAAATTATTAAAGAGGACTACTGGTCCTAACCAGTCCAATGAGGATCAAGTGGATAACTAAATGCATTTTTAAATGTTGCAAAGCCACAATCTACTCATAAAACACTCACCATGAACTCCTGCACCAAGATGTTGCAATTGTCTTTCACACAGATGCGGAGCACTTTGATGAGGGACTCCGAGCATTAATGTCATCCTTGACTATTATAACAAAGAAAACAGAGATTTGTGAACTTTTCAGTAGCACAGAAGAAAATGATCCCAGACAAAAACTCTTGACTTTTTAAACCAGTCAACATGCAACACCAGCATCTACAAAGCAATATCAAAAGTTCCTGTTTGACATCAACTTTGTGGATATATAGTTTCCAGAACATTTATTTTTAAAAAAAGATAATTTTTTCTCAGTGGGCCAGTAAATGCATGACGAAAATTATGGCATCCTTTTAGTGGAATCATTACTCACAGGTAATAGTTGACTGTTTCAATGGATGTAGCATAAAAATCTTTTACTGACCTAATGCAATACATATACACTTTGTAGTTAAAGAATTTTAAAGTTCTTACTGTCATTATGGCAGCTACATCCTTTAGCTTTGTGCCCTGTTCCCCCGATCACTTTGCAAACACTTTCAGCAGACTGTCAGAGAAAAACTCAGCTCCGTCAGAAACCTTGACTGTAAAGGCATGGTTGGGATGCACTGGAATGCTGCATTTTATCTGAAATGACATACAATTATTTTGAAATAACAGCAGGCACTGTGCTTGGTTAATCAGTAATGTTTTGTTGAATAAAAACTGTGTTTCCAGATCTTATGGGATTAAAAAAAATCCAAAGATGTTTGTTTCTGATTTGCAACCCAACAACCCACAAGTTACAACCTCATTTCAGTTCAAGTGTGCATTAATGCGAGTCCAGTAATCACCTTTCTGGCAATACATACAGGTATAAGTTAAACCTATGGCAGATTTTGGATCTCTCAGTTGTATTAATAGGGTGAGTATGCATGCACCTAATAATTATAAAAAACCTATTATAATTAAGTTACAGAAACGAAAATAGAATATACTTTCTTACCATAACACCTTGAACCCACAATCCATCAGCTGACTCCTGGTGAAATGCAGAATAGAGGTCATCTCTCAATGTGCAGCAAAAAAAACAAAAACAAAAACAAAAGGACAGCAGGTGAGGGCAGGAGGGGTAGGGATGTAAGCTAGCATAATGCCGCTGATGATATTAGCTAAAGCTGTTCAATGTCCAAAATCTCACTAACACCACGGTGCAGTAAATACACAATGTAACTGAAGAGTCAGTTGACAAATCTATTCACACAGAAAACCAAATTATGTTATGAGTGCCTCGTAATTAGGTTTAATGTGATATTACGGCTCTTGTGCCAAAGACAAATTCAAATGAAAAAGCGCCAATTCTTTGACAACAGATAAAACAGCAAATAAGCTAACGGCTCTTTTTTAGCATGTTACATGGCGACACTCTACACTCTAGACGTTTAACTACATTTGGCTGAAATATGGTAAAAATGAATTTAAAAAATCAAGACATACCAAAAACGTAGAGTTGGCTGCTCGACTTGACTGAGATGGATGCCTTTTTTAAACCACGATCCAAAGCCCGCGAGATGAAATCACGCGTGGTTTCACGAGATTTAACGTTGCTATCTTATTGACTTACTTCACCTGAACATGATATGAACAATTTAATACACCCTTTCTGCATATCATGTAGTTTTTACACTATATAGTTACATTTAACTTTAAAACATGAGGCAATTGTGTTAAATGCATGCAAGATGCTTACATAAATCCAAGAGATGGCCAGTCCCTTTTTTTCAGTGTAGTTTAAGTGCTTTTTTTTTTACATATAGATGAACTGTTGGATTTTCCAGACCAGCAGGTTAAGGGAAGTTGTTTATGGGGCCCCACACACACACACACACACCTCCACATTCCAATGTAAGGAACAAACGCTCACTGAAGTATAAATAAAGACCGGGGCAGTTTCTCAGTGCTGGAGGCTGCCTTTGCTAGCAAGAAGTTCTGTGTGTTTCTCTTCTCTGAGTCTTTACTGAAGAAGTGTTTTAGAGTATATTTCTTAACATTATTATAAATTACTAATATACTCTTCTAATATGGATTTTATCTATGTATGGATGTGCACTCACTGCTGCTTTGTTAGGTACATCTTTTCAACTGCTTATTAATGTTAATATCTAATCTATATCATATTCGTATCAGCCAGTCACACGGCAGCACCTCAGTATATTTAAGCATATAGACACATTAGTTAAACCAAGCATTATAATCTGGAAGAAAGGTTATACTGAGTGACTTTGAACATGGCAGTTGCAGGTGGTGATTTGGAATTTTTCCACACAATCATCTCGAGGGTTTACAAAGAATTGTGTGAAATATCCAGTGAGTGGCAATAAAATGCCTTGTTGATTTCAGAGGTCATAAGAGAATAACTGGACTTGCTTCGAGCTGATGGAGAAAGCAATAGTAACCGAAATGGACCGAAAATGAAGCTTAAAACATGAGCTGCAGCTGCTGAAAACCACACTGTTGGCCACTCCTGTCAACTAAGAACAGGAAACTGAGGCTACATTTAGCATAGGCTCACCAAAACGGGACAGTGGTAGGTATAAAACACCTTGCCTTAGCTGATGAGTCTCAATTTCTGCTGCAACATTTACATGATCAGGTCAGAATTCAGCATAGATATGCCTTGTATCAACATTTCAGGCTGCAGGTGGTGTAATCGTATCTGATTTTCATTTCCTTTTTACAACAGCCTACCGAGGGTTTGTTGCTCACTGTGTCGATGCACAGTAATATACCCCACATGAATATAGTCTAAAGTTTTGAAGGAACCTTGTTGAATCTGTTAGTACAAATTAAGGCGGTCTGGAAGGCACTAGCAAGGGGTACCTAATAAAGTGTCCAGTGAGCATACACTTTTTTAGCCAAACCACTAAGTTTACTTGTTAAAATGCCGATGTTAAGTTTCAAAGCTAAAACAGCACTTACACATCAGCTGCTTTGTGAAATAAATCTATCTTCCATCTTTCATTGCTTGTTGCTGGATTGTCTGCTCATCTCCCCTTGTGTTTGTGAGTCTCAGGTGCCTCATGGTCTGGGTTTCAGGTCTTTATGTTCCATGTACTTATGTTTAGTTGTTTCCCAGTTCAGGTTTTGATAGTTTAGTCTTTGTCTCCCTTTGCTTTTTCGTTTGTGTTTTGTTCTGCCACAAATAAAGGCACGTTTTCAGTTTAAGTTCTGTTCCAGTGTTTGCATTTGGGTCCTCTCATTCTTTCCACTTCATGACAATTAAATACAATAACCATTTTGTAAAGTGAAAGTAAAATGTGTACAAGCTGTGCAAAAAAAAAAAAAAAGACATTCATACTTTAACAAGTCAGACTTAAGTTCCCTACGAAGAAATCGGAGACAAATGAAACACTATATTAAAACATAACAGACCGGTCCAGTGAATTAAGACGTTCAGTGTAAGGCCTGATTCTAATGGAATTCATTCTCTTCATTCTCCAGTGCTGGTGCAAAAATTAAGAATTTGGCAAAGTAAACCATTGAACATGGGGGGTTCACTAACCCCTAACCCTAACCCTTCCTACTTTGAATTCATTTTTGTGTGATTTGGTGTTTATGCAGTATCTCAGAATGAAAAAAATAACTGTAAATTCAGACATGTCAGATTATGCTGAAAATAATTTTACCAAACAAGGGAAAGTAAATAGTTTTTAAAGGTAAAATGAAAAGTAGTCAAAAATGGCCAGTCGTACCCTGGGCTCCACTACCTTTGCATTGGTGAAAAATGTGCTGATGACAGTGCAGATTTATGACACTTTATGTAAATTTAAGTATGTAACCATCTGATTTTTTCTAATGAAAAATAGTGTGAAGCTGAAATTAGACTTGTATTTCTAACTGACTGACCTCGTGTTGTGTAGCTGTCTGTAATATACTTATTGGGGTATACATTTTTAGGCAAGGCAAGGCAAGTTTATTTATATAGCACAATTCAACAACAAGGTAATTCAAAGTGCTTTACAGAGACATTAAAAAACAAAAACAAATAAAAAGCATGATTTAAAATTGATTAAAAAAAACACTAGATAAAATCAGTAGTTAAAATGTAAGTTTTGAAATTTAAGCTTACAAGTGTGGATTTGGTGTTTTATTCAAATGCAGCTGGGAATAGGGGAGTCTTCAACCTGGATTTAAATAAACTGAGTGTTTCAGCTGATCTGAGGCTTTCTGGGAGTTTGTTCCAGATATATGGAGCATAAAAGCTGAATGCAGCTTCTCCATGTCTGGTTCTGACTCTGGGAACTGATAAAAAACCAGATCCAGATGACCTGAGGGATCTGGAAAGTTCATACTGGGTCAGGAGGTCACTGATGTATTTTGGTCCTAAACCATTCAGAGCTTTATAGACCAGCATCAGAACTTTAAAGTCTATCCTCTGACGGTCAGGCAGCCGGTGTGAAGACCTCAGGTGGTCCACTTCTTTGGTCTTAGTGAGGACTCGAGCAGCAGAATTCTGAATGAGCTGTAGTTGTCTGACTGATTTTTTGGTTAGACCTGTAAAGATGCTGTTACAGTAATCAAGCCTACTAAAGATGAATGCATGGACTAGTTTTTCCAGGTCCTGTTGAGACATCAGAGCTTTTATCCTTGATATATTCTTGAGGTGATAGTAAGCTGATTTTGTTATTGTCTTAATGTGTTTTTCTAAGTTTAGGTCTGCATCCATTACTACACCCAAATTTCTCGCCTGTTTTGTGGTTTTTAGGTGTATAGATTGAAGTTCTCTGGTGACCTGTAATCGTTTTTCTTTGGCACCAAAGACTATTACTTCAGTTTTTTTTTATGTAACATAAACGTTTAATTATGTGGTCTAAAGAAAATGAGAAAGTTACATACAGTGTTTATTGATGCATTTGATGTATTTCAACCATATTAAATACATAGTACAAAATGTAATGCCTGCTTATGTGTAAAACAATGGCCATTATCTTACCGTGCCATTACACAAGTAAATAACATAGCTCTTTCCTGCTTTTTGCGCCCCCTTCTCTTATGGGTTTTGCTCACGGCCTTCTGGGAGCCTTTTCTGTGGCCCGGGGTTAATTTTGCCGGCTCAGGCAGTTTCTCCGTCGCGTTGACTAAATCCCCAACACAGCACAGCTCAAAATACCGCCTCCTGCACAATCTCCTATTTATAGCATGTCTATGTAAATCTAAGCGTGCCGATCCTTCTTTAGGATTGGGCCATTGCTCATCCGAGGACCTGCATTGGTAAAGGATGTGGTGTGCCATTGGTTCGTGGAGTTCAGTTCCTTTCGTCCAATCGGAGAACGCTTTCTGGTTTATAGCGCTATATTCACGAATGCATTACGTAAAGCTCTAAGGGCGTCATTGTACGGTTGTTATACTGTTTACGTCGTCAATAGCCACATTATCAAGGATGTCTGGCAGAGGAAAGACCGGAGGCAAAGCCCGAGCAAAGGCCAAGTCCCGCTCCTCTCGAGCCGGACTCCAGTTCCCGGTGGGTCGAGTCCACAGGCTGCTGCGCAAAGGAAACTACGCGGAGCGGGTCGGCGCCGGGGCTCCCGTGTACCTTGCGGCCGTGCTGGAGTATCTGACTGCTGAGATCCTGGAGCTCGCAGGGAATGCGGCCAGGGACAACAAGAAGACCAGAATCATTCCCCGGCACCTCCAGCTGGCAGTACGAAACGACGAGGAGCTCAACAAGCTGCTGGGGGGAGTGACCATCGCCCAAGGAGGAGTGCTGCCCAACATTCAGGCTGTCCTCCTTCCCAAGAAGACGGAGAAACCGACCAAGAGCAAGTAAAAAACAGACAAAACAAACTGCCTAGAGGTCTGGATTCAGCCGGGACAAAAGGTTTCCCGTGGGGCCAGCCACTTTTTTTTTTAATATATTTTTTTTTGATAAACAACCTTTCGAACGGGGATGGTGTTGCTGTTTCTGCGTTATAACTTACAGTATCGGGACATTTTTATTGACTGTTGTTGCGTTTTTTGGCTCTGGAAAATGGAGGCACTCTGCGGGCTGGGTGGTGATGACGGCCATAGGGGGAAAAAATCCATTCTTAAAGTGGACCAAGTATGGGCCGGAACATGTTTTAGTTTCGCAATGCTGCTACGTGCAAATGTGTTTTATTGTTTATGTCATGGTGTTTCAATAAAGAAATCTGTTAAGTCTTTATTTTTGTTGTTTTGCTGTTCGTCTCTTCGATGGAACAAACGACAGCTGAGCAGAAATGGCCTCTCTGGCTGTGGTGTTGTGTTCAGGGGTACTAAGTATTTTTTCCCCTCTCTCTTCATTTAGATTCTTCCTTTCACAAAAGAGATTGGCCTTCAGTGGAACAATGCGAGGTGTTTACAAGATTTCACATTGACTAATATGTCAAAGTAGGTTGCTATGAATTTGAGTTCACGTTACTGTAATAAACTAAAAATTTTGTTCTTTTATGATTCATGAACATTTTCTCCCGATTTAAACGGAAGATGTAAATTTCTTGACCCTCCTGTGCTTGAAGTCCTCGTGTGTATGCTGTTGTTCATAAACGCATTAACAAATACACATAGTACACTTGGACTTTGCCAGTATTAGTTCTGCAAGGGCCATTTGAATTGAAAGTGAATGCATTTTCTCAATAATACGTACAATATTTTCAATGTCTGTTTTTAAAATAACCAAAAATGAGAATCAGAAGGATCCTGTAGTTAGCCATATGCTGTTTACAAAGGCTTGGCACGGAGTGTTTAGCTGTTTCATTGCAGCAGGGTATATGTTAACTGTTACTTGGCTCAATATTATTGTCATTAGTATTCATGGAAAACATTTAATGTTATTACCAACATATTCCACTTAAGCTTACAAATATAATGAATGTTTATTACACAAACACAAATTAAAAAATGAAACCTGCCTTGGTCATAATTTAATCTTCAGGGTCCAAACATTTCATAAACTGCACGTATAGATGTTTTCTTTGTGGTGAGTCATATATTACACATTCAATACAACAGCCAACCAACATAGTGTGTTGGAAAATGGTTACAGTTACATGCTGACAACAACACTACTGTGACTGATATTGACATACCAGCAATATTTGATGGTCTCCTAAATATGCCATAAGCCACAGATATGCATAATTCAAGAAAATAAGAGACCACCAGAATTTTCTGTCTGCATATTCTTTTAGCAGATAACCATAAATATTAAAATAAATTGAAGTGAAAACCACGAACAAACACAATATTAATTTGAGCTTTTAATTAGTTCCATATCCATTCATATCTGCTTGGCTCTCTTCCAGTCAGCTGATGACCTCATTGCCCTTGTCCAAGATCTTTTGCTTGTCAGCTGAAGCGCAACAAAGATTGTGTCTCGTGACACAGGATGTGATGTGAAAATCGCTACGTGACACAAGAGCATAAAACCAGCCTTGGAGTGGGTACGGCAGTGTACTCTGGGCATTGGTCTGAAGTGTAAGACTTTCTATGTGGTTTTGACAAATCAGAGCCACAAACCTGACCTGTAGTCTGTTTCCCACCTGATAAAGATCCTGGAGAGAATTATCCTCAGACACCTCCAACTTCTGGTGAATTTCATTTACTGTCCTGGTATTTGTGTGGGAGATACTTTATGCAATGCCATTTTTTGTTGTTTTTTTCCACAAAGTGTGGAAAAAAAACTGCCCTGGGATTTCTGGCCACCAGGGGTGATTTATATATATTCTCAAACCCCTCAGCCAGCCTCAGTTCTTAATGTAATAATCCTAATGACAGGAGGATTCATGTCACCTTTCACTTTGTTTCAGTTTTTGAATGAGCAGCCTCAATAATTACAAACCAAGCCACTTTTAAAATCTTTTCCTTAATTTAGTTGTAAAGGTACATATATTAAACATACACAGTATGGTAAATCAGGGACTATGCAGTTCAACCCCAGTTCAGCCTTACTAAGACACTTACAAAAACTGAGGAACATATACATTACTCTTCAAAGTGTCTTAAAATTACAAACAAAAATATTTTTATTAAGTTTAGGAATACAGGAATCGTTTCCATCTCCCATTCCAAATTTTATTCTTGGTTCCACCCTGATTTCTTTTGCATTATTCAGAGTACAGAGAAGGATATAGCAGACCCAAACCCCTTACTCCCGTGTTCTAACAGGAAAAATGGTGCAAACATGTGCACCACACTGTTATGTAAACAAAAAGCTAAACACTTCTACTAGCAGCTTATATGAAGACTCTGAAAGCACTCAGTGTGACTGGCATCATAAAACAACATCGAAGCACTTGTCAAAAGCTTTATTAGCATCAGTAGAAAACGTCTTTGAAATCCAGCCATATCATGACAGCAGGAGGCAGATGCGTGAACTCACTGTTGAACTGTTAAATCATCACCATTTGGGAGCTCAGTATTTATCTTGTTTTGTCTGCACACACGGGGGCAGTCCACTATCAAAACTAAGGGCCACATAAAGGACACTACCATGTGAATATCTGTAAGTGCTGCTGGTGGATAACATGTCGGAACATTTACCAATAAATAAAATGTCCATTGAGTAGCAGAATTTTAGGAAAAATGTTTAAAAAAAAAGAAAAAAAAAAAGAAATAAGCGAGTTGTCCCTGAAGGGCAGGATCCCACCCTCTGAACATTACACTGGATGTTTCTGATAACATTGGATTCAGAATTTTAGCTGAAAAACATAGGGGCTTCCTCTACATTATGTGTAGTTAAAGTTTCAATAAATTAACACATTTTTCATTCTTATAGTTTTACATATGCTTAATATACTAGATGACACTTTTGGCAGCAATTTAAAGGGCCAAAGGAATTATAGGTTGGTGCAAAAACAAGAACACTGTATCCGCTGTGACTGTAACCAAAACTGTTAAGTGCTGCACTAACTTGGTTTGTATATCCACCAACTTAAAACATCAAATATTGTTATTAAAGACATTGTAAACTAGCCAAACAGCTCCCTCTGGATTAGCATTGATAAGATAATGGTGAAAAGGCATTTTGTCAGGAAGAATGCAGTCTGGGGCTTGATTCATGTGAAACTACTTCTCATTTATAGAATCCATGAAGATGAAACACTCAAGTGGAGACAAGGAGCAGAAAAATGTCCAGTTCCTATTCACCGTGTGTCCAGAGGTTCAACAAATGAGTCAACGAGACAAAAAAAACAAAAAAAACAAACAAAAAAAACAGTCTGAGAGAGAAGCTGAACATTTAGACACTGTCAATAAATATTTTTTCTTCTACAGTTCCAGCTGTTATAATTCATCCTCTATGTGGTTTTCAGGTTGGGTTCTCTCCAGTTTTCCTGGAAAAAAGGACAGAGATCGGAACCATAAATATGCAAAACAGTAAAAGCTCCACTATGACCATGTTCTCTCTGCAAGCTGGAGATACAGTGGTGAGTGAGTGAAATTATATTTTTAGGTGTTGAAGTCTGCCGGAGGTGTCTCAAGCCAGCCGATAGATATAGTCTCACCAGCGGGTCCCAAATCTATCCCGGGTTCTACTCGGGAGACACCCACCTCAGCTTGGTTCTTGGTCAAAGTTTGTATACATGTGGTCACAGGTGGATCATTAGTTAATCAACTACATTTGATTAGGAGGATCTGACTGCTACTTTGGCTTCCAGTTTCTATGGAAGCAGTAAGATTGTCAAACCATTAATTGGCTCCATTAACTAACACTAATTAACAGGTGTGGTGTACAAACCTGTAGTTGCGGATTCTTCTTTAGGTTGTGACTGGCTGTCGAGAGTACTCTCAGTGGATGGGGTTTCATCAGATGGTATCTCTTCTGAACTTCCTGTATCTAAATTTAAGAAAAAAAAAGATATAATGAAGTTCTTTTAATACACTTCTAATTAGTTTAACAGAATAATGGGGAAAGAATGTGTGTTTTTCTGTTTGACCCACCACTCTTGGTGTCTGTGCTTTCCTCTATAGGAGGGCTGACATTTTCTTCAGCTGTGCTGTTAGCCTTGCTGCTTTTATCTGTGCTTGTACTGTTTTTGGCTTTGGGTTTAGGCTTGGCAAACTTGGCCTTGTTAAACAAGTAGTTGACCTCTCGCTCAAGAAGAGTCCGTTTGGACTCTATGTCTTTGGACAACAAGACCGGTCGCTCTTTTGGAGAGCGTTTCTCCTGCTCTGCTGTCGTCTCGTTCTTCCACACCTAAAGTAAGCAGAGGTGACTTCACACACGAAGCTCAGTTATAAACATAGCAACAAATTCAGCCCATGTGAACAGGCATGTAAAGTCTGGGCGAGAAACCCTGGATTTCTCTCAAGAGGAAAGGCTTTTCAGATACACAGGCTTTCAGGCAAGAAAAAGCTTGTCACCACCTACCATTGTTTCATTGATGACTTTTTCTAGCATGTTTAGCTCGACGTCAGTAAAGATCTGATCATCTTCTGGGATCAGCCTCGCACTCCTTTAAGAGAACAAAAACTCAGTCAACGACTGGCTCATGACTAACTTTACATTTCCTTCCTTCTAACCACTTACTTTAAGAAGAAACTGGAGCTATTGAGCAGGCTTTCCAGGCGGGCCAGGTGCTCCGGCCACTTGCGTCGTTCGTCAACCCTGAAAAACATGTCCTTGCACAGGCTCTTCAGCTGAAAGAGTTTTTCTCTCAGCTGTTTGGTGGTGGCAGCATAGCCATCCTCATCCATCCACTCAGACACCTCTTTCAGCTTGGCTGAGATCTGTTCCTGCTCCTCCTCGGTTACCACCTGCTGGTAATCCTCCTGGTACAGCTTGTCCTGGAAAAAGAGCATACTGAACCCTTACATGGGGAAAAAGAATTTAATTTCTTATTTTGTTGTATATTTGTTTTTAACTTTGAAATTTTCACTCTAGTCCTAGTTCCCGGTTGCTTCAGAGCAGGGGTGTCAAACGTACAGCCTGGGTGCCACATAGTTTCATATGTCAGTTATTAATCGCTGGTATACAAGTCTTTAGGTCTGCTGAGAATCCATGCAAGTGGGGGTGGGACTTTATTTTGATGGACACACCATGTGCCCAGTCAGACTCAAAGTCAGACTGGGATCATACCATTATGTGAAAGAAGGAGGGGCAGACATTCTGAAGACAGCAAGTATAGTAGTACCAGCCAGGTACACAGAGAGATGGGGGGCCAGATTTAAATGCAAGCGTGTTGGGAAAAAGTGAAGAAACAAGCAAAAACATAAAATTAGCAGCATCTGGTTGCATGTCAATGATACAGAGTGCCTGAGTGTCTAAGTGAGTCTTCATAGGCCTGAATGTGCGCTTGAAGTTATTTGGAATTCCTAACTTGCGCGATCTGTGCTCACCGCACACAGACACAAATGGACTTGTAACTGTATTTACAGTTTTTCTTAATGATTAAAACTTCCCATATGGCCATTCGCACTAAACAAAGTAATTGAGCAATAAACAATTAACTTATTGAAACTCAATGCTACCCAGTACTGGGGGCGAGAGGGAGAACATTAGGTTAAACGGAATGTTCCATATCTCTATATATTTAAATATAGACGTGTGGTATCCACAGAAACTTCAAAATCTCAGCAACAAAACCATTTCAACAACCACCAAACAGGTAAAACACCAAACGATTAAAGAGCAGGAGATTCCATAAAAAGACGTAAACACGATCCACATGTCTGTTTACCGGTGCTGTAAGCTGACATCTCACAGATTCTGAAACTGCAGGTTTCATCATTCTTAGACCAAAATTCACTGAACCAGCAGCAAAGGATGCCAATTTGGCATAATTTGTGAAACACTGCTTGCAAAAGCTATGTCTCTAATAAAACCTTTCTAACTTTGTGAAAAACAGACTATAGAAATTTCAAGTTTTTTTTTTCCACAACTACAGTTAAAAAAACAAAAAACAAAAAACAAAGCTGGGCAGCCTCTGGGCAGTGAGCTACCAGAACTTTTTCATGCTGGCAGATTTCTACCTTTGTCACAGCAGCTTTTTCTTCATTATGCAGAAAAACAATTAAACATGTAACTTCTTTACACTGACAGTGACGAGAGTTTCACTGGTCCGGCCTGCTTAAGATCGAAGTGAGCTACATGTGGCCCACCATGTAAAATGAGTCTGACACCCATGCTTTAGGGTTAATACAGAAACTTGAAATAACCTCTTGTGTACATTCATGCATGTGTCTGTTTTCTCACTTAATGCTTTATTTTTAAGAGTGCCTGTTCCTTATGCTTTACTTTTAGTTTTGCTTCCCTTTCAGCCATATGTCCCTCTCCCCCGCTGTCACACGTTCTATGTATTTAGAGTCTTGTTCTTTGTCTGAATGCCAGTTCATGTGGACCCACTGTGTTGTTTCTATAGATTATAATTCTGCCTGCCTGTGTTCGTGTCCTATATTTGAGCTCTCACTCCTCACACTCCACCTAATGACTGTACACTCTGCTCAGAATGGACCCAGTGGACGCAGCATCCGAGGAGTTTCAAAATCAGTTTCTCATTCTCCTGGGATGGTGGCTATGTTCCTTCTGCATGGGCTGCAAGGAAGAAGTGGGGCAAAGAATTAGCATCCTGCTACGCTCCTGCCCCCAGCAGATATTGCCAAAATGGTAAGAGGAATTTGTTTTCATTCTTTTATCCCTGTTGCTGTAAGAGCGGCCCTGCACTCAAGCTTTGTCATTGTCAGCCATCACCTTCACATCTCAAAAGACACAACAGCACTCTGCTTGGCATCTTAAAACCCATCTATATGCTTTATCATGACACAGTCTTAGTCTATTTTTTACCTTGTTTAACTTCTTTTTTTTAGTTTTTGTTTACCTGATGTTTTTATTTTGTTGTAAGGTGACCTTGAGGGTCTTTAATAAGGCTACCACAAACGATTAGTTGACTAGTCGCCTTATTTTTTCTGAAAATGATGTGCCGCGGTTCTCGCCGGCTCTAGCGAGCCTTGACTCCGTTGGAGGAGTCTACAAATTTGGACAGCCTTCGTCACATCGCTGTGACGTAATAGGCCTTGGGAGGATGCAGCCCCCACTGTGTCCAAATTTAGGGGCCACATCCTTCAGCTTCAAACAAGACATCACATATTTGCAAAAATGCTCCGACGTTTTTGGAGACGTCTGTTACCCACCAGCTCAATAGCTAGTCAGGGCGAGAACAGCGAACTCCCGGCACATCGTTTTCAAACTCCCCGCGGTCTTTCGCTACTCAGGTTAAACATGAAATATAAGTCACTTAGATAACCTAAAAATGTTATTGTTTGGCTTTTTTCAGTATTTTATTTCTTTGTGAGTAAATCGGTTTGGCTGAGATTACAGCTGAACAAACGTCAAACGGAAAACTGATTAAACAGAAGTGTGAGATGATCGAGAATTTACGCAAATGTCCTGTTATATTTTAGATAGCAAGGAGCAGACGGCTGAGTTTATTAACCCTTTAAAGCCGGTCGGAGCGGGCACGCTCCGTTTTGCATAACTATTTTTAAATCCCGGTAGCACTGCAACCACGTAAGCTAGCGCAATAATTTTTTTTGCATATGAAACCGGAGGAGTTGTACTTACATCTTATGCCATCAGCTTGTCCTAAGTCAGAGTTTCCTTCCACATATAGCTTTGCAAAAACTGAATAAAAAGCACTTGCAGCCAGAGATGGGCAGTAACGCGTTACTTGTAACGAGTTACTGTAATCCGATTACTTTTTCGAGTAACGAGTAAAGTAAGGGATTACCATTGCAAAAACAGTAATTAGATTACTGTTACTTTCCCGTAAGCACACTGCGTTACTAAAACCGTGATTTTCTTGCGAGAGTGTCTCATGACAGTGACGTAAGCGAGTGCGATGTTTGTGGCAACAGCTGTGTGCAGATGAACAATGGATAATATATCGAGTGCGGGAGAGAGTATGAGCGTGCAGCGTTTAAAGCGTGGAAGTACTGACCTTACTTTGAGTTTGATTCCATAAAAAGTGACAAAAACATTAGCGTCCGCTGATCACTGCGTGGGAAGAAAACTTCTTTTTACAGCGAAAAAAAACCCCTTAACTTCCGAGCAAGCACCTAGTGCCCTACGACGTAATGTGAAATTCAGAGAGAAACTCGCGGATTCTTCAACTGACCGCTGTGGCACACCTGCACCCTAACCTCCGCCTACGCCACTCCTGCTTTATAGGTGAGAATAGAGCAACAGAACCGCTAGTCTTTGATTTTATATATTTTCTGC
The DNA here is from genome assembly GCF_057381845.1 of Rhamphochromis longiceps. Taxonomy (NCBI): domain Eukaryota; kingdom Metazoa; phylum Chordata; class Actinopteri; order Cichliformes; family Cichlidae; genus Rhamphochromis; species Rhamphochromis longiceps. The sequence goes on from NC_140566.1 coordinate 7,011,614, forward strand.
TGTGTTTTACTTGCATTTATTTGAAAGAGTGAGTGTAAACACAAAAAACATATTTTATTTTATGTGCTGGAATGTGCAAAAATTAGGTTTAAATGTTAAACAAATTTCTTCCAGTCAGTGAATGTTGCATATAATTTAATTTTTGCTTGATGCATAAAGTTAAAAGATTAAAACTAATAAAACAAGTTTAAAAAAAGAGACTTTTCCATTTGATTACATTTTGTATGATGGATTATGCAGAAAAAGTAGAATGTAGAAAGTAGATCTATCGCTTTATCACCTCTTCAGGTTGTAAATCGTGTTTTTAAAAAGTAACTAAGTAACTAAGTAATTAATTACTTTTGAAAATAAGTAATCAGTAAAGTAACGGGATTACTTTTGGGGGGGAAGTAATCAGTAATTAGTTACTGATTACTTTTTTCAAGTAACTTGACCAACACTGCTTGCAGCAACAAAAACATAATATTCCAGGAACACTTTGCCGATCCGATCAGCTGTTTGTAACACTTCCTACGTCCATCAGCGCGAACTATCGCATGTCCGCCATGTCCTGCCCGAAACCAGAAGTGACGTCATTTTGCGGAAATGTAGTTTTTTACCATCAGGGCCTCATGAGCCTATACTGGTGTTTTTAAAAATTATGTTTGACTTTATGACTTTCTGTGTCGTTTCTGGGATGCTTAGGACTCAGAGTTTCATAGCCACACCCCTGCACTCAAACCCTGCCTATCAACAAGCCATTCACCTCACCACTAACCAGCTCTTCACCACCACTGCTGCCTCCCTCCCAGTCTAGAGAGTGATGTTCTCAACAGCAGAAGCAAAACCATCAGTCCATGAACTACAACATCACTTCCAGCAAGCTTTCTTCAGCCCTTCCGGACCTAGCTCAGTATCAGAAGGTCCAAAAGCTAACATGTTTTCAGCCTTCATGTCGCCATTCCCTAACACAAAAAAGTTTGGAATCAAAGTTCCTGGGTGATGGCCAGGGAGAGGGAGGGCTGGGGTATTTCTGTGTGAATGTCAGATAGAAAACACTTGCAGTAAATAAATAAACATAAACAGGTACACACAGGATGTTCATGTTGTTTACCTGTGTCTCAAATATAAAAGCTTCCAAGCTGTTGAGTGTTTTCTCTCGTTCCTGTTTGGCCAGATCTCGGTCTGTCAAATCCTGCAGTCTGAAATCACACAAAGACTCCTTTAGCTGAGAAAACCAGGAAACCAAAACAGAAAATAAATGAAAATCAAGCTGTACTTTTTCTTAGAGGATGTCAGGTCATCGGCCGTGGGATCAACAATGTCATTGATAAGGAGTTCCAGTGTGATTTCTTCAGAGATTTTGCTCTTTTTCTGAGGTCTGGCCTTCTTCTCCACCTCAGTGTTTACAGATTTGTCTCCGTCTTTTTCCTCCTTCGCCGGGAGACAGATGGGTAATATCAATAACAGCTTTGTGAAGGCTAATCTCTCATGAATATACATTTTCACCAAACACTACACAAAATTTTAAAAAGGTGCACAGGCAGATAAATGTCAGCATTTGAATTCAGACCGAGGCATTTCACAGAGTATTATAAATGAAGCTCTTACCTTGGCCTCGGTCGTGCTTCCTGCCTCTTTGGCTTTTTCTTGGTTTTTGTCTTCACTTGAATTCTTCTCTGAATCACTGGGTTTCTCACTGGTAGCCTTGTCTTTGTGATTCTCATCCTTGCCGTCCTCATCCTTGCTGTCCTTCCCAGATTCTGGAGGTACTTCCTCCTCATCCTAGGCACAACAAATCAAGAGCCAATGCCATGCCGACCATTTGCTCAGTGTTGGACAACCATTTATGTTCTTTATATAATGGTAAAGTTAAATCACACTTGGCAAGAACGTATTAACATTCCTAGACCAGCATGTATTGCTTTTTATAGGTGACGTTACCTGAACAGGTTCAGTTACATTTGGAGCAGGTTCTGACGATCCTCCTCCAAACAAAGTGGAAATGGTGTTACCGAGTTCTGGAAGACAGCAAATCGTTCCCTCAGTTAAATACGACAACTCACACGCTCTACAATATAGGCCATTGCAAAAGTACATACGATGTCAAATCAATCAAAACGAGCAGAACTTCCTGTGTGCTGCATAACAGAAGTAGTGAAACATAAGTGAGTGGTAAAAAAAAAAAGGAGTTAATGATGGACAAGAGCAGTGAGTCGCCAAGGAACGAGGGTTCTCATCTACAGGTGTTTGCAGTTATTCTATAACAGACTTTAGGTCACTCAATAAAAGTAAACGTATTAATTTTTATCTTAACATCAAAAATATTTAAGATGATTAACTTTTTAATTAAAAATGACCTGGCTGCTGGAGTGCATAAACTCCTCTGCTATGACTGCAACTGATAAAGCTGGTCTTAGCGCTAATAATTTTGAACAGTTACTGTTACTGACACCAAAGGAGTCCGAGCTGTGACTAAATACTAGCTATCACATTAGCATAATGAGCAAATAAGGCAGGAAGCAGAAAGTAAAGGGCACAGAGCCTTAATCAACTTATGTGCTAAACATCAGCAAAAATCCAACAATTTAACTTCTCTGTCAAGCTACATTTTTCTACTTTGTAGTAGAGAGCTTTTTATGTAACAGTATCAGATGCTTGTGTCAGCTTTAACTGGATGTCTGGCTGCAGTCAAAGTTTCATCACAAGATATCAGTCTGGGGTTAGTCCCCTCATGTTAGCAGTATGAGTTGAGAATGGATTCAAGCACTGGCTCATGTTTGCAAGAAACCTACTAGTTAATGTTGATTCCTCCTCTTTCTCCTCTACCACAGTCTCAAAGACAGACTCCACCTGTGTATGAAAATGACATTTTTTTAAACATTGGTTTGCTTAAATATCACAAAGTTTTTCCATTAACACTGAAAGCTGTTATGTGAGCATGGAACGTCAATCCTCCCATGTTTGGATTTCACATTTGGAGTCCAATGTTTTGGCTTGAAATTCATCAATCCTAATTACCAACATTACAGCCAAAGATTAAAAAAAAGGAAATCCACAAGCACAGTTATCTTCTTTTAATAGTAGTTGCAAATGATAGTACAGTAGTGAAATGCTTTGTTGAAACTCTGCCAGGAGGAGAAGGCAGAACTTGAATAAGTGACTGTCGTGAGGCAGCTCATGTTAGTTTAACTGACCCGGTCTAGCAGGAGCACTCCACTTTCATCCATGTTGAAGTGGGCTTTAATTCCTTTCGACTCTGCATCTGCATGCTTCTGAAAACTACTCCCCACTCCAGACAGCTTGACTGTGGTCAGGTTCAGAGAGCCGAACACACTGTGACACACGAGCAAGAAGCACACAGTTTTGCCTTACACTTGCATCCAATTAAAGCGTGAGGGCACACACTGATGGGATGGAATACATTTAAATATCTTCTTTTTATGGGGTTTTGCCATAAACTGTTAAAATGAACCTCATTTCATAGTATTTTTCAAAGAGTTCCAACCTGAGGTCTTCCTGACTGAGGAAGCTGAGGTCACCGTAGTTGATGTTGAAAACAAAGTCATCGTTGTAACGGTTGAATGTAATGACCTTGCGCTGGGGGTAGGTTGCCATCCTCTGGAACAGGATGCGTTTGTTATGTTTCAAGGTTTTGACACTTTCCTCCTCCTCCACCTCCCGGGTAAACTCCACCTAATACAATGAGATGTCACGCAGTCAGTGTTGACATGGATTTTACTCTGAATTTCCCATTACTCTAATCAGACTAATCAAAGCTCAGTTAAGTATGATTGTACTCATGATGCACTCAGTTTGAGGCAGCAGAGGACCTGAATGCTGACCTGAATGGGGAAAACAGCTGCATCTCGAACCAAGAAAGGTTTGACCTTAAAAGCCTTGCTCAGGGCAGCGGCCTGGTACACTGCACCCATGGCTGCTGCCTCATCTGCATTGATGTTCTTCCCCAGTTCCTCTCTGCACGTAGAGAAAACAAACTTAGTATAGTTTGGAAAATTAAAATTTTGAGAATGATGGAAACATCTCTATGGACAACACTTACTTGCCCACAGCTTTAAGGAGCACTTCCTGGACCTTTGGCACACGAGTGGAGCCTCCTACTAAAATCACCTGCTCAATATCCTCCTGTTGTCACAAACATAAAACGTCTAATAGTCTGGTGATGACAGAACTTCTAATTCTGTTGTTGTATCCCATGTTTGGAGCCAAATCCGCCCACATCCTGTCACGTTGAGCATACTGACCAGTTTCATCTCTGCAGCAGTCAGGGCATCCTGCACTGGCCGAGGCACTCTTTCAAACAGATCGGCACACAGTTCTTCAAACTCACTCCTGGTCACCTTAGCTTTGAAGTCAATGTCATCCATCAAACCTTCCACCTGGGTAATTTAAAAAAAGAAAAAAGATAAAGTAAGAAAGTGCAAGATTTCTGCGAGTTTAAGAGTGCAGTGTGGATTTCAGATTTTGAGATTCTGGCAAAGCGTTTTCATGTGTTGCAGTTTATCACAGTGACTTTAGCTACAACATAGACCATTACAATGACATACGCAACCGGTAAGACGGAGTGAGTGCTTGAAGTTCCTGTCTCTGGACTCACCTGGGCCATGAAGTCTACATTTGCACTCAGCACAGTCTTGAGCCTCTGAGCTTCTTTGAGAAGCTTGGCCATAGCCCGGTGATTTTCCCGCACATCTTTCTTGCTCTTCTTTTGCTCATTGAACAGTCTGGCCAGGTGGTCACGAAGTCGCAGGTCCATCTCAAAGCCCCCCAAACCCCGATCAAACCTTAAGTTAGAACACATTTGCACACTTTAGTCTGGATGGATGTAAAGTAGGCAGTTATTTTATAGAGCAAATTACAATTTAATAGTTTTAATACTGACCAACAAATACAAAACCCTTTCTAGTTAGTAACAGCTACAACATGATAAACAAGCAAACGCATGAAGCACCAGCTCCCTGTATTCCAACTCCTGCCACTGCGGTGTCAGAGAACTTCTGCAGATGGCAGATATACTGGAAATCAGAGGCGTACAATGGAAACAGTACTGTCCTGTTTCCATGCAGCAGATAAGTAACAGCCATACCTACTCTATACTTCGACACCAAACTCGCTCATCTATGTCTTTTTGGACTTTGTAAGGTAAAAACCTTACAATATCACAGAAAAACTGAACAATCAGACGAATCCCTGTGAGCAAGCACTTTAGCGTCATGGGGAAGGAAAAACTTCCCACTGATGCCAAATAAACAGGTGGTTATTAACGTTAAGTGGAAGTAAAATGATCAGAAGTATGAATGCAGTATTTCATATACAGTATACAGTCAAAAACTATACCCAGATAGCTTACTGGACTGTACATAGAACGTGTATCTTTGTTAAGATAATAAAATAAGAGGCAGGTTTTGTGTCTGCATTTGGCATTCTTGTTATAGCTGCAACTTAGACTGTGATCAGGCTTATAGAATAAGAGAGCCAACAAAAAATATTTTGTAATCTCTGAATTACATTTTAAGCAGGTAGTTTATAACACAGTTTAACATCCTTTGAACAAACAAACTAGTGAGTAAGATGACCACTGTACATTTTATACATATCCCTGTACATTTTGTACGCATCTCCATACAATTTTTGTTACCTGTATATACGAACTTCAGTTGCTTATGTATAGAGGACCATTTTGTGTCTTCTTTTTATATTTTATATTCCCCTTGCTATAAGAGCTGTGTAACACCGAAATTTCTTATCCGTGGGATAATAAAGGTTTATTCTATTCTACTCTAGTTCCAAACTCCTTTAGTTTAGGTATATCCAAGTTTTTTTCTTGTTCGACCATTATCAGAATCAACTCTAATATCTGCTTCTCTGTCAGTGGCAGTGCCGCTGCATGGATCAATGGACTCACCCAACACCTCGGATCTGTAACTGGGGCTGAGTCCCGGACTCCTTGGTTTTGACAGTCTGATAGGTAACGATTGTGGCAGTGGTGCTGCCAGAGCCCATATCATAAAACATCACATGCTGGAAGGGAACGAGATCAGGCTTTCAGCAGTTTGTAATCACTCATCACATTTTTAAACAACATCAAATATCACCTCTGATCAATCAGCCCTGTAGTCAGACTTTTTCTGAGATTAATAAAGTTTTATGAAATAAATGAAATCAAATCAAATGGAAAGGGAATTTTCCAGACTGCAAGTTGTCATATAATTGGAGATAGAGCAGGGCGATATGGCCAAAAATATTTATCACGATATATATTTGAAAATTTGCGATAACGATATAACCGACGATATAATTGATGCGAGACAAAATACAACTCCACAACATTACTAGCACAAAAAGACAACCTTCCATTTATTTTCACTTAAACAAGAAGCTGGTTTTTATGTATATTAAAGCTTTATAAAAATGTAACAGTGCAAATTCAAATTCCTTGCTGAAAGTTTAACCAAAAGGCATTTCCAGTAGAAATGGGCTGACATATCCTGAGCATAACCATGTATAATATCCACTGAAGTTAAAAAGAGGTGCTTTGCAACATTAAACTGCAGTGTGCAGTACGCATTTTTCGGACCATAAGGTGCACGGGATTATAAGGCACATTAAGCGAAAAAAAGCAGTCAGATAAATCAAACTTTATTAAACTCATTCTTCTTGCTTCCTCCACTTCTGTACCATTGATTCATTAATGTTGAATTCTCTGGCAGCTGCTCTATTCCCATGTTGTTGCAGTATATTAATGACTAACCTCGTATTGTGGATGGATTATCTCAGTTGTTCTCCTGACTGAAGTTTGGTCCGTTTACAGCATCCTGCCATGCGATTGCATTTGTCTCTAACCATGAAGAACCTTCACGTTAACTTTTATAAGTGGAAAAGTGTTAGTGTTCGTCCTCCAGCTTCACTGTTTATGTTATGCTAACATAGCTGTGTCGCTAGCGATCACGTAGCACATCATTATATACCAGCTAGCCCAACTTCAGTAACCCTACAAACGTCACTGCTGTTTAGTTTCCTGTCTTCATTTATGTTGGAAGTGATAGCAGAGCTGTACGTTTGATTTTTTTCAGAAATCTCTCAGTCAGAACATGTAATATCATGCTTAGGTAACTAGCGAAACTAGCGAGCTAACTTCCGCTAGCTTCCTGCTAACTTCTAACTCCGTTAAATGTAATAACTTTTGTTTTCATGGATGCCTGGAAGTTAAACTTTATAGTTACACCTGGTAAAGCAGCAATGCTGATCGTTTTATTAAAGATGAAAGAATTTAGACAGTTTTTAACTCTAAGTGATGCTGCAGTGTTGCATACGGAGTTTAGGACCCAGATTACTCCTAGATTTAAGAGCATCTTAGTCCGACAAATACGACAATAACAACGGCCGCTTGCATGTTCTGCAAAAAAATTTGCTTTGTTGTGTATCTGACGGACAAACACCAAACCAGTTCCACATCACGGAAGTTGCACCATTTTTACAAACCAATTCTGGTTCATCTATTTCACTCAACAATCGGCCATGTGCGTATGAAAACAAAGGCACTGCGCATGCGCGTTTTACTCCCATTCTATCGCGATATTTCATTTTCCTATCGTTGCCTAACATTATACCGGTATTACCGTGAACGGTATAATATGGCCCAGCCCTAATTGGAGATGTTGCTAAATCTAGTGTACCTAAAAGCTAAAGCATGAGAGACGAATCTGACATGATCACGACACAATACAAGCTCCAATCTGAGGAATAAGGATCTTTCTGCAAGTGAGGAAAACTCCAATTGCTGAATGTAGGAAGATCTACTCGAAGAGTAGTTGTTGATTATGATTGCTTATTTGCAGTGTCCGCAGAGATCGCCAGTTGGTAGTCCACGTATGTAAAATGTGTTGGTAGGATGAGAGTTAATGCATGTATTTAGGTATGAAGCTTGAACCTTTACCTTAGCTGTGCTGTCAATATCTTTCCTCCTGAAGACCCCATAGTTTAAGGCCACGGCCGTGTTGTCATTGATGAGCTGAAGGACCTTTAGACCTGCAATGTGTGCAGCATGCAGGACTGCCCTGCGCTCTGCCTGGTTGAAGAAGGCTGGGACAGTGATCACTGCATCTTTGATTGTCTGTTCTGTGAATTGAAGAGAATGTTTTTATTTTTTAATATGTCCTGAACATATGTGAACATGCCTCACAATGATACATCATCTGCGTCAAGCAAACTAACCTGCAAAGTCCTGAGCCAGTCCACGAGAGTAATTAAGGACCATCCCCAAGAGCTCCTCTGGTGTGTACTGCATTTCTCTGACAGAAACATAATACACTTAGGTGAGCCTCACTAGGAGAGTGTTGTGTTTCTGGTAATAACCGATTAATAACATCGGTAAAATTCTGGACTGATGTGTTAGGCCAGGGGTGGGCAACTCCAGGCCTCAAGGGCCGGTGTCCCTGCAGGTTTTAGATGTGTCCTTAAACCAACACAGCTGATTTAAATGGCTAAATTAGCTTCTCAACATGTCCTGAAGTTCTCCAGAGGCCTGGTAATGAGCTAATCATTTTATTCAGGTGTGTTGACCCAGGGTGAGATCTAAAACCTGCAGGACACCGGCCCTCGAGGCCTGGAATTGCCCACCCCTGTGTTAGGCAGAACTCTCAACAACAAAACACAAAATCAGGTAATAATTTCTGGAGGAATGGCATTGACCAGTGAAATTCCAGAGATCCAAGAATCAATGTCAAAGCTGTGAAGCCACACTGGTAGCACACAATAACACACTTTTGGTGTTTACTTTACATCTGTTCCTAGTGTATACAGATTTTGTAATATGAATATGCGTGAATGTGTAGTGAATAAATAAAAACAAGGTAGCATATAAAGAGGCTCACTCTGAGTTTTTAAAGTGGACAGTGCCTCTCACTGGGTCCTCCTGCAGATGGTGTTCAGGAAAACGTTTCTGGTAGAGTGCCACCTGGAGGTTCTCATGCTTTTTACCCAGGAGGCTTTGGAGATGTCTATAAACACTTTTGGGGTTCTTGACGGACTGAAATGTGGTACAAAGCATGGAAACATTAACAGCATACATGGCAATATCTGAATATGCAGTTGTGATTTAGCCGATTAAGTCAATTCTGGAAATTTTAGAAGAAGTCTTACTACTCCCATTGCACTGTCTCCAAAAAGTCTCTCGTTCTCCTTGAGACATACAACTGTGGGTGTTTTCCTCCTCGACTCCCTGATGGAAAAGACAATACATACAATGGTAGCAACGCATGCTTTTCTTCTATTTTTGAGCATATACAAGAAATAAGGAACGCAATGGTGCCATTTTCTCTATTTGGGAATGTGCTCTCACTTGTTTAGAACAATCTCCATTGGCACGCCAGGTTTAACTATTGCTATTTTCATCCACTCGCTGCCCAGGTCAACTGACATGACAGCCACGGTCACTGGAGACAAAAAGATCAATTGTTAAGTAAAGCAGGCAGACAGCTAACACCTACCTACAGTGTACTTTTTCTATTCCACTGCATGTGTTCATCAATGAGACCATGTTTCAAACTGTGCTGCTTTTAACCTTAAGTACCAGAAGAAAAGTCAAGCTAAATTATTATGTTACCTATGTGAGAAGGGAACATTGCCAGAACAAGACAGAAGAGAGCAGCCGGCACCAGCTTTCTACCCTCCATCACTAGCTGTAAAAATCAGAAAAGGGAAACATTTTAGTAAAAAAATAAAGGCATTAGCAGAACTGATATATACCCTAGCTGGTCCTAACAAGTATCCTCACATAAGCTTTAAGATGTTCTTTTGCTCATTTATCCTATACTTTTCTTGAACGTTTTTCAACTGTAGAGTATATGTCTTGATAAAACAGACTTGTTTTATCTGCTGTGTGTCGGTTTTTAAACAACTGTCCAAAAGTTTTAATGTGTCCTCGCCTGGTGATGACCTTGGCTTAAGGATATGAAAAACATGTATTGCACCTGATTCCACCTACTTAGGCATACACTATTCTGAACACGTGGCATTAATAGCATTATCAAACAGTGTGCTGAAGCCACAGCTTCAGATCCACACAAGTACCTGCACAATGCTTTTGTTAAAGGGAGAAAACAAAAAGGAACACGAATAGAAACTTCTAGTACCCATCGAGATATGACACATGAATGAAAAACGGATGTACACCAGAAAGCCTTACTTTTTCATTTTATTACATATTAATACGCCACCGCTTTTTTAGCTTTTCCGAACCTCTATACGTGCTGGCTAACGATAAGATGACCAACACGCTCCTGACCATTACAGAGCCAGGTGAGATACACACCAGTAAACGGTCTACTCAAGTACAGCTGGACCAGAAGTGTACGCTCTAAACAAAAGTACCGATACGCTGATACAAAGACCACTAACAGAAGTTGAAGGCTACAGTTAGCTAGTATACTGTCTGCAAAACCATCACTATAAAAGCATACATTTATCGATATAATGCTACAGCGCTAGCATTGAATCAGTCTTCAGTCGGCACAAATAAAAGTGAAAGACACCAACATACTGTGCTTTTCCAGGCGGGTTATGAGGTTAGTTTCTCGGTTGGTATCTTTATTCAGAGCTTCTTTGTTGTCACACTCGGTAGTTTTGGTTCCCCTTATCACCGGCTTGTTCTCAGTTGTCGGGCCCGGAACGCGGCGTCACCTCATTGGATCCACTGAAGCCGCGACCGGGAGAAAAACTGTGGTCAAGTTACTTAAAACCAAGTATACTGTAACCGGTTACCTTTTGGGATGAAAACCAATCGAAGACTGACGATAAAGCGACCGAGCGCAAGTTATTAGTTTTTCCCTACAGTTGATTGAATTGGAAATAAAGAACACATTTATATTTATATATTAAAATTGTTATCATTGACATTTTCTAATTTCGCAGGGGGGGTCGTATAAAGTTGGTGTTATTGCTTAAAGGAGCTGAACTAGTTATGTGCTCTTGTTATGAAGGAGACACCTCTAAGCTTCCGGTAATTACTTTCCACCGTCTTGACGACTGGTCCCAATGTAACGCTAGAGCCTGCCCACCGTGTTCCACGCACTGCTTAGTGATTGGTCCACGCGAAATCCTGAACCCAAATCTCGATCCCATTGCTACACGTCAACATAGTGGGCGTATCCGGAATGACGCAATTTCCAGGTAAAGCGTGAGCACGCCACGTGCCTCCATGGAATAAACTGTTTTACTGACAAAAGTGAGGACATTTTTGTCAATTTTTTAATAAACTTTATGTTGTTTGCTCTCACAATGGCTGTTTTAATGTCTTCATGTGTGATTTTAATATATACCCTATAGAAATCCGCATGCATGCATGGAAGTCAGTTGCAAATTACTACCTGATGTAGGAAATAGAATTAGTGGTTTATAAGGTGCTTGTGTACAAAAGCTGCGTGCCAAGTCCAAATGATGAACACTTCAAAGCGAACAACATACATCTACATACTCAGAATGCCATAAACAGTAATGTCAAAGAGCAATGTTGACAGTTTAAAGGTTACAGAGCACACAACACAAAATATGTCAGGAAGCACTGAAACACTTAATGACGACTTTATTTTCAAATGTAATGCTCAGGTTATAGTGCCAGGCGTAATTTCAATAAAGATCAATGGCTGACTTGTTTTTGATTGCTATGTGCAAGACAGTACATACACATACACGCATTAGCTAAAGCCTCCAACACGTGACTATTCAAATCACAGTATGACCATTTTAAAACACAAATGTAGGCAGTTTCCAGTCATTGGCCCAAACTGAAACAATTATGTAAAAAGGACCATCAAAATTACTAAAAGCAGGTGGCTTTAATTTCTGATAAATAAAGGGGGCAACACATGCAGCATCTTGTCCTGAACCTGAATAAGATGTAGCCTCTCAGGTAAAATTGAGATTGTAAATACAAGATTTCTAGCTGTTTCTCTTGGTGTGGATGAGAAGGTCCCTCTGCAGGTTGACTTCCAGATTCCCTACAGATTTGCTGCCAGGTGGGTCAGTAACTAGGGTCAATTTGTTGAAGACTCCTCGGCCAAAATAGTCAGCTACCACAGAGAATCCATCGTTAGAGCTGCGTAACTGTAAACCAGAGCAAAGACAAAAGAAAACTTGTATTTTCCAATATTCCTGTAGTTTTCAAATAAGCTTTTTAAATAACAAAAGCAGGTTATTAGACAATATTAAAGCAGACCACGCACATATTCAACATGAACACGTTCTTTGTCTTTTGGTGTACGACTTATTGTTACCTGTCTGTTGAAGTGATCGTGCAAATCGCGTTTTTGGTCCTGGGCACGCAGCATGTCCATGACTTTTCGGTTTTCTGGAGTGCAAGTTGGGCACTCCGCCTCGCTCTCAGCATAGCTTTCAAAGCAGTGTTGGTGGAAGGAGTGGCAGCACAGGAAGTGAACAGATGGCAGGTCCAGTGGGCTGTTGCACATGTTACACTTTGTCTTCTGGAATATCTTGGCACTGTGTGGAAATATTAAGTTTAAGATTTATGGTCATACTTGGCAGTTTCTATAACTCTACAGCACTCTACTGACATGAGCAGTAAGAGATAAGTTGGGTGCATAAGTAAATAGATGGTGACAATATTCTTTGTTATTTTGCTACAATAAGATTCATACATCTTACAATAGAAAGAAACATGATCGAGATGTGACTGGAGTCCAGACTTTTGAGTTTAATTTAAGGGGTTTACCAAAAATACCGCATTAACAGTTTCAGTTACTTTCATAATCTCAATGGGAAAATTAGTTCTCAGATACAAAATTGTGCTTGTATCGTGACATCAGAAGTTCATTACAAGTACTCAATCTGCGCATAGTAACTATTTAAAGGAATTTTTAAGTTGTCCACAGAGGTGTTGATATACTGTGCTGTGAAAAAGTAGGTGCCTGGGTACTGATTTCTTATCTTTTGAATATTTGTCAGATTTACATGTTTCAAACTAATTTTATTAAAGACAACCCAAACAAATACAACATGTAATTTTAAATTATTATTTCATTTATCAGGGTAAAAAAGCTATCCAAACCTATCTGGCCATATAGAAAAGTAACTGCCCCCTAAAAATAATAAGTGGCTGTGCTACCCTTGACAGTTGGAGCTGGAACAAGCAACAGTAATAACAGGCAAATTGCTATGGAGGAATTTTGCCCCACTCTTCTTTCGAGAACCATTTTTGTTCAGCCACATTGGAGGGCTTTCACACATAATCTGTCCAAACTTTGACTAGGCTACTACAAAACCACCTTTTATTCCTCAGGAATTATGAGGTGGACTTGTTGTTGTGTTATCTTTGTTGCATAACCTAACTCCACCTGAGCTTCAGGCCACAAACTGATGGCCAAATACTCCTTCAGAATTTTAGAATAGAGAGCAAAATTCAAGGTTCTATTAACTACAACAAGTCATCCTGAAGCAACAAAGCAGCTGCATACCACCACCATGTTTGTTTGTAGGTATGATGTTCTTTTTGTGAAATGCTGTGTTAGTTTCATACCAGATGTAATAGGGCAGAAACTTTCCAAATAGTTCAACTTTTCTCTTGTCGGTCAACAGAGTATTTTCTGCAAAATCTTTGAGATCATTGTGTAAGATGAGTCTTTGTTCCAAGGAGGGGGTTTCTGCCATTTTTGCCATGTCTGTTTTCCAATCCCAAAAGCCTTACAAATGGCTTTGTAACCCCTTCCAGACTGATGTCAAAACTTATTTCTTCTGTGAACTTTTACTTTGTCATTTAAGTGATTTTCTTTTAATTTAATAGGTGTTTCACTAATCAGACCAGGGTGTGTCTAGTGAAACTGAACTCATCTTTCCAAAAATGTGGTTACAGACAATTAATGATTTCACATTTGGTAGTGATTTAATTAATTAAATCATCATTTCAAAACTGTATTTTGTATTTACTCAGGTTATCTTTGTACTCACTCAGAAACATGTAAGTGTGACAAATACGCAAAAACAAAGTAAAATCAAAAAGGGGGTAAACACTTTTTACACAAGCTAGAGTGTGACACAAAAAATCAATAAATCCTTAAGGGGAGAGTTTTGCATCACCAAAACACCTAGAAAATAGGATGTGACCAAGTTCAGAAAACAAGTTTTACTGTCAAAGTCAACAATAAAAGACTTCTTCAACAATATTCAAACAATTTACCTCAATATGAAAACCTCTGTTTACACTTATAAACAACAAATTTATATATGAAACTAAAATGAACTAGCAGACACATAAGAGATGGAAAGCCAGTAACACTTCATCATACACCACCATCAGCTGTGGTGAACACAGTGAAAGCAACTCAAGCACATTTCAAGGTAAATAAATGGAATGATCCAAATATTCCTCTTGTTTTTGAAATGAAGTCAAAACAGCAGAAAGAACCACAAACAAGCAGCAAGTCAGCAGGAAGTCCAAAGAATTTGGCAATTTACAAGGATTTCAGATTTCACTCACTTGAAAGCATACAAGTACTGAAAATAAAGCAGGTGTAACGGTGGGATTTGGCATGTTATTGCAGCTGCTCTCAGCTGCCATACCTTTTTGTGCCAGGTCAAAATATGGTCAATAAACTTACAGCCGGAATGAAATTATATGCCTATTCAAGGATTTAGCCACTAGGATGTGAAGGAAATGGGTTTGAGAGCCTCCAGGTGTATTAAACTGTCCTCAATCAGGGCAAGGCTGTGAGACGCAGAGTTTTGAAAGAAGAGGCCACTCAAGCATCTCTGGGGTTCTGCTTCCCTCCTCTTGTTTATTTGGAAATTATTATTATTTTATGTCTCATCAATTAAACACTGAGCTGTTCGCGGGGTGAGGAACCACAACTCAAGATTGACTGGACCAAGTGAGCTGGCCTAAATCTTAAAAATGGAAGCCTGGTTCGTGACTTTACAACGAGGGTCGCTGTCCAGGTAAGCCCACACTTCTTTCCATGTCTTGTCGACAATATCTTGTACCTGGTACGTGCAGTGTCACTGGTACGTGCAGTGAATGTTAGTTAGAAAGCACTTAGAAAATGTGCTTGTGAATGCACAAGTTGTGTAAAGCGCTTTGAGTGCTCAGTAGAAAAGCGCTATATAAGAACCAGTCCATTTACCATTCACTCTGCGGATTGTCGCTAGAGTGATGCGAAATTAATCTTTATGCACATAGACACAGATTGGCTTGGCAACCATGACACTGCAGTTCAGGTTGTTCTCTCTCAGTATTCTCCCTCAGATGCTTAGGACCTTATAGCAGCAGACACGACTCTCCTCACCATTACACGAACATCAGGTCAGTTTGTCAGAGCTACAGTTGGATTTTTACACAATTTAGTAAAGTTCACAGTGGAAGCAGTCAGAATGGAACAAATATCTGAGAAATGTATCTACTGCAAGTTGTTTGGAAATGTCCCAGAAAATGACCTGAATGTGAGATCTGCAAAATTCCTATCTGATGAAGTTTTTGATATTTACGGACACTTTTCTTCCCAGTATCAGCTGAACACATCATGAACAAAGAGCAGTCTGAGACTGTGTAGTAGGGCTGCCACGATTAGTCGACTAGTCACGATTACGTCGACTATCAAAATCGTCGACGACTGATTTAATAGTCAACACGTCGGATTAGGTAGGATTTAAGAGTGTAATAACGGACTGAAACAGAAGATTGCAGCACTGCATGTACAAGGATGCCAGCTGCCGTTGTACCCCGAAGAAGAAGCTGTGTCCCAGAATTCATAGCGCAGCCCAGCTCAGTTTCAAACAATGGCGGCAGCTAGTTTGTTTTAATATTACTCTTATTATTTTTTCTGGGTCACAAAATAAACATTTAACATATTTTCAGGCGAGAATGTAACTGTGTAAACCTCAAATATCTGCTCAGTTTATCAAGACACCACATATTTTCAAAAGCGCTCCGACGTTTTCGGAGACGTCTGTTACCCACTAGCTCAATAGCTAGCCGGGGGCAAGGCTCACTAGAGCCCGTGAGAACAGCGGACTCCCGGCAAATCGTTTTCAAACCCACCGCCGTCTTTCGCTACTCAGGTTAAACATATATAAGTCACTTTGATAACTTAAAAATGTTATTGTTTGGCTTTTTTTTAGTATTTTATTTGTTCCTGAGCAAAATCGGTTTGGCTGAGATGAAAGTTATAGTTTTTACACAGCTGAATAAACGTCAAGCAAACAACTGATTATCAGAAGTGTGAGATGCTGGAGAATATACTCCGGTGTCCTGTTATATTTTAGATAGCAAGGAGTTTATTAAACTTCACCGAAACAATCTGCAAATTTCATTAAAATTTAATAAACTATCATCTTGTCTTTATTTTTAGTTAGCACATACCTTAAACACTTAAAGCTGTAAGCTATATAAGAGCAGACGCATGCTGGTGCAATAAGCTGTACGTTTTACGTCCAATGGATGCATGATCTGATTAGTCGACTAATCGCAAAAATAATCGGCGACTAGTCGACTATCAAAATAATCGTTTGTGGCAGCCCCACTGTGTAGCTCCCCCTAAGCTGAAATAGAGTCGGACAAATACACAGCAAGCAAATCACATAAACCCTCTTAGCAGGGTTAAAAATAATTGTTACTTTCCAAATACTCATAGGCATGGACTTGATGTATTAGCTATGAAAGAGTTACGTTTACAGAAAATCCCATCCTTTATGTGACCAACCTTGTTTTGAGCTCCTGGATTTCTGAGCGAAGGTGAGCCGTTTCATCGCGATACTGTCGGATTTTCCGTTCATCATCCTCAATCTGTTGGTTCTCTCTAAGCAATTTGTTGATGAGGTAGTCTTTGATGACGGAGAGAGTGGCTGTCGAGTTGTGGGCTAATGTTTGCACCACTACAGCAACAAAAGAAAAAAAAATATGACACCTTTAAAATTACATTCAACTGACATGATCTTTACCTGAACCTATACTGTAACGTGTGGATCACACTCTAAACAACCAATGCATGAAGATAAAAATGTACTTACCAAGTAATGGAGGCATCAGGTTGTTTTGATCAATGTGATGTAGGACCTCACTGATATAAGTTTTGCAGTCTTCTTCCTTTCTGGCAAAGTATCCCAGCGCCTGCTCCCAAAGGCAACACTCTTGGTCCCCATAACTTTTGCAGGCCTCCACTACTTTTCCATACTCCTCATTCTGCATGTGGTAGTGCATAATCTGCTGGTACCTGCATACAAATGTCTCCAGTTAGTGATAAATAGTAAGATGTTCTAGCTTTACGCAGGGCTTTTTTTCCCGTTTTAAATAGAGCAACAAACTATTTTTCTAGGCTACACGAACAGCTTACAAATGAGTGAGACACCATTTCTGCTTTAAAGTGTGAGTTTATATAAGCAACA
Organism: Rhamphochromis longiceps; assembly: GCF_057381845.1. Lineage (NCBI taxonomy): Eukaryota > Metazoa > Chordata > Actinopteri > Cichliformes > Cichlidae > Rhamphochromis > Rhamphochromis longiceps. Next base: position 7,029,002 of record NC_140566.1, read on the forward strand.
CAGCACTTTCAGAAAGACATGTATTGTAATGAAAAGTACTCTCCGCTGCTGAGTAATCCATTATTGTAAATTTTAATGTTATTAGGAAATGATCAGACAAACAAGGGTTTTTGGGGAATACTGTTAAATATTCAGATCTAGAGTCTGATTAAAGTGCTGTGTGTTTGTTTTTTGTTTTTATTTTTAACATTATGAGAGAACCCAATTCAGTTTAATAAAAGATTAAAAGCTACATTAAGGCTGTGATTTTTAGTATCTGCATGGATGTTAAAATCACCCACAATAATTATTTGATCTGAGCCGAGCACTAAATCAGATAAGTCTGAGAAATTAGATAGAAACTGAGTAAAGGCTAAGTAGATGACAGATAGCAAATAAAACTGTTTTTTGGGGGGGGTTGACAAGATTAAGCATCAGGCTTTCAAATTAATTAAAACTGTCTGGGTCTTTGGTTTATTAATAAGCTGGAGGGGAGGATTGTTCCCAGTCCCCTGATAGTTAGAATGGCTTGGGGGTGTTGATTCATTTAAGCTAACTCCTGCTGTAACCAGGTTTCTGTAAGGTAGAATAAATCGATTTGTTGATCAATTATTAAGTCATGTACTAACAGAGAAGAGAGAGACCTAATATTTAATAATCCATATTTTACTGTTTTACTCTTTGGTGCAGTTATGGATGCTATATTGTTTCACAGTGGTTGTTGGTGTCTGTAGCTTCATATGTGTCAAAACAGAATCATCAATAACCATAATTTGGGCAAAAACAATTGATTGCGAAATCAACAGGGCTTCTGTTTAGAGCCATCCTCCTCACCATCACCAGGAAGTCATTTTTAAGGAAGGGAAATGGAAAGGCTGAAGTATGCCAAACTGCACAAGAGCTGGACTCAAAACCAGTGCCAGCGAGTCTTATATATTTCTAGGACATTTTTTATGATGAATTCCTTTGTGGTTTTCTTTTTTTGGTTCAAATCATCATCGGTATGTACAGACAATTTTTCAAGAGGCCTCGAGAACTATTCCTGAAGGCTACTTAAAGAAGTGACAAGTCTGCCTAAGACAGCTCAGGCTGTGTTGTAAAGAACAAAAGTACTCTTGCCAAATATTGACTTAAGGTTAATCACTGCAAATACAGTGGTCCCATGCTATAACGCTGTTCAACTTTCGCTGATTTTTTTGTGTGTGCAATTTTTTTTTTTTTCTTTTCAGTGCATCGTGTTCTGCATCTTGCTCGGCTGTAGACCATTGTCAATCGATCTCCTCCATGCTGTATCTCCTGCACAGTACAGAATGTGTTCGGCTTGTCAAACTTACAGAAATCTTTGATCGCTGGCAGTGTGACTATGAAGTGCTGTACTGTATGTTTGTAAGTTTTCTCCCCAACAAACACAACAATGTCGACGAAACGTTTTGCACCGTGAAAGGCACCTGCAGGTGCCTTTGTTTTCATTCTATAATACTGGACTTCTTTTTCTACGAAGGTTTGAACTTTGAGAGTGTTTAAACAAGAGAGAAAAGCGTGAAAATGTTCATGCTTGTCGGAGAAAAGTGTATAAAGTGTGTAGTGAGGGTTTTACAGCCTTAAAAGACCTGTAATAATTGTAAAAAATAAAGTTGACTACTTTGCGGATTTCACCGATCGCAGGTTATTTTAGGGAACATAAGTCCCGCATTAAATGAGGGACTTCAATTTTTTCTAGAAAAATAAAAAGGAATGAGAGATGACTCATTCCTCTCATGACAGATCACAATGTCATCTGGAAACACAGTGCAAGTCAGTACAACAAACAATCCTTACCACATTGTGTAGGACATCCTAGCTATGATTTGATGCATGCTGGGGCACTTTTTAAAACTTTTAAAACTTTATCTAGAAGGACATTACACAAAGGAAAAAGTCAAGTTAAATCAGCTAATTGCTCTAACTGTCTGGTATGCAGCCATGCTGGTACAGCTGTAACTCACAAGTCAGACCATTTATCAATTTGATGGAATGAGTTTCAGTTTCTTACAGATAATTATCCAAACCATCACCCCAAAGAGAAGATCCAAGTATGGGGTTGGACTTAAAAGCTTGAAAGGAATTATCATGTTTTCACAAGAGACTGGAACAAGTAAATTACATCAGCTTTATAAAAAAAGCAGTAATTTTACACAGGCAGGATCACCAACAAACAAACCATTATTTGTCACATACACAATCATACACAGTACAACATGTAGTGAAGTGTTTGTGTCCGAGCTGTGGACAGGCTGCAGACGTAGCCACGCCATTCCAGGGCTTGGTATTAGCATAGGTAGGTAACAGGAGTGACCTATAAGCATCTTTTGCTGACGTACACATAAGCTGAGGATGTATAATAAAGCATCCTTTATTGATAAAACATCCTTCAGTGATGTGTAACAATGATCCAATGTTTTGTTACACCTCATTAGACGAGATATATTGATGAAAGCTGAGTGTCTTTTTAAGTGATTCATGACTAAAATTCCCCTCAGTTAGGTGGCTCTGGTGAAAAGATTGCATCATGCACTATACCTACACTATATCTGAATCCAGACCCAGATTTAGAAATGATAATTATTACATATTACTACTGTGTTAGATTCAATAATATGTTAGGGTTATGTTTAAAACATAAATTAACTCATAATGAGTGCATTCGCATCATTAATATTCAACCACAAACAGTGACACAATGACTTTATTTACTGAACTAAACTGGCTTCTGCTGATACTGACACATCTTACAGCTTTCATTCGGTTTTACCTATCACACTAAAACAGTGAATAATGAGATGTTGTGAGGTGGTGCTTGATAAGTATTCAGACTGTTTGCTCACTTACAGTTTGCCTTTCTCATACAGGTAGAGGATGCCTTCTTTGAAGTTGTGCATCTGGCACAGGACAAGGGCCTTGTCAAACACAGTGTTGTCACTCCTCAGTAGCAACACAGCTTCCCCCTGCAGGACCTTCTTTCTCTGCCAAAAAGAAAAACAGAATGAGAAGCAGAATATTACATATTCAATAAATATTGAGCTTTATTAGAATAACGTCAAATGCACACAGCAGTTGCCTCGAAGCACTGAAATGTAATATGTTTGTTTTTGTTAAACACTACTATAATGAACTTTAAATCAAACATTCAGATCTGCAGATTATCTGCTTTAATTCAAGTGGTTTAACAAAAGTTTTGCGTGAAATGTTTATGAGTTAAGTGTTTTAGTCACTTACTCATTTTCTGAACAAAATAACATTATTTTTAATGTAATATGTATAAAATTGATTCAAGTGTTTTGCAGTTAACCGTTCAGTTGCTGCCTTTAGTTTTTTCCTCAGTAACTAAAAAAAAAATGCTTTGTTGGATTGAGATCAGGTGACCAAACACTTGGGTAGCTTTTGTATAACGCTTTAGGTCATTATCCTTTTGCATCATGAAGTGCTAACCCATCCGTTTCGCAGCATTTGACTGAATCTATGCAGAGAACATAGCCTTGAACACTTCATTTGAATTCAATTCAAGAGTTATTAAATTTAAGAGTTATTAAATTTAATAGTGATGTATAAACTAGAGAAGTGTGTAACTAGTTGACTAGATGACTGATTGTCGTTGTTGTTACGAGATTTACTAATAATTTAATCTAATTGTTAATAATTTTTATTGATGCACAATTCTGGTAAAATGATGTATCCTAACTGTTATGCTGCCATGTACGACCAGATGAAGATGGAGCATCGTTTTTGAGAAGCACCATGAATCTGTTAGTCTAGGCCTGATCTTTTTGTTAACACCATTAGAATGAGATTGTGCATACAAGCAGTGGAAATGAGAGTACAGTGGTCCCTCATTTATTGCGGGATTTACGTTCTAAAAAAACCTGCGATAAGTGAAATCCGCAGAGTAGCCAAGTGTATTTTTTACAATTATAGATTTATTAATTCTGTAAAACCCCTCACTACACACTTTGTACACTTTTCTCAAACAGGGAAGAAAATTTTCGCTTTTCTATCTTGTTTAAACACTCCCAAAGTTCAACCATTTGTAGAAAAATAAGTCCAGTATTATAGAATGAAACCAAAGGCACACCCACAGGAGTCGCCCAACGCTCTTCTAACAATTGTTAGAAGAGTGTCGGCTATGTCCGGGAACTTGGCCGATCAGTTGGATCAGGATCTGGCAAAGTGCAGGTGGTTTAGCATCTAGTGGGACGAGTCTGTGGACAGCAGCAGTAGAGCACGGCTGATGGTCTTTATCGGGTGGTATTTGATGGTTTCTCCACAAAAGAAGAACTTCTGACATTACTGCCGTTAAAGACAACTACGAGGGGAGTTGCCATCTATAACGCGGTGACGGAGTTTTTTGCGAAGAAAAAGGTACCGCTGGAAAAGCTGGTATCAATGACTACCGACGGAGCTCCTGCTATGATCGGCCGACATGCAGGATTCATCACTCACTGTAAAGGTGACACAGAGTTCCCAAACTTCATGCATTACCACTGCATCATTCACCAGCAGGCGTTATGCACAAAGGTGATCGGCTTCGAGCACGTCATGACTCCCGTTGTGAAGATCATAAACAGCATCCGCTCCAGAGCTAAACAGCACAGAACATTCAAGGTGCTATTGGAGGAGCTGTCAGCTGAATATGGTGACTTGCTACTACAAACGGAAATCCGATGGCTCAGCAGAGGATGGATTTTGCTTCATTTTTTGTCACTTTTGGGTGAAATCAAAGAGTTCATGCAATCCAAAGGGGAAGACATCTCTGCTGGAGGACACTGAGTGGACACTTGACCTTGCGTTTTTAACGGACATTACTGGGAAACTGAACCATTTGAACTGTGAGCTGCAAGGTAAAGGTAAGACTGTTGCTGACATGATAAGTGCTTTAAATGGATTTAAAGCCCAGATGAGCATCTTCTCTGTGAATTTACAGAGAAAAAAGATGCTGCACTTTCCCTTTGTGCAGATGGTGCTGAAAGACAATGCTTCTGCATCTGAGACTTTTGACAAAGTTGCAGAAAAGTACACAAGTCATAAACCGACTTGGTCAAGAGTTTGAGAATAGGTTTTGTGACCTTGATCAGCTTGAGCCATGCGTGTCATTCATTTCCAATCCTTTCATGAATGTGGACACAACATGCATTGCTGAGAAACTAAGTTCAGTGTTCAGCTTGGATGCTGGACAGGTGGAAATCGAAATTGTAACATTGCAAAATGACCTCCACCTCAAAGCCTATGAGGGTACACCAAACTTTTGGTGCCTTGTTGACACAGAAAAGTACAGTGGTGTATGCACAGCAGCTACAAAAGTTGCCAGCCTGTTTGGTTCAACCTATCTTTGTGAATCAGCCTTTTCTGACATGAACTTCATCAAGTTCATGTCAGAACTTTATTTTTTGCCTCATTTTATTCTATTTACTCATCTTTTCTCCTTGTTACTATGTGGAGTGGTATATTCTGATTGTAAATTTGTTGTTTGGTTTGCGTTAGGACCGGAGATAAATGTTACTTTGTTCCTTGATTTTTGGTGCCCACTTGCAATATAAATTGGATTGTAGATAGGGGGCATGGTTTAATAAGAATATTTTCTTCTTCCTGCTCCTTTTCACACATGGTTGCAGTGCTTTACCGATAGAAAGTGTGGTTGGTTTGTCTGAAAGAACTAACTGTGGAAACTGTTGTACCAAGTGTGAAATAAATAAATGAAATGAAAGAACAAACACAGAACACGCCTATCTGATGCACATCTGCAAGACTCACTCAGAGTTGCAGTGTCAAGTTATACCCCAGATTACAACACACTGGTGAACAGCATGCAATGCCAGGTTTCCCACTAACAGACAAAGAAAGCCATACTAGATGTTCTCAGTGGCAACATTACAGTGTCATGTCAAAGTTGAATTTAATTATTGAAAAACAAATGTATCTTTCTACGTAGCACTCATAATTCTTATTCTCATGTATATATCTCATGTATATCTCATGCACATATCTTTCTTTCTACATAGCACTTTAATTCTTATTGTCTGCACTGAAGCACCGCAGCAATTTCCTAATGTTGTAAACCTCAACATCTGGCAATAAACCCATTCTGATTCTGATTCTGATTCTAAGTGTAACATATGATAATTTGTTTTAAAATGCTGCAAATTTGGTGAAAAGTTCTGTAAAATGTGAAAGTTGATTTTTGTATGTTACATACATACAGAAATAATGTATGTAACAGTAGGGCTGCTCGATTATGGCAAAAATGATAATCACGATTATTTTCACTGAAATTGAGATCACGATTATTTGACGATAATTATTTAACCCTTTAAGACCTACTATAGAACCAAGTCCACCAGAGCTTATATTATTTTTTTACATGCTGTAGTGCCATTTGTGGGAGCATTTCAAGTTGCTATACATCAATACAACTGTTATAGCCCATATTTTAATAATATGTATGCATTAAGTCCATAGTAATTACATAAATTGCAAAAAAGTGCAATAAACTACAAAAAAAATTGAAAATCGCTTTTGTTTTGTTTACATATATTTCTACTTGGAGAAATTTAAGAGGTTTATCCCTCAAAACTTTAAATACAATAAAGTTGCAAAAAATAGTTTCCCACCACAGGAAATTTATTTTGAGTGTCTTCATAGTTTTATTTTGGAGATACAGCAATTTTTATATACTGCAGGAAAAACAAAAAACAATCCTATGATGCAAATTTGCAAAGAAAACAGCATGTGCATCATTTCACTGTGGGAAGTGTTACGAACAGCTGATAGGAACGGCAAAGCGTGTTTCTGGAATATTATGTTTTTGTTCCTGCAAGCGCTTTTTATGCAATTTTTGCAAAGCTATATGTGGAACGAAACCGTGACCGAGGACAAGCTGATGGCATAAGATGTGAGTACAACTCCTCCGGTTTCATATGCAAAACAAATTATTGCGCTAGCTTACACGGTTCAGGTTCTACAGGGATTTAACAATAGTTACGCAAAACGGAGCTTACTGCTCTGACCGGCTTTAAAGGGTTAACAATGACTTTAAAAAAATAATATAAAATAGTGTGCAACACCACTGAAGTTTTTTTTTTTTTTAACTCTCTTTTCAACCAACGGCAGTCACTCTCCAAATAACTTCTGCTTAGCTTTCCGAGCTTCCCTCGGGTCCTCTTAATCAGCGGTCTCCAACCTTTTTTGCGCCACGGACCGGTTTATGCCCGACAATATTTTCACGGACCGGCCTTTAAGGTGTCGCGGATAAATGAGGGAGGGGCTAATAATCGGCTCAGTCATTTTTAATGATCGTTGAAAGCCCAGATCGTAATCGTGATTAAAATTCGATTAATTGAGCAGCCCTATGTAACAGTGCATAATTTGTTAAAATGTGTTAGTGGTAAGTAAAAATGTTGTAGAAGTGATCACTTCAAAATGTAAATACTTGCAGAGATTTATAGAAATAAAGTGTTGCATATTGATATTTATCCGTTTCCTACCTTGTTTCCTACTTGCATTCTTTATAATTATGGTGAAAAATAATTAACATAATCAGTGTCTTTACATAGATGAATATAATTAATTATTAATGATAACATATAATTAAAGATAAATTGAGGAAATTTGTTATTTCAGAAGTGTGTGTCAAACTGGTAGCCCTTCACATTAATCAGTACCCAAGAAGTAGCTCTCACTTTCAAAAAAGTTGGTGACCCCTGGTCTACAGCCAATCAGGACACAGAACACAATGTGCTGTTTAAAATAAAATTAAAAAAGCATGCAAAATTGCACACACAAAAAAAAAAAAAAATCAGCGAAAAAGCGAGGCTGCAAAAGGTGAATAGCAAGGGACCACTGTATAACTACTATATCCTACCAGGAGGAGACCCCCGGAGGACACCCAGGACAGCCTGTAGAGATTACAACGCTTGACTGGTATGGGAACACTTCATGTTTCCCTGGATAAGATGGAAGAGGTGGCTGGTGAGAGGGAGGTTGGTGGGTTGATGGCCAGACAACTAATTGTTTTGTCATTGATAGGGATGGGTACCGGTATCCGGTGCCATTATAGCACCGGTTCTGACATAAACGGTAGTAACCAGACCGAAAAGCAGCGCACATTTTGGTGCTTTATTTCAGTGCTTTTTTTTTCCCCTGACATGTCATACACTTTGGATTCTAGCCAATCATTTTACCTTTCCGAGGATAGTAGGCGGGCCCAGATACGTACGTTCTTTTAGAGCAAAGCTACAGATTAAAAATGCCCAAGGCGAAGCGGTCAAAAGTCTGGCTGTACTTCACAGCAAAAGATGCAAACTCAGCAGCCTGCAACAAGTGCTTTAAGCTGATACTGTGCAGAGGTAACTCCTCGAATCTGATGAAACACCTGGCGATGCATAGCATTTTGTTAAAAGCCGAGAAATGCGCCGGATTTGATAGCTTGCTGCGAGACCTCACACCGAGCACATCTACTGTGGGTGGGTTGCCCGTTATCAGACCCGGAGTTAGCAAAATCCCCCAAAAACCCGAAGAGTAGAGTCCTGGCCCCTAGCCCTGCCAGTGTAGCAGAAATGATGACGGATGATGATGGCAGCAGCAGCCGTTCTTCTCTGCGTGAGTAGCTTAATGTTGTTTGTGTGTGATTTACGTTGAGTAGGCTAATCACGTTATTACATTAATGCATGTAAGGTGAACTAGCAAACACCGTCGTAGTTACATGCGGCTGTCTTCTTGTTTGATGGCAGATACTCCCTTCACCAATGCATCAATTGTTAGATAGAAAGCACTTCAGAATAGAAAAATGTGCTGGTGTGAATAAGATTGTATAAAGCACTTTGAGTCCTCAGGCAGAGTAGAAAAGCACTATACAAGAACTGTGAGCATAACCAGTCCTTTGCGTCTTGCTACAAACCCTCTATATTTCCATTCATGAGAATCGGTTTCCGTTTCTTTTGGTACATTTTTAAGAATGGATCACATTTTCAATCATTTCGCCAATCCACAAGTTTTTATAATATTCCATATAGGTTTGTTTTGTCTAAATATTTATTGAAATGCTTTTATCCATATAAAAAAAAAGTTTATTATAAGGATTCTTTCCTTGTTTAAAATAAATAAACAAGTAAATGAAAAACAATTTCCTGAAATGACAATTACACTCGATTTTTAAAATCTTCATGGCAGCTTGTATAACTGTCTAAATGTTATGCACTGACCTCAGGATCTTGTTCATGTGCCCAGTCTTGCAACCGTAGTTCCAGTAGTGTGTCATACACACCCTGGGGAGAACGGGGGTCCACCTCAATCATGTGCTCCAGGAAGGCTTTGAGCTCCCGAGGGTTATTGGCAAAAATCGGGATGAATTCCTCAGAGTTTGCCTAAAATACAAACAGTAGTGGAGGAGAATATTTCTGATAAACACTTCAAATTTATGATCAAAATTAATGATTATCTAGGAGAATAACAGTATTGCTCAGAGACCTTATTGACCACACTCCTGTCCAGGCTGTCTTTTTCAGCAGCGTCTCCACTGGGTTGGTAATTAGTGCATAAGCCCTTCAGGAGGAGCGTGGTACCTTCAGGGACATGGTGCATCAGTGTCTTGCCATAACGCTTCATGTTGCTTTCAGCTTGTTCAAAAGGCAGACGCCCAATGTAGCGCAGCCCTTCTTGATAATTCTGTGGGAAAATAATAACAACAAGCTTTTTATTATTTGTCACATACGGTATCATAGAGTACAATGTGTAGTGAAATGTTCTTGTGTTCGTACTGTGGACAGGCTGCAGACGTAGCCGCACCATTCCAGGGCTTTTTTTAGGTTAGCAAGAGGGGTCTAGCCTTACTGAATACTGGGTGGGAATCGAACTTGCAACTCCCGCTCCAAAAACGTGTAGTCTTACCACTAAACTATCAAGCTGCCACTCTCTGCCAAATATCCACTCTCCATTAGAAAGAGAGTTAATATGTTAAATACTATTTTATTTTTGATGTGGTATAAATTCCAAAATTCTAGCTGACTTTCTTCTTGAGTAATTGCATTCACAAGATTTTCAGAAAACTTGACATCTGACCTTACAGACACTAAAGTTACTAAAATTCCAACTTGTTTGAGCTTTTAATAGTAGACGCACCTATGAAATGAATTTGATAATACTACGTTGCCTCCTTCGGGTGTCCACACTGCCCGCCCAAGGTTGGGTGAGGACACTACCCCTCATTAATTGCCCTTATCTTAATTCCCCCTTTCAGATAAATAAAGTCTCTCTGATTCTGATTCACCTTTTACAGTGGAGGGGTAAAAAGGACAGGACTGTGCACAAGTTCACAAATAACTTTTACAATGTTAAAAGGTCTTAATTAGCTTTAAAAATTATTTTGACTAATCACCACCTTATATCAATAATAATCAGCCATGAGCTGCTCTAAGCAGTTGTCTAGCACTGCTTAGAGAATATAATACTATGGCTATGAACATAACAAACCAATTTGTGGGACCCACTCATAACAAAAATTTAGCGTCAGTAGATCCATTTTGCAAAGAAGTCCTGTAGTGGAATGGAAGAATTCTGAATGCAAATATCACAGTGATCGTAACCCAAATCCAAGATATGCCTTACCTGAAGACCATCTCAATTCTAAGAGCACAAAAACAGTGAATGCAAGTCCAGACAGTCTAGGAACGTCATAGAAACAGAAAACTTTGAACGAAAAACAGACCAAAATCTTTCAGACAAGAACTGAAAGACTCTTAGTTGCTAATAAAAAAATGTTTACAAGTTGCAATGTTTGCCAAAGGAAACGTTAGTAATGCATTGGATGGCTTTTTAAGGTTAAGAAAAAAAAAAAAGAAGAGGACAATTCCTAGTAGCCCAGAGAAGTGATGAACATCTATCTCTAAAGAAAGGTTTGAACATTTGTACCTTCAAGTCCTCCAGCTGGATCTTTAGGTACCACTCGTGGTGCATATGTTTCTCAGCCAAGAAGACAGCGTGGCTGTGGTAGCCAGCCTGCCGGAGAACCTTGATGGCGATTTCAACATCAAAGTGTACTTCATTTTCACTGCTCTGTTTAAATACAGTGTGGGAAGACAACACATTTATGATATACCAACCATTATTGACTCTTGCCAATCTGGGTTTTAATGACAGTCCGAATTAAATAGCAGTCTTAATCATCAAAAGCCCAACACATCAGTGCTCACGTTCACCAGTCAGTCACCTTAATGAACTCTTCCAGCTTGGAACTGTCCTTGAGCTTGGTATAACAGTTGAGCAGCAGTGTAGTGTGATCTGCATTGGCCAGTGACTGCCTGTGCAGGGCTTGCAGATAGGCTGTCAGATTGTGGATCCTCTGTGCATCTAGAAATTTCCTGATGACATATGATGGCTCCAGCTTCCCAATGGTGCTGTGTGAGAAAACAATGTATTTTTAAGAGGGATTTTATTAATGGCTCATTTGATCTGTAATGTATATATCACTAAATATGTTCAGTGATTAAAACACTTGAAAATTAAGAAATAATAATAATATCATCATTCAATAATGAAATTTCTCAATTTCAGCACTTGCTATCTTTGCACTCTTTTCAATAAATTGAGCCTTTGAATAATGGCAAAACTCATTCTCATCCAGCGAGTTCCAGTCCTGGCAAATGCAATTACCGAATATACTGCTGAATGGCACCGTCGTGGTCCCCCTTAAGGTACAGGTGATCACCATATTGTCTGAAGATATCTGATACTCCATCACTGTCCAGGTGCTGACTCTTAGCCAGGTTTATGGCCATCACAAACAGATTCTTCTTAAACAGCATCTTTAAAGACAAACATTCAGGTAAAAGTTATTCTACCTGAATAACTAGATTTATAGATGATTCAATTCACTGTTCATCACTGCTTTTAAACAACTCCTCAATCAGCAGTTACAGAGACTGAACTGACCTCCAGTTTGGTCTGTGTGTCTTTCTCCTGGAGAACAAACATTTTTCCATCTCTAGTCAGAATGTAGAAGGAACCCCACTCTGCTACCACGTCAATGACATCATCAAAAGAGGCACTGTAGGCAATGAATTTGTTGTCCAGGTCATAGATAGTTAGCAGCTGTTTGTCTGATGGCGAGCTCTCTCCACTACTGAAGCATGTCCTGAATTAAAAATGAATAGAATCATTGTCTCATAGGACATGTATTTTTGTAAGTCACCTGATGAATATGGATTATTGAATTAAGATTTGTGATTTAAAGATGGCTTTGAATAACGGAATATTAAAATTCAATATTCTCTTCTTTCAGATGAAATACTCCGTGAATATTACTGTCACCTCATTCTTTCAGTCCTGTTCTTACTTGTTGGGTGACTTTACATCCCTTATGAGTAAAAACAGATATCCACGGTGCCAGTGGGCCAATAGCTTGTGTCCATCAAAAGCAAAACAGGGCCCTCGTTCATCAGGCTGATACAGGTACACACATTCTTCACCAGCTACAATGAACTGAGAATCCTGGGATGGATCTGCCAGGGATGAGCAGCGCAGTGCACAGCCGTGTGTATCCAGCTCCACTTTTGGATACTCCTTGATGGACAGGGTGTAACACTAAACAAATAAAGATGACAAAGAGTACTTCAAAAGACTGAAAGACTGTATGCTCACCTTCAAACTATGAGAACATTCTCTTTAAAACCTACAGGATAAACAAGGTAATCCAATATAAAACCGAAATGAGCACACCTTTGTTTAATATCACTTAAATGTCCAATACTTCAAATAATCTCAACTCTTATGAACAATAAAAACATTTAGACAACATCAACACCACGTTTACTGCATGTGTTCTTTTTGGCTCCACATGATGATTGTCAGCCTTTGTAATGACAGAACATTAAGATCACTGACCAATTAAATCCCCAGTGGGAACAAAGCCGCATCAGTAAACCATTGAAAAGACAATACAGACTCTGCACAATCTAGCACTCAATAATAGATGGGTATGTGTCTTGATACACGCTCAATAATCCGAGAAATTAATTAATGGCCAACAAACAACAATCTCTGAATCACTGAGGGGGACTAGGTACATCTTTCACCATCTTACAATACCGTGATCCCCAACTATATGCAAATAGTATTCATGACTTAAGGTCATGACAACTGATATATTAATGATCATGAAACTGATATTGTGGCTGAAAGCTATGCAGTAGTGCTGATTTTGATTGTTCTTTTAATAACTCTGAAGACATCACTTGGGTGAAATTTTTCTTCTACCTCCTCTTTTCTCCATTATATATCCAGGTGAATTGAATCAACTTCTTAAGATGGCTAAGTGCTATAGATATTGCATAGTATCACAAAAACATATTTAATCTTTGGCACAAAAGTGAAAGATTAACCTTTAGTCATTTCTGCAGGACATTTAAAAACAACAGCTGGTGACCAAATTGCTGTACCAACCTTTTTTGCGCCACAGACCGGTTTATGTCCGACAATATTTTCACGGACTGGCCTTTAAGGTCTCGTGGATAAATGCAACAAAATAAAACCAGTACACCCCCCCCCAAAAAAAAAAAAAAAAAAAGATTTATTCATAACACACAGGAAAATCCCAGGGACACCGAGTTAACGATAAAAACTATTAAAAAAAAACCCAAAAAACAATAAAATCCCTGAAAACCATAAATTTCACACCCGAGCCTCAACTCTCACAGCCCGGTACCAAATGACTGGCCTGGGGGTCAGGGACCGCTGCTGTACATGTAATATATTCTAACAGCATAAATCACAGAACAAAATAACAGTATAAGATAAAATGAGAAAGCACGAGTAAAAAACAACACAAAAAAAAGTCGTCTGAACTCATTCTGATTTGAAAGCAGAGAATAAAAATTAGTTTTCAAATGGGTTTTGAAAGCAGCTGATGTGGGAGAGTTCCTGATCTGAAGGGGTAGTTCGTCCACAGTTTCAGAACACAAATTGCAAAGGCCCAATCCTTTAATCTGGACCTCTGGATGGCGAGGAGAATTTGCTCAGCAGACTGTGTGGTTTTTTTGTTTGTTTTTTACTGTGGGTCCTGTACTTTTTTGATATTAGTAAATGTAAACCTTCACTTTTAAATCTTACATAAAAGCAGGGCTCTAGAGTGCGACCAATGTGGTTTCAAATGCGACCAAATTTTTTCAATGGTACGACTGAAAAAAGCATCCTAGGTCACACCGGTGCGACCAACAGCTGTTCAAGTCTCCGTGTGGTCAACAACATACACACATTATGCCCCTATCGTGGTCTAAACCAATCAGAGATAGTCAAGGGTGGGACCTCTCTGATTGGCCGTGGTCCAGATATTTCTGTAGTCCTTCATGTGTACGTTTGAAAGTGCAGGTGTATAGAGGGAGGTGAGTAGCTTGAATAAAGCGATATCGATTCATTAAATCCTGAATCAACTTTTAAATATAAATGTATTTTGCCAGAAATGCCAGAATCTGAGGTTAAAGATCACAAAACTATTTCAACAACCACCAAACAGCAAATGAGAACAGGTAAACGGATTCCACACAAAGACGTAAACACAGAGCACGGACCCGGCGCATCAGCTTTCTCTTACTCGGCTTTCTCACCCGACGGCCCATACAGGGACACGCCGTTGGGGCTGAAAGCCAAGAGCTCACTGATTCTGATGCGTCGGTGGGTTCGCCCTTTGTGTTTATGTCTTTTTTGCGCTAGATTCTGAGCTGCAGGTTTTGTCTCTCTCCAACCAAAATTCACTGAACCAGCAGCAAAAGAAGATCCAAACTACGCTTCACATTTGAAAAATGTCTTCATTAATTCGCTCTAACTTCTGCTATTTTGCTTCCACCACGAAGCAAAACGGCATTATTCATACCGTTGTTTACAGCGCTGTTGGCCGCTATATATATATTTTTTTTTTTTTTGTTTGTTTGTTTTTGTTTTGTTTGTTTTTAATAACTCAAATGAGCCTCGGACAAGAGAGCCTAATTTCTGCTGTTCAATACTAAAGAAACTACACTTTTAAAATTATGCAAAATTGCAGAATATTTTTAAGGTTATATAATATAAAAAGCCAGGCCAGGAAACTCTGCTTCATGTTTTTCTGTTTTATCCTCAATTATTTTGACACAAAAGCATCTGCTGTGATGCTCACACCTCTGATGAAGTCTCACAGTGTCAGTACTGATAGATGATCAGAATTATAATATTTCTGTATGTCTGAGGCAAAATTGAATCGAATCAGCAAACAGCTCATCAGAGGAGGCAGAGATGATGATTAAGTTTAACATTGTCTACAATACTAGTACTAATACTTTTTTGGCACTTTAAGCACAAGCACTTTTTCAGTAACTTATCTTTCTTGTAGAACTGTGCTCCAAATAAAGAACGTTGTGCTGACAAGATTGTTAGTTAATCATTTACAAATGAATATTGTCTATATGGACAGCAATTTTCCCCACAAAAAAGTGAACATGTAAAACTGCAGTGTTAAGCGGTGCAGTTGAAAAATTTGGGTGCGACTTAACTTTTGTTAAGTAACCGTGGCTAAAAGTTAGTCTAGATCCCTGAATAGCAAATGCCAAAGTGTTCAACTTTGAAGGAATGTAGCGACTGTTAGGTCACTTCCATTAATTGACATTTCAAAGATATTGCACAGGATGGTCCTCATTTCTGTATAGCACATGGTGACTTACGTAGACTTTCTCCAGGGTGGCAACAAACAGATGGGTAACTTTTGCTACTTGGCGGAAGGCGAGGCCAGTGACAGGGCTAGCTCCCTCATGCAGAGTCAGAGTTTTACTGTGACGATCTCTGGTGATGTCACCTTTGGTCAAAACCACACTGCCATCCGTGAAGCCTGCCAGGAAACACAGAATCTGCTATAACCTTTCAGAATGACGACTGGGTCAGTAGACCAAAAGAACCTTTCTTCGAGTCTTACCAATTGCCATAAAGTTCAGGTTTTCGTGCACACTGAGGCAAGAAACTTCAGTTGGTTTGTTGCCTGGAATTGCAGGAAATATCCTAGTGCAGAGAGGATTTCCACTGTCCCTCTTGTCCAGGTTCCAGACCTTTACCTAAGAAATAAGAATTATTAAGTTTAGCAGTGGTTTCTGTATGTGTGTTTTGAAAATGAGACTTCTCTGGGAAACATCAGACTTACTACAGGGTTTATTCCATGTTCATCCTGACCCACTGACACAAGGATGCTGTGTTGCTTAAGCTGGTAGAGATGTGTAACTCGCAACTTGTAGGCCTGAAAAGACATCAGCTGCAAGGAGCGCATCAAAAGCCAGATCTTACCTTCCATATGTAACACTACAAAGGTTAAGGATAAATATATTTACAAAACAATTTCTAAAATACAAAAAAGCTGTTTATAAAATTGCTGCAAAATTAATTAAAAAAAAATACCCCATCCTTTTCTCTTTTCAATATACTTACATAAATGTATATGCTTACATACTATATGCACAGTATATTTTATTTTAATATTATTCATCAAGACCTGGTTCCAAGTAATTTCACAAGTTATATTATATTGTGAAAGTGTCATACTCCTTTCCTTTGTAGTTTCATACTTGTGACTGATGAGGAAATACCTGAATTTATTAATAAATCTAGGCCTTCTGCCTGTCATCTTAACCCACTTCAACTCAAGTGGAAGTCCTGTTTATCCCCTCTCCTGACGTTATTCACTCTTGTCTAATTTAACTGTTCCGCTCTTAAAACAATTGTGATAATTCCAACACTTGAGGAACCTGGTGCAGACCCTTTCACCTTAACTACCTTTTCTTTCAAAAGAAAAACTTACTATCACCTTACTAGACAATGTTTAACCTGTTTAAACAATTGCAGTCTCGTTTTCAGCCACAGAAACTTAAGATCATTTATGATTTTAACTATACTTGTGCTGCTCCAGTTGTCAGTGGTTTTTTTTCCACGTGGGTCTTTCTTAGATCACCATTTTATTATTTATGTTTTGGTCAGATTTTTACTCAATTTCATTTCTATGCCAATGACATAGAAATGACATAGTTTCATGGCCATTCAATTGAGTTCCGCTGTCTCAACTTTTTCTCTCACTAAAACAGATGTTCTTCTAGTAGAAACCAAAAATCTCTATGTGTACTGAAATTAGGGCTGTTCGATATAACGATATATATCGGATGACAATATAAAAACGTCTATCGTTTCATTTTACGCTATGGTTTGTTTCCAGGCGTGGCAAAATAAACTGTTTACGGCAATATTTTGTCATCGTTTTGATGGTCACTGTAGTGGCTATATTAATTTCTTAAAGTTCACTCTTTCTCTTATATTTAATATAACCACACTATGGACGGACAAGCGCCTGTTTTTATGCATTGTTAGCAACAATGACGGTATAACCATCGCGTGTCCGCTTGTTTATTTTCCACATAAACCTTTCACAATAAAGCTCAAGATCCTGTTGAGACTTTTCAAAATAAACTGAATCACTTGAAAGACTATGCAGAGTATTTACGGATGAGAAGCAAAAAAAAGAGCCGTCAGGTGCTAAAAAATAAACCTTATACTCAAACGTTAGAATAGGCTTTTCCCAGCAGCAGGCTGTGTAATAAATACTTACACAAAAAATGGCGGCCGTTACAACTTATGTCTAAAAATGTATAGTTTCATACAAAGGTTAAAAAACTCGCCTCCAGGTAAACAACGCCCAGCTGGAAACACTTCACGCAAGTCGAGCTGCCCGAGATTCACAGAATTACAGAAAATGTTACATTTTTGTGGTTTATATCGTTATCAGGATGATAGATGTCTTATATCGGGATATGAGATTTTGGTCATATCGCACTGCCCTAGCTGAAATTCTCTAATCTTTCCTCCCTCCCAGGTTAAAATTATATCAGACCGTCTGGAGATTTACATTTATGTAGTTGGCTAAGCCCATCCCTTACAGCTCTTGTTTATGCTCTGGTTACAGTAAATCCATCCTCTCTGGCTGACCACAGACACCTCTATTGCCTTAAACCTTCCAAAATGTTGGTGATCATGTCATTACCAGAAACACTTTCAGAGACCATGTGTACTCCTGTCATTCAACTGGCATCATGTAAAATAGTGAATCAATTTTAAGATTCTGCTTCTTAATTGAACTTTTTCCACAGTCTTGCAGTTTCATGATTTTCTGAACATCTCAGTTGAGTGGCCCCTAATCTTTGGAGCTGTCTCCCGCACCACATTCCCAACATTTATTTAACATCTATTCATCTTAAAAGATAGTCTTAAAACACATTTTCATTCCAAGGTGTGTCTTAAAAGGTGCATATTAAAAAATATATTATTTATGTAGATACAATGGATATAGGCGGATACTAGGCCAGTATTAATCATTTTCTAAAGCCCTGTGGGTCTCCATCGGAAACCCGTGCAAGGCGGTTATAATAAGCTCGATTAGCATCTAACGTGCTGGTGTGCATGTCAACCCTTTCTGTTGTACACTATTTTTTACGAACTTTACGCGGCTTTTCCCTTACTTTTTCTTGCTGGAATAAACACGATGACTAACTACAAGTTCCCAGTAAAGCTAAAGATTAAGTGGGAAATACGTAAAATGTAGCTTTAGGCGGAAAGAAGTCCACGAGGGTTCGTGCAGTCTCAGACAAGCAGTCGAGCCTCAACTCCAACGATAACGTATACATTTGCATGTAGATTGATATGGCGCAGAAAACGAAGCCAGCCTAGCTCTGTCGCCGCCTACAACCTACTGCTTCAATAACCTGCAAAGACAATAGTTACTTATCTCGAAGATATGCTCTACATTACCTGAATTAAAATTTTACTGTCACGAATTCTGGGTTATTTAGCGTCAGTTATCAGCAAGCTAGCATCACATCAGCTAATGTAGCTAACTGTTGCCATTTAAGGATATCTCCGAGAACGATATGACCCCGACCGGAGTCAGAAGCCGAGATCCCTTTTGGGAGAAGAAAGTTTTTCCCATTGTCATCTGGGTCCTTCACCGTATCCTTATCAAAGAAGACAAATTTCCTCCACTGTAAGAACGCTGCCATTTTGTTAGTATTTGCAGACTGGGGTGTTGTCATGTGACACGTGAGTCACATGACCAAATCGCTGGTTCTCCATTTCCTGGCTATAGCAGGCATGAGGCAGACCTCTGGGCCCTATTTCAGGAAGCCGGTTTAGAAAACTCAGAGTGAAAAACGATACTCAGGGTTGAGTAACCCCGAACTGTCCAACTCGGAATATTCGGTTTCAGAAAGGCTGATAACTAGTGATGGGCAGATGAAGCCCCATGAAGCACTGAAGCTTTTCATCCAATTGGTTCACCCCAACGCGAAGCTTCATGAAGCTTCATTTGCTCTAGTAGGACACCTACTGGACGTAAAAATAATAGCTGGCATGAATTTGAAGAGTGTGGCCTTTTGCACACAGCCTGTAAATGTCAACAACAAAAGGAGTGTGTAAAACATCTATATTGTAGTGATGGCAGTATACTGTGTATATTTATACTGGCAGTATGGAAAATGATTATTTGGAAATGCTTGAAATGGAAATGATCATTTACTGTGAGGTGAGGTGTGGTTGGGGTGTGGACAGTAGTTGTGCTTTTGTAACGTTGAGGTATGGACAGCTACACACTGAGGCTTTGAGCCTCAGTCCTGCCTGTTCACATTTTATTCTGTAAAAACTAAATTTTCACTGCTTTTATAACCTTTAGTGGGGAGAACGTAGCTAGGATTTAATGATTTAACAAATCTTTTGAATCCTTTGTCCTCCACAATGCTAAATGGCTGTGAGTCCTCAATCACCATGCTGACCAGGTCTTCATCTATTTGAGATTGTTCTCCTGAGGAAAGACAATAAAGATAAAGCACAAATATCAATATCACACACGTAACTTATAACAGTTGTATAATATTGTTATATCATTTAGTAACATTACTGCATCCTATATTATCATTGCATTTGATGGCTCACCTGGTCTTGCTCCACAATCGGTGTTCCCCTTATTCTCATGCAAAGCTCTGTAGTGCCTAAGCATGGATGAGGTGTTGTTGTTATATCCCAGCTCCCTGGCACATAGCAAACTGGGCGCCACTGGGCGCCCGGGGAGCAGTGTGTAGGGACGGTACCTTGCTCAGGGGTACCTCAGGGTTTCCCTGAACAGCTACCCTGAGGTACCCCTGAGCAAGGTACCGTCCCTACACACTGCTCCCCGGGCGCCCAGTGGCTGCCCACTGCTTCACTGAGTGAATGGGTTAAATGCAGAGAGGGATTTTCCCCACGGGGACCAATAAAGTACTCTTTCTTTCTTCTTTCTTTAAACACTTCACCTTGTACAAAAGTCAAGACAGCTCAACATAAATTGTATTGCACCATCAGTATCATGAAAATACATCTTCTGTAGAAATTTACATACCTTGTTGGGAGAAATAAGATCAAAATGTTCCCACACAGGGGAGGACATCCTCCTCTTCTTAGCTGGCTCCATTCTCTCCTGACTTTCTCTCCTCACTCTCATAAACCTCCAAACTGTCTCCAAACTCTCACTAACCGCAACTCTCCATCAAACACCCACATTTTGAATGAAGTCTGAGGGGTTTATATCGCTGTCATATCTCGCGGCAAAGTTCGAACCGCTTCATGAACCAGTCACGTGGTACAGCCGGGCAGCGAGGCTTCGGACGTCATCATTTTCAGCTCCTCCCATAAATGAAGCAAGCCTCGATACGCGCTTCGCGGAAACGCCCCCTCCATTACTCGACACACGCTCCGAAGCCTCGATACAGAACGTCCCATCACTACTGATAACAAGTAGTTCAGTCAACGCGGAGTTGCTTTAACCCCAAGTTAAGCGCGCGCACGAGGATACATAAAGCCCTGATTAGTGGAGCACAGATTAAGCGAGTCACCATGGAGACGGAGGGAAAGAAGGCGCGGTCAATGTATTTTACAGCGCTTGAGGCCGAAATTCTGATGGCAGCATATGCCGATAACATGCAAATTCCGCGGAAAAAAAGTAACACAGGCTCAGCTGCAAAAGAAAGGGAGCATGCATGGCAAAACATAGCCGACAGAGTCAATGCGTGAGTGTTAATTTAAACATTGATCTAGGGATTTCCACCCATTTAACACGTTATTTTATTATATTTTATTTTTTATTTCATACATTTTATTTTGTGACGTGATGTGAGCGCAGGTGCAACCCAACAGGCCCCAAACGTTCCTGGCAGCAAGTAAAAATGAAATATAAAAATATAGTCCAAACAGGTAAGGTGTAATTGTATTATGAGCCATAGTGCTTGGTCTGTTTGTCCGATGTAAATCGATTGCAGTTAGAGGCTACATTAATTTTCTTTCTGTAAGCACTTATTGAAATTATCTGAGCACATTACAAGTACATATTTGCTTACTCTGTATGCTCAAATGTGACCCGTTATAGCCAACAGAAAAAAAAGCGGAGGCCCGAAAAACAGGTGGGGGTCCTCCACCACCACCACTCACAGAGGCTGAGCAGTTGGCTTCCACATTTGTGATAATGTTGGCAGCATCACATATGATCTTCACAGTGCAGAGAACACAAATTAGCATCCATTACTATAGTGAAATAATTTGTTAGTTTGAAATGCTACAGGGAACTATGTACCTGTACATTAATGCTGTGGAAAGACTTCCTGTTCACATAGTCTCCTTCATTTACTGAAGGAGCAATGATTGGAATGTGAGTGCCATCTATACAGCCAATCACGCCTGGGAACCGTGAGAATAAATGTAAAATTTAAGTAGTAGTTCAAATATCACCACATCATGAATTAAGTTTTGTTCATCCTGATACCTGCAATTTTGTGGCATCCCTCTTTGATAAATCGTGTGGGTCTATGACCGGGGAACACCACAAACGAGTACAGGAGACGTTTCAGTGCAACTGTAACATTCCTGACTGCCCGACAGACGGTAGCCTTGGAAACGTGCTCAGCGTCACCAATATTATACAGAAAGCTCCCGTTTGCAAAAAACCGAAGTGCAATACAAATAATATGTACAGAACTGAGAGAATGTCCGCGATGTGTCACATGAGCAATATTAGGCCTGAGGATGTTATTCAAATAAATTATAGATTGTGCTGAAAAACGGTAACGTTCACACAGGAAATCATCAGGAAATGATAAAATGTCCAAACGCGCTCTAATCACTCTCTCCCGGCGGAGAGCTCTGCGGAGAATTTGGGCTTCAACATCTACTGGCTCTTCAAGGAAGGGGCACGCCATGTCTGACACTTCCTACAGTCAGGTTTCCGACAAAGAGGCAGAGAACGTCAGGGTTAGTTGAAGTAAACCTGCTAGGGGGCAGGTTAGCTTCACGGAGTGTGTCGTCATAGTAACTCACTCAGAATTAATCTAAACTCGCTTTGTGAAACCGAAAACCCAGAGTTTTCGTTAACTCAGGGTATACTTACTCAAAGTTTGCACTAAACCGGCTTCCTGAAATAGGGCCCTGCAGAGAAAAATGTGTGTATTTGTTCATATAGCAGCGGTCAGGACTTGACTGGGACAAAAAAATCAGCCTGGGCATTTTGACTAGAGAACGGCCCACCAGGTATTATAGGAAAAGCCATAAAGCCTTTGAATGAAAACAAATGCTGTTGTGACAGTGATGTACACTGTCTTGTTGGTATATATGTATCAATCTAATAAACTTAAACCTACACCATCCTCCCTATTCTGGTACTTACTTACCAGAAATATCAAACAACCTAATCAATAATTACATATACCTAACTAGCAGGGTTGCCAACTCCCAGTAAAAAAATAGGGGACCACCCCCCCACCCTCCGCCTCATGATGCTTAATCGACGTAATCGACTTTAATGTATTGCCAGGGTAAAACAAATGCACAGAAACCAGTTATTTTTCTACAGTAATTAAATAGATTCAATATCTTTCTGCAACAGAATTGCAGACTGCACACATGGTACTATAGCTTATTAGGGCATATATTAGACTTAATATTTACTATATACAATAATGAATTTTTATATATTTTACATCAGATGACCACTTTGGTTGTAAGATTTGGTTGTATTTATTAAAACCTAGACATTTTAAATGAGAATAAGAAAGAAAAGTTTACGGCTGTGGCTCCAGCAAACATCAGCTGATACTAGAAAGTAATATCAAATAAATTATAACAACAGCTTATCAAGCTTAAACGTGTTGCTGTTGTTTAGCGCGACATCCGCTGGTTTCGTCTTTCTGGCGCAAAGTGGGGGATAAACAAACGAGACGGACTTAGGACAGCAAAGCCGATCAGCTGATCATTGATGAGTTTCATGATTGAAGTAGCAACAGGAGATGGAGGGGGAGAGAATGAGAGAAGAAGAGGCAGCTATGCAGCGTAAAGACACAGAATAACTCCAGCTTTGTGTCTTTTTTATAAAAAAAAATTGCTGAAGTTCGGGATAAATGACGTTCCTTTACACCAAAATACAGAACTTTAAAGTTCGACCTCATCGGCTGTAATTGGTCCAGCCCAGAGTCGATCATGACCATTTGGCCAATCCACCACCTTTCATTGTTTATACCGTTACAAAAAAAACAAACAAACAAAAAAAAACCGTCGGCCCATTAAAAACGAAAAATCACCATCAGCCCACCGGGCAGATGCCCGGTATGCCCGATGGCCAGTCCAGCTATGGCAGCGGTTATACAGTTTACAGTTATATACAGTGTTGGGAAGGTTACTTTTAAAATGTATTCCATTACAGAATACAGAATACAGAATACATGCCCCAAAATGTATTCTGTAACGTATTCCGTTACGTTACTCAATGACAGTAACGTATTCTGAATACTTTGGATTACTTAATATATTATCATGCTTTTTACAACAACGTGAATGTACTATTGCTGTGTGATTTATTACTATTACTGAAGGTCCGCGACTCCGAACTGTAGTAAAGGGACCTCTGACTAATACGGCGGGGTCCCTGTCGGCTCGTAGCCGAAAAATAGCTTTACTTTGTTGTGTGGGTCAACTTTTCTTGCGAGAGACAGAGAGAGGCGTTGAAAGACTGCTCCAACGGAACTTATTGTTTTCGGAGGAAAACACGAACACGGTGTACAGTCGAGTCTTAATAGCTTACTTACCAGAGGTGGGACCAAGTCATTGTTTTGCAAGTCTCAAGTAAGTCTCAAGTCTTTATCCTCAAGTCTCAAGTCAAGTCTCAAGTAATGTCAGGCAAGTCAGAGTCGAGTCTCAAGTCACTGGTGTAAAAGTCCGAGTCAAGTCACAAGTCTGAAACTTTGAATTTCAAGTCCTTTCGAGTCTTTAAAAAAAAAAAACAACGAAAAAATAATGTTGCAGTTATATGCTAAATGTAAATGTTAGACCATGTAATTTTAAAATCTGTGTTTTTCTCAACACATGACAAAATAGTAAACTTAGAAAATATACACAAATTGTGAAATTGCACCTCTTTAAAATGCAGCTCAATTAAACCTAGCTCCAAGAATAGTTTTCACCGACAGTTCTGAGATAAGCTGCATGTCATTCTTGGATGCGGTTGTAGGACCGGCTTTAAAATCGCATGACAAAAATATCATACACATTAAAAAAAACTGTATCACCAACGTAGCCTGGACAACATTTGCTAGTTAGATGAAGTCAGCTATCTCATCGTAGCATATTTATATGCATATTTATAATCATACGGTTCTTGGAGTGAGTGCATACACTCATGAAGTTTAGTAACTTCCGGTCACTGCAACAAGCCCAGGTACAGTTTACCGCCGGATGGGTGCAGGACCTTGAAATGCACCGTGTAGAACGAAAGACCATCGTACGTATCATAAGTTTACCAGTCTCACAAATCGTCGTCATAAATACACATTCGTTAACCGTTTATTAATAGGACCTTTGAGCTCAACGGTAATTAATTAGTAGTGGAAATAATTTCTGGTAGCATCACAGAAATGTAGCAGTGACAATAATACTGTATGCTGTAATCGTACTGGGCAATTAGTGATACAAAAAACCTGTTTTATCCTGTGAATAAAAGTATATGTTTTTGTCAATGTACCATAATAACAGAGGCGAAACGCAATATTGTGTCAGGACAATTCACTATTTATGCACAATAAATAAAGGAGCATAGCGCGACAATTTCTGTTCAGCGCCAGACTTGCTTGTAACCTATATCACCAGTTATGTTATGAAAGTGACGTATTAACTACTAAAAAACACTGACCTTTGTGTAAATGCTTGGAGCAGACTAACCTGTGAGCTGGAGGGTTCTGGGACGTTATATTTGACCTTTGAATGGCTGCAATCCAGGCCACCCGTCGCCTCTTTGTTACTTCGGAAACATGGCTCGAACAATTTCTCTTCAACGAGGTAATCCGATAACAACCGATCTCTTTACCCGTCGGCTTCCCGTGGCTGTCATGCGACCGGCTATTGCAGTTAATAATACAACGGCTTCTTGTGTTTCTTTTTATCGCTGTATAACTGATTTTAATTGAAAGCCTGCGTGCGCTAGTACCGCTTGCCACGAGTTCCCAGAATCCTTTGCGGTTCTACCCGTGAATGACGTCACATTTTCAATCTCTATATAATATGCATGTTAAATTTTGTATTTGGGGTAAAATATCAAGTCTTTTCAAGTAAACCGGTTCAAGTCCAATTCAAGTCCCAAGTCATTGGTGTAAAAGTCCAAGTCAAGTCACAAGTCTTAGAACATTTTTTCAAGTCAAGTCTAAAGTCATAAAATTAATGACTCGAGTCTGACTCGAGTCCAAGTCATGTGACTCGAGTCCACACCTCTGTTACTTACAACTGGGCTCGTCAGGCACTCTTCTTGGCTGCAGTGGTTATTATTATATTTACATGCTTCCAGCTCCCGTTTTTCCTCGACGACAACTCGTACCTTTCCACTCCCCTTTTTCTCCCTCCTCGCGCTCACAGACCCATAACGTGTATGGCAGTCCATTCTCCCTGCAACA
This sequence comes from Rhamphochromis longiceps, assembly GCF_057381845.1. NCBI lineage: Eukaryota > Metazoa > Chordata > Actinopteri > Cichliformes > Cichlidae > Rhamphochromis > Rhamphochromis longiceps. Next base: position 7,055,005 of record NC_140566.1, read on the forward strand.
CGGACTACACTGCCCATGATGCTACATTCTTTAGAGCTATGCTTGTAGCATTCAGCCTGTTAGCTTAGCACAACAACAACAACAACAACAACGAAAAGGCTCTCAGGAAACACACAGTCAAAAGAGAGAGAGAGAGCGTCGCCCTGTAACCATGGCAACCGTAACGCTGCCGCCTGGAACAACAGCACGTAGCTGTCAAACAAAACCCAAACAGTCCTGACCCGCGACAATATTAAACAGGAAAGTACCGCAGTGTAATCCATTTATTTCAACAAAGTAACTGTATTCTGAATACCACCTTTTTAAACGGTAACTGTAACGGAATACAGTTACTCATATTTTGTATTTTAAATACGTAACGGCGGTACATGTATTCCGTTACTCCCCAACACTGGTTATATATGGTACAGATAAAGGTGAGAGGGGGGTTACTGGGGCTTCGTTAGGTACACCTGTTTAGCAGATCCTCCAAAAATATCTAATCAACCAATCAAGTCACAGTACCTTAGTGTATTTAGGAATGTTGAAAAAACCTGTTTAAGTTCTAATCGAACCTCAGAATGAGGAAGAAAAGTGGTTTAAGTGACTTTGGCAAGGTTGCTTGTGACAGATGGACTATTTCACAAAGTGCTGACCTTTGCGCCACTAAGCCTAATCTTAAAAGTAGAGATAGTGTCTGTCTCCTGAATCCAAATTGGAAACTGGCTCCACAGAAGAGAGGCCTGAAAGCTTTGCTTCCCATTCTACTTTTAAATGCCACAAGTAAAGTCACAAGCAGTTGGCATACTCTAGGATAGTAGAAAAGTGCTATATAAGAATCAGTCTATTTACCAAGTAAGCCGGTAATCTGAAGAGTGAAGTGCTCTATTGGGTTGATAGGGTACTATAAGGTCTTTGAGATAAATGGGGCTGAGTGAGCATGCAAGTGCCAATGCCAGGGATTCTTACTGCAACATTTTGGATCAGGGAGTTTTAGGATAAATAATAATCTGATAATCTGACTGATAATAATGAATTACAGAAGTCCCAGAAGTAACAGTTCCATGAACTAGTTTTTAGCATTACTTTGAGACAGAATGTTTCTAATTTTGGAGATATTGTGGAAATGGAAGAAAGCAGTCCTGCATATTTGTGTAATATGTGCATTGAAGGAAATATCCTGATCAAAAACAACTCCAGCATTCCTCACAGTGTTGCTGGAGGCCAATGTAATCTTCCAAAAATATTGGAAATTGAATTCCAATCCTACTAAAAAAGTGAATTCTTTTTGTCCATGATACACAACAAAGAGATATTTGACATATTCTTGTTTAATTACAAATAGAATATTTGATATCAAAGGACCTAAAACAAAATCAGCCATTGAATGTGGAGAAGAAACTAAAAGAATGCAAGACCAAATTACACTTGTGTTTTAAAAAATATCTTGCAGTGGTGAGTACCAACCAAAAGCGGTCCAAGGAAGGGCTACCAGTAAACCGGTGACAGGGACATAGGCGCCCAATGCTCATTGATTGGCGCAGGGAACAAAGGCTGGCCCATGTGGTACAATATTAACAAAAAAAAAAAAAAAAAAAGAGCTAATATAACAGAAATAGCAGAAAAGAGTTTCATATAAGAGTCCAAACACAGTGCACCACAGCTTGCTTTGTATGGGATTGCAAAGTCACAGGTCAGTCACAGTCCCTTTGCATGTGAGCATCAAAACTTGACCTTGGAGCGCTGGAAGAAGGTAGTCTGATCTGGTGAATCACGGTTTCTTTTACGTGATGAGGACAGACAGATGCATGTGCAGCATTTATCTGTGGACGAGATGGTAAATGGACTGGTTCTCATATAGCGCCTTTCTACTCTGAGCACTTTAGACAACTTGGTTCGTTCACCCATTCGCACAAGCACTTTTTTCTATGCTCTGCTATGTAAGTGCTTTTTATCTAACATTGACATGCATGGGATTAGTATCTTGCCCAAGGATATTTGGCATGCAGACCAGAGAAGATGGGGACTGATCCACAGCTATCCATGGCAGCAAGAGGGAAGGAAAGCAAGTTGGCAAGGATAGTGTGACACTCTGGGCAAAATTCTTCTGAGAAACCCTGGGTCCTGGACTTCACGTGGATGTCATTTCTAGACATAGCACATACCTGAACAGTACTGCAGACCATGTACACCCCTTCGTGGCAGTGGCCTCTTTCAAATGGATAATCCTCCCAAATCCCAAGTCTGATCAATGGAGTCCCCTCCTCTCAACTTGCATGACTTAAAGAACCTGCTGCTCTCGCCGTATTGGCAGATTCCACAGGACACCTTTACAGGTCAGATCTGTTTTAAACAACGTTAGTATGGTGGTTGTGCTGTGGTCCATGTACAGTTATCAACTATTTTTTTGGTATATTTATTTGTGTTTGTAGTGTGTGTGAGAGCGTTTCAGTAGTGTGTGTGTGAGAGCGTTTCAGTAGTGTGTGTGAGAGCTAAAATTTCAGTAGTGTGTGTGAGAGCGTTTCAGTAGTGTGTGTGAGAGCGTTTCAGTAGTGTGTGTGAGAGCTAAAATTTCAGTAGTGTGTGTGAGAGCGTTTCAGTAGTGTGTGTGAGAGCGTTTCAGTTGTGTGTGTGAGAGCGTTTCAGTAATAATGTCCCTTACGGCACCTCATAGCCCACCCCTAATACACACACACACACACACACACACACACACACACACACACACACACACACACACACACACACACACACACAAAACAGGGCACTAGCTGTTCATTATAAATATAATGAGGCAATGGAAGAATGTATATAAAAACACTTATTCCACACAGATGTAGTAGATGTTATTTTAATAGGTGTTCAAGAAGCAAAAGTTGCGTCAGAAGAAAGTGTCAAAGGAATAACAGTTGCATCAGCAAACAGTGTCATGACATAGTTTAGGACGATGTGGGGTATGGAAGGTCGGGTGGCTAAGGGATCCCACACTAAGCAGGGGTTCCAGTAAGGCAAGGCTGCATGTAACAACTGGGCTTTAACAATCAAAAACAGACGTTTCATAATGATTACAGTAACATAAATTAGAGTAAGCACATGATATACAACCCTATTGGAGGAAAGATACTTAGAAGATCCGACAATCTCTTCATCACAAAAAAGTCATGATCTACATCCAGTAAAGGGTAAATAACCTTATACATGTGCATGTATAAACAGATGCATATTCATTTCTATATTTCACTGTTTGTTTGTTTTTTTATTTGACTAAAACTATAAAAAGGAGCAGTAATAAATAAACCGGGACTCAAGCATTTCATTGTTGTGATTGCAGAAGTGTCCCAGTTGAACTCTTCTGAACAGACTTTTACTTTTACTGCAAAGGAAAAAAGTAACAAACCGGGGAAAGAGATTTTCCAACCACTCAATATGCACAAATCTTTCTTTTATCAGTCTTATGGATGGTGACATGACAGTCCTTTGGACTTAAAACTGCCCCACATTTCCAGTGACTATAAGGTGCAGCAGCTTTTCTGTCATGAGAACTGTTGGTTGTAACAACTATGTACCTTAGAAACAGTATACCATCATAGCATACAATACAGTACAATCAAGACTGAATTAGAAAAATACAGGTACAAAATGATTACATTCAAGAAGACAGTGCTAACACAAAAGGGTATTATAATCATTTAGGTCATTAATATAGGAATTCAACATTATAGAAGCATTTTCTAGGTAGAAAAAGTGAGGGAAAATGACAAAATTATGGCTGTATTGTAGATGTGTGGTTTTGTTACTGACACACACACATAGTGCCTTGAAAAAGTATTTGCCCCAACATGTTACATAATAAATTGTGATGAACCACATTTTTAGAAACCCGAGTTCACTTTCACTATCCACACTCCTGCCAGACCTGCTGAATTAAGACATTACTTAAACAGAACCTGTCTGACAAAGAAAAGTAGGCTAAACGAAAGGACATCATCCCATAACTTAAAGAAAAAGATGACATCTATCAGACTGGAAAGGATTTCTATGGCTTTGAGACTCCAGCGAACAGTGGGATTCTTTTTCTGGAGTGGCCAGCCTACCAAAATTACTGCAAGAGTACACTGAACAACTTGTAAAGAACAGCAAGGCTCACTTGCCTCAGTTATGAAGCAGTGTTCATGATTCAACAATAAGGGATATCTATGGAAGAGACCCAAGGTCAAAGCCACTGCTGTCAAAAAACAAATAAACAAAAAAACTCCAATTTGATGATCCAAGAATTTTGGTAAAAATACTCTATGGACTGACGAGGGAAAAGTTGAACTCCTTTGGAAATGATACATTTCGTACAATTTAACATAAAACCAAAATAGCATTTCATAAAAAGTACATCATACCAACAGTTAAACAGTATGATGGTAGTGTGAGGTCTGGGACCCAGATGACTTTGCATGATTGTTTAAACTATTAATTCTGCTCTCTACTAGAAAATCCTGAAGGAGAATTTGGACTTACCAGAGACCACACTAGAAAGTCCACCTGTGAGGGGTTTGGTGTGGCCTAGTCAAAGGTTTTTCATTCTTAAAACACTCCAATGTGGCAGATTTCAATTCCGCAAAGAAGAATGTAACAACATTCCTCCACAGCACTATGAAAAAAATCACCAGTTATCAGAGATGACTGAGTGCAGTGTATGAGTTCTTGCCACCAAGGACTTGGATCTTTGTCTAATATTCGTTTTGTTTAATGCTCTCAAACCTCTGTGTTTCACAAACAGGCAAAGAAACAAAGAAATTAGCAAGGTGGCAAATACTTTTCCATGACACTGTATACATATATCATTAAAATGCATAATTTCCACAGAGTGGGTAAAATTTATATATGCTTCCAAGACCATGACCATTTTGCCTTGGGTCATAAGGTGCAAATACTGAATATATACAGGCATTTAGTGGTGCCTTTTTGTTGCACTTAATTCCAACTCTGTATCCCACACAGGATGAATTGTGCTGATAATGTTACCTGAATATTTAAATACCTAAAAAACAAAAAACAAACAAAAAGAAACAATCTAGAGCACCCCCCCCCCCCCCCCCCCCCAAAAAAAAAAAAACAAAAAAAAAAAAAAACAGGATTTGTGGCTGAATATACCTTTCCCTTCTTTGGCAAATGTCAACATACTCACTTGCTACAAGCTAGTATCTGTCTCTTTTTTTTCTCTGTGTGGTCTGGGGGAAGACAACTTCTTTGTCTTTACAAAGAACTACACTGATTTCCACCAGTGGAAGAACTATACAGTTTACCATTGTACCAAGTGACAGAAATGTAACTTTCTTTTATATCAGAAAAAAACTACATACATCCATTCTTAGGATTATCATAAAGCATTTTGGGGTTCCTTTAACTTTGACTCTTTTTTTTTTTTTTTTAATAAAACAAGTTCTTAGATGAATTAAAGACTTGTTGCATGTACAGGAATATTTGCATTGTAAGGCCTATATAAGATATGAATGACTCTGAAATAATGTATTTCTAAAAAAATGACTTCTCTGAGATCCAATATTACAATATTTCTGTCTCCTGTCATTAAGTGTCTGAAAGCACTGAAAGACACCTCATTATTTGAAGACAGTGCATTTTTTGGTGCCTCTCTGCTTATCACAGTAGAGACACATTTGTCATCCGTGAGCTTAATTTTTTTTTTTTAACAACAGTCCTAATCCAGTAAACTTCACCTCAGGAAAAACAGTGAAGTTCTTAAGGGACTTAGTTGAAAGAATATCATAAACACACACCCAAAAAAGAACGATCAAATAGAAAGCTAAAAGCTATAAAAGTTATTAAATGTGACTGAATCTAAGTATTGGTCTCCAAAGAGGAAGGCTCCTCGTGGTACATACATGACAGGAGTCTCAGTGGAATGAATAAATATATATATATATATATATATATATATATATATATATATATATATATATATATATATATATATATACACACATATATGTACACATATATGTACATATATGTATGTATGTATGTATACATATATATATATATATATATATATATATATATATATATATATATATATATATATATATATATATATATATATATATATATATATATATATATATATATATATGTGTGTGTATATATATATATATATATATATATATATATGTATGTGTGTGTACATATATGTATGTATATATATATATATATGTATGTGTGTATGTATATATATATATATATATATATATATATACACATACACACATACATATATATATATACATACATATATGTACACACACATACATATATATATATACATACATATATTCCACTGAGACTCCTCTCATCTATGTTGAAATTGTGGCTGGTTTTAGCCAGGTCCTGAGGGTGTTAAAGATACTACTGACTTAAGTAAGAACACTGCCTCTGGTGGAGATGATGCATTTTATTACCCCGTTACATGAGCAATTTAAACTTAAGATTAGTCTATTTTTATGGTATAAACAAGCAAAACACCTCTTTCATGAAGTAAGACGTACACATAAATTAACCTTTCTAACTGCTACGCAAACTGCAATAAGATCAAGTATTGACAAAAACTGCATTCACTTTTCAGAAATGTTTGCACTGACTTTGGGACACTGAGCAAGAAGCTGCTTGAGGGCTTTCTGGTGGCAAAGAGGGTGTAGGTGGGAGGGTTAAGACTATAGTTTAAGCACTTTTCCTCAATCTCCCCATCACAAAAATGTGTTTTTTCCCCCACAAGCCTCACAGCCACACTGTGATTCTACTGCTAGAAATTAGACAGGGCTCCTTGTTTACATGCAAGTGATGCACAGGTCTACTTTTCATATTCAGGCTATAACACATTTATTTGCGGTTACCACACTTTTGTAGTAAAGCATCACAATTTTAACACATATCCAAACCTCAACCAAGATTTCTTCAGTGTTTGAGTACACCGTAAGACTAAGTTAGTAATGGTCTACCAATCGTGGTTGGTTACCCTGGTTTAAGCCATTTTGGGTTGAAGCTAAAAGGGATTAAGAGCTATTTAAATGCAGAGGTATTGTAACAGAGGTGGAGGGAACTCTTCAGCAGGTGTATGTGTGAGGTATAAAAGATGAGAGAAAGCTGATTTGTCTCTAAAACAAATGCAGTTTCTTTTTTCTTTCCATCTAAAATGCCTTAACTTTAAAATGGCCTCTGTTTGATAAACATGTACAATAAACCCATGACATCCATCTCTATAAGAGAAGCCATGCACTGGTTGATAGCTTGATACTTTCAAAGGCCCTATTAGCATATCTGGGAGTGGGGATGGGGATGTATGGACTTAAGAAAGGCATCTTTCCCCCAAACCAAAAGAAGGTTTAAGGGGAAACACTGAGATAACGAGGAGGTGGAGGAAGAAGAGGAGGAGGAGGAGAAGGTCTCCTTCTCCTTCGAGGAAATTTACCACAAAGCGGAAGGTGGAATATGTCCAAAGCTTCTCGATCAAGTCTTCATTCAGTGTGGGGCTACCACAGAGGAAAGTTGAGATCCAATGCAAACCTTCGTGTTGTGGCTTCTCAGAACAGCAGAAGAGTTTCACTGATCAGCGCAGGAGATGAGAACTGGAGTCTGGGAAAGTTCGTTATTCTGACTCTCAGCCAAGCCTCTCTGACCTCTGAAACAAGACAGTAAGAGAGACTGAAGAGTATGCTTCATTTTTTAAACTAGTTTAAAGATTTTGCTTTCAAGCACTAGGCCCATTGTCTTTTAATGCAAAGTTCTTGGAAATTCTTTCAAGTTCTCTGCGTTTCCACCATAGTCTAAAAGACTATATGACATATGAATAGCATTTTTTTCTTTCCTTTTTTCATGTCTTCATTCTTGACAGAAGACAAATCAGTCATAAAACCAAAATAACACAATATACAATAAAAAGAAAGAGTATTAAAAATGCTATAACTCTCCAAGCTTTGTTATTGCAGTGCTGAATAACACAAATAAAGAGTCATTTGATATAAAGCTGAATCAGAGAGTAGAAATGAAAATAAAAATACTGGGTTGCAATGAGTCATATGGATGCGTCGTATAAATAAAGCTGAACTGAACTGAATGGTTCATATGAGATATCTAAATTCTAGACAGCAGCATGTAAGGGTGCTAGCAGTGCACTCTATTTTTTTAAATGGTCAAATTTATAACATTTGAGTGAGGAATACTCCCCCCCCCCAAAAAAAAAAAAATTTGCCTACCTTAATTAAAATGACCCAATAAATAAAACCTAACTAATCTCTGGTATATTACAATCCTTAAGTGTTAGCAAAAGAATAACAATCACAAGCCAAGTCCATGCATACGGTAACCGGTCTCTACCTGTGAATATTTTCCATGGCTGCAACCTCAGCGAGGGCAGCCAAGCTGAACAAGGCAGGCAGCTCTTGTGATATGGTGCTTCTTTCTGCCTCCTCTCCTCTGTGACTATAGCACCCCATTTCATTGCATAAATTCTGTTGTGGTAATGGCTTCTTATCCTGGTCCTGGTTCAGGTCCCTTGTTTTGTCTTCTGTAGTAACAAAGCACATATGTACAATTCTCAGGAACATAACTGAATATTTTTCAGAACATGTCATTAATAGTTTCTGCTCACATATTAAGTTTCAAAATAATTTTACCAAAAACCGTCATGACATGAGATGCCAGAGTGTATCGTGCCACCAAAAAGTAGAAATGGTTGGATCATATAAGTAAATATTAGCTGATTTATGTGGTACGTAGAAATGAATTTGGTCAAATGTGCTCTCACTCAGTTCTTTCACTATCTACAGCACATGTAGCATCACACATCACAGCAAAGGGTGTACTAAGAAGGAAGGAGCTATATTCAAACACTTATGTTTGGGGATGCTGTGACTCAGGTGGCAGAAAGGGTCATCTACCGACTGGAATTTCGGTAGATTGAATCCCAGCTCCTTATGTTTGTGTGTAAGAGTATCCTTGGGCGAGAACCTCGAGTTCCCCCTGATGCATCCGTCAGAGTACGAGTGCGTGAATATTTTCGCTAATTCTTTTATCTGAAGAATGCTTTAAGCAGAGTAGAACAGAATAAAATAGCCCTTTATTCCTTTTGTACATGTACAATGAAATTGTGGCCGATACCATACGTGAGATACAAACTCCTGGATACATTTTAGACACTCACCTGCCATTCCCCTCTGACCTCTGGCACAAACAAGGCATTTTTGCCTAGACAAACTGGATTTTATTGAAAATCTGGAAACTGTTGTGCAGGAAAATCCCAGTAGATCTGTTTCTGAAATAGTTGAGTATTACTCAGACTAGCTTTCTTCCTCATTCTGATGTTAGGTTTGAACTTCAACCATCTCTGCATGCTTAAACTGCTGCCATTTGATTGGCTGTTGAAATATTTGCATTAACAAGAAGTTAAGCAGGTTTATCTAATAAAGTGGTAAATTTAAGAATAAAATTATTAGTTTTCACAAAGTCTGTGGATTCAGTTTTTATTATGCCAGTTTGCATAAATGCAGTGGTCCCTCTTTACCATAAAACTAAACATATGACTAAATATTCTATTTCCACTGCATTTCAGCTCTGCCACAAAAAGACTGTGTGATTGTTACACAGGAAGCATGTAGAAACAGCTTAGAAAAAGAGTTTGGGTGACTGCACAAGTTGAGTGCTCAGACTGAGTAGAAAAGCGCTATATCTTAATGCATTCTCAATCAGCCAGTTAAGTAAATCTTCAGAATCTGAAAACGCTACATCCAGATGAACAGAATCAACCTTTGGAAAAAAAGAATTGGTCGATTTACCATTTACTAACAAGAACAACACAAAAAGGCTGTTTATAATTCTGATCATTTATCAGTACTGATACATGTGAGACTTTATCAGAGGTGTGAACATCACAGCAGATGCCTTTGTGTCAAAGTAACTGAGAATAAAACACGGAAAAACATGAAGGAGATTTTCCTGGCCTGGCTTTTTATAGCATATAACCTTAAAAATATTCTGCATAATTTTAAAAAGTATAAATTTCTACAGTATTGAACAGCAGAAATTAGGCTTTCTTGTCTGAGGACATTCAAGTCCAAAAAAAAAAAAAGACAGCAGCCATTAGTGCTGTAAACAACGGTAGACTGGTGGGTAATAAGCGAATAAATAACGCCAAAAAACAAAGATTTGAGATGGGAAAACTGTTCTTGAAGTACAGAGAGAGAGAGAGAGAGAGAGCTGTGCACGAAGTGTGATTTTATCGTGGTGGAAGCAAAACAGCAAAAGTAAGAGGAAAGTAATGACAATATTTATCAAATGTGAAGCGTAGTTTAGATCTTATTTTGCTGCTGGTTCAGTGAATTTTGGTTGGAGAGAGACGTGTCCGTGTAGGTGCCGTCGGGTGAGAAAGCCAAGAAAGAGAAAGCTGATTCTGATGCGTCGGGTCGGTGCTCTGTGTTTACGTCTTTGTGCAGAATCCGTGTACCTGCTCTCATTTGCTGTTTGGTGGTTGTTGAAATAGTTTTGAGAGCTTTAATCTGAGATTCTGGCGTTTCTGGCAAAATATATTTATATTTAAAAGTTGATTCAGGATTTAATGAATTGATATCGCTTTATTCAAGCTACTCACCTCCCTCTTCCACCTGCACTTTCAAATGTACACACAAAGGACTACGGGACAACTACAGGACCATGGCCAATTTTAGAGGTCCCGCCCCTGACTATCTCTGATTGGGTCACACGATAGCGGCATGATGTGTGTCAGTTGTTGACCACACGGACACTTTCAGAGTTGCGGAGATTTTGAGAAATACATTGCTGCCATTTTCAATTTACAGTTTAGTGCCAAGATACTGTATACAAGAATTATCAGACAATGTAGGTACAGGCTGCTACAAGCTAATAAGCTTTTAGTTCCAGTTTCCTTAATATATCAGCCTGGGTGGACTGAGTATCTTACTAATTAAATAAATTAAAATATAATATCAGCATAAGACAAATTCTGGACTATCAAGTTGGACCTGCCACTTCCAAAATGACATTTTTTTCATGTATATTGATACATTGAGCTAAACTGCAAAAACAAAATGGATATTGACGTTACTCACCCTCACTTGGAGACACACTGCCATGTGCCGTGCGCACCAAGTGTGTAATCTTAGTCTTCCTTGCCTTTCGTTTCTGGCTACCAACTAGTATCTCCATGGTAGCAGTGCCCTGGACATCTGGGCACATTATGGGAACGGGAGCACATAATTTGACTTCCGAACCTATATCCAGTGTGGAATCAGTCTGTCCCACTGCTGTGGAGCACAATCACCACAATGGTTTCAGTCATTTGACCATTGCACAGACATAAAAAAAACCTGAAAATCACCGGCACAGACATTTGAGTCCTCTTAACAATGACTTAACGATTACAATTTTATCATTCATTGTGACCAAACAAAAGCATACTGTTTACAAATAATTCTCTGCAGAGTATTTCATAGATATCCCCTGTGTCCTATAGTTACAGTTTTGTTTAATAACTTAGAAATCACAAAAACAGGTAACTTTTGAACATTTTCATCCCCTGTGTTTCAGTTTTAATTTGAAAATGGTTCATGGACCTGCTATATAAAGTGCAAAAATCAACAATCTATTTCACCTTTTTCCACTGCACCTGGTTTCTCCTTTTTTTGTTTGTGCAATCTCGTCCTAACAATCTTGTGGAATGTAGTCTTTTTCTGAGATGGCCCTGATATAGCAAAAACAAACAAACAAACAAACAAAAAAAACAAACAAACAACAAAAAAACAGATAGGTAAAGAAAGGAAGATCATGGAAATTCAATGTTATGGAGTCCAAAGGTTTCTTTGGTTTGTTTCTATTTTTTTATACATAATGAGAACTGGTCCTTAGTACCTGAATAGGACTGTATAAACAGGTATAGAGTGGATTATGGATGATAAGTGAGGGTGTAGAAATGGGTGACAAATTAATAAAAAAAACTCAACATCAAGCTTTAGTGCCTTAATGTCCATAGGTGTCTAAAACATTGATCGAAAATATATTTATAGTTAGATGTTTTGATGCCGGCAGTGGAAATTGCTGTCTAACAACTGGGCGAAATCTTCAGTTAGGGTACGGTCCAATGACTGTGAAGGCCATAGAATGTCATTCAAATAATCCTCATCTAATCACCCAATGAAATGTTGTGAACTGTTGTGTCCTATACACTGGGATATCGTGATCCTCAAGAGACCACATCCAGTAACCATTCAATCTTCAGTCAAAGGGAACACAAACCCCCCAAACAAAATCCTCCAAATCTTCAGGGGCTGAGGGTTTGAGTGTTTCTTTAATTTGTCACTCATATGTTATATCACATTATTTATTCTAGTGTAGACTGGACCTCAAACTTTGTTCCTACCTTTTCCGGTCTTAGACTCATCTCTTTGGATGGTGGTGCTGTCGGACTTCTTTTTTTTTGCAACAGCAGTGCCCTTTTTATCAAAGGTCATCGGGCTATACTGTGGCAGGCTGTTAAACTTCTTCTCAAACTCCTCCTCCAGTTTACCTAGGCTGACAAGTAAATTTCAGAGATTCACAAAGGGTAGCTTAACAAGCTTTAAAAAAAAAAAAAAAGCCAAATGTCAGTGATCTTGTAAATTCTTCAAACACCAGCACAGAACAATAAACTGGACACAGGGAAAGAATGGGCATTACAACTACTTGCACAACAAAATTTAGGTGCAATGAACTGTTGAGTGTGGTTTCCATTTTAGTGGTTCATTATGGCATACTCGACATACTTGACTATTATATATGTGTAATCTACAGTGTTGGGACTAACGCGTTATTAAGTAACGCGTTACAGTCACTACGTTATTATTGTGGTAACGAGCACGGTAACTAGTTATTATGCTAAAATCAGGAACGCGTTAGTCGTTACTGGGATTTAGATAGGGTCGTTACTCGTTACTTCGTGTGGTGGCTATCGCGGAGCTTCCAACAGATTCAGTAACATTAGCAAGTGGTGGAGGCCAGCAGATGGATGAAGGAAAAGGGACGCAGAAGGAAAAGAGACCCGAGGAAGCCGCCGGTCCAAGTGTGAACTGAACTTCAGGTAAGAAGTTATGACCTGCAGTCTCTCTGGGTCAGATATGAACCAAGTTTAGGTGGAGTTTATTTTCGTTATTCTGACTTTTTCCGTACTGCGTGCTAGCTAGCATGACGGAGTTTCTATACAGCTGGGTGGGTGCTATGAAGTTAATGATGTTGAACTTTATTTTGTTCATAAGTTATTAGAGTTGCCAACCGTCCCGTCTGGTATTCAGAGAAAATATTACGCGTTTCTTATTGAGGTGAAAAGGAACAGTTTGTCCCGTAATTCAGCTACAATGAAAAAGGCACAAAGCTGGAGTTATTCTGTGTCTTTGCTGCACAGCTGCCTCTTCTTCTCTCATCCTCTCCCCCTCCCTCTCCCGTTTCTACTTCAATCATGAAAACTGATCAATGATCAGCTGATCGGCTCTCTTGTTTGTTTATCGCTCACTTTGCGCCAGAAAGAGGAAACCAGCGGATGTCGCGGTAAACAACAGCAGCACGTTTGATCAGCTGTTGTTAGAATTTATTTAATATTAATTTCTAGTATCAGCTGATGGTTGCTGGAGCCACAGCTGCAAAAAAGCTGCTGGTCATGATATGGTTTGGTTATCTGGTGAGAGGGAAACATGAAGATGAAACCAGGAGATGTCCTTACTGGATCATCAGAGCTGAACAGGTGATGGAGAAACAGGTTTACCTTTTAGGTGACATGAATGAGTTGAAGGGAAGTTATGAACTGTTTCTGAGAGACAAATAACCCCAGGATCCTTTTTTAGGTAGCTGACAGCTGGTAACTGTGCAGGGGCGGGTCTAGCAAAGTGTTGCCAGGGGGGCATGTAGGGCATTAACAGGGAGAGGGGGGCACAAAGAAATACTTTTCTTTCTTATTCTCATTTAAAATGTCTAGCTTTTAAAAAATAATTATCTGAATCTTACAACAAACGATTGATAGATTGATGCATATATACCATCAAAACAGTGTACATCACTGTCACAACAGTGTTTATTTTCATTCAAAGGCTTTATGATTTTTCCTATAATGATGGGCCGGTCTCTAGTCAAAATGCCCGGGCCAATTTTCTGTCCCAGTCCAGCCCTGTATGCAGCTCATCTGCAGTCTGGTGTTACCTACATCTTCCTATTCAGAAGGCAGAATTTCTGAGTTCTGAGTACAAACGAAAGCACCACGACTGCAGTTTTTGTGTTGGATGTAAAAGGCGCACATGACACTGTGACGTAGGCTAGAATCATGGCAGTAGTCAATGACGGTCCAGGCGTGGGATTTCTCTCGTGGAAATATGCACATTATCTTTTCCTTTCTATTGGTAGGTGGCACAGTGCACTTGTGGCAAGTAAGCAAGCTAGAAGACTGGCAAAGTTATGGAAGCAACACATTAACAAGAGAATTCTGAGTAAAACCAAAGTTACTTTCCCTAGTAACTAGTTACTTTGAAAGTAACGAGTAACTTGAAGTAACTGAGTTACTTTTGAGAGAAGTAACTAGTAATGTAACTAAGTTACTATTTTAAAGTAACTTACCCAACACTGGTAATCTATTAGCTAAAAATATCATTTATGTATTACCACTCTAAAACAGCGGTCCCCAACCCCCGGGCCTCGGACTGGTACCAGTCCGTGAGTCGTTTGGTACCGGGCCGCGAGAGTAGAGGCTCAGGTGTGAAATGTATGGTTTTCAGGGTTTTTATCAGTTTTCAGCGTTATTTTGTTATAGTTTTTATCATTAACTCGGTTTTCCTGGGTCTTTTCACGTGTGTTATGAATAAATCTTCTTTTTTTCGGTACCGGTACTAGTTTTATTTTGTTGTATTTATTTAAAGGCCGGTCCGTGAAAATATTGTCGGGCATAAACCAGTCCGTGGCGCAAAAAAGGTTGGGGACCGCTGCTCTAAAAGCATTCCAGACAGGAATTCTATTACAGCTTTGTCAGTATTACATATATATTCTAAAACCTTTTAATTATTCACCAAAGGAAATCTAAACACATACACACAAAAGTGGAATAGTGCTAATATGATGTATAAATACAGGCAAAATTATTACACCCCCCGCCCCCCCAAAAAGTTTATTTCAAACTTTGATTCAATTGACCTCTCTTTTTTTCTGGGACCAATATTACAAATATATCTATATATAATTATATTTTCAAGTTACTACGGGCCACAAGAGTGAGAATGATACTTGGATTAAAAATGAAGGATTAGTTACTTACTCCTATTCCTCAGAATGACTGTAAGAAAAGCCAACTCACCCCTGAGAAGACTCGTCTTTGGACTTGGACTTCTTGAGCTTCTTGGGACAATTAGGTCCTATCTGTGAAACTGTCCAGCTGTCATCACTCCAGTTAGCGTCATGATCAGACGTACGGAAAATACCTCTTTTACCTGCAGATATTTGCAAAACACGAATTAAATTCTGCCCCTTACATGTATCAGTCACATCGTTCTTGAATCAAAATAGATACCTCGGTCAATATTGGCTCTCAGTGAAGTCAGCATTCCCTCAGAGACCAGAGTTTTATATAAGGCGCCTTTACAGGTTCGCTCTGATTTCCTGGACCCACGATTTTCAGTGTTAGACTCACAAGTTGCATCGCTTGACCTTTCCTTTCCTTTGTCGTGCTCTTCAAGATTAACAAGTGAATGATTGCAAGAGGACTTATGGGGTTCTATTGTCTGTCCTTGGAAATCAGTGCTTTCCACGTTTGTTGCTTCTGTCCTGGAGCCAATATCAGACAACTTTTCTTTCATTTCTACCTCAGGGGACCTGTGCTGTCCACTCTGCCCACTGCTGTCATCCATCTCCTCTTCATCTTTGACAAAGCTCTTGATTTTCGGCTTACTCTTCTTTTTGGGCAACCCACCACTAAGACAATTGTCATCCTTCTTCTTGGACTTTTCCTCTGTGTCCAAACAGACCCCTTTAGCCACTGACTCGATTGTACTGAATACACTGTCCAGGCTTTCTGAAGGGTTAGCCTTCTTTATAACTTTCTTTGATGAACACCGGCTCTCATCATTGTCATTTGACTTTGCCACGTCTCTTTTCTTACCTTTTTTTTTGACAAGTGCATTTTGGCTGCTGAATTGTGGGAGAATGGCATTAGTGGAGGTAGACGTGAGAGAGTAGAGCGAAGGTAAGAGTGCTGCTTTGTGAGGAGAGGCAGGGGAGAGGTCAGTGTCTGCTCTCTCCTCCTTGACCTCTGGCTTGATAGCAGTTTGTTGGAGAGGGTCTGTGGAGGAGCTGTCTTCTGGCTGAGATGCAACTGTGTCCATTTTTCCAGCTTCAGATGCTAAACACATCTATTTGGAACAGAAAAGCTTAAATCAAAGACAAAGACTGGCAAAAGTTCACTCAAATACCACCAACAGCAGTTTTTCCCTCTCAAATATTATCAATTCCTCATGCCTATCAATGAAGTCTAACATTTAAAGATACAGCCCCTTAAAATGACAGTACCAAAATTACCCATCAGTGATGTAGTCATTTTATTTACTGCATGCTATCATGCATTTAAATGTATTAAGGTCTTCTATAATTGTCATGGAATCATAATGCCCAACCTGTCTTTAAAACAATTATTTGTGTATATAGGCCAGTGATGCTTTTGCAAGTTCTTCATTTCGTATTTAGTGGTGACTGGATCAAATTCTGTTGCAGATACAAATTTTGGTGACTGTTATGTTATGTACTGGCAAAGTACATTTAAAGTGACACATGTAACAAATGCAAACTGAGGACATAACATTGTGTTTGCAGATGGATGATGAATATGAAAATCAGAAGAAATAGCATTTACAATACAGCTGGTTGGAAGGTTGGTGGTTCAATCCCTGACTGCCCCAGCCTGCATGCCAAAGTATCCTTGAGTAAGAGACGGAACCCCAAATTGCTCTCCAATGTATCCATCTGAGAGTGAATGTGTTTGAATGCTAGACAGAAAGCACTTAGGCAAAGAAAAAAATGTGTTTGTGTGAATGTGACATGTTGTTTAAAGTGCTTTCAGTGCTCAAGTAAAGTAGAAAAGCAGCGTGTAAAAACCAGCCCATTTACCATAAAAAAAAAACCATATAGATGTTAATTAATGCTGTATGTATGGCAATGATTGGCACACCCATTAAGGAGGTGAGATGGTATAAAGAGGTATATGTATATATGCCATGATCATTATAGTAACAGGAGAAAAGCTAAAAGAAGATACATGTTTGTCGGTGTAGTTTTGTTTTTATGTTTTTAGCAAATATAAACTGAAAGTATTAATGTTTCTTAACATAAAAGATTAGAAATATTATTGAACTCTAAAGGTTTCCATATAAAAAACTCAAATATAAGTTTAACTGTAAATAACTAATTATTATATGTTACAAAAACAGTCTTCTTTGTATTTCCCAAACTATTTTGCTCTTTTTGTTTTAGTGGTTGTTCAGATATAGTGCATTGTGAAACATCTTGAGGATTTCTGCCATCAAGTCAGGTCAGTTTTGAATGTTACTAAAAGGAAATGGAGCTTCTACATAATAATATCACTTTAACAGTATACAGTGGCTTACAAAAGTATTCGGCCCCCTTGAACTTTTCCACATTTTGTCACATTACAGCCACAAACATGAATCAATTTTATTGGAATTCCACGTGAAAGACCAACACAACGTGGTGTACACGTGAGAAGTGGAACGAAAATCATACATGATTCCAAACATTTTTTTTACAAATAAATAACTGCAAAGTGGGGTGTGTGTAATTATTCAGCCCCCTTTGGTCTGAGGGCAGTCAGTTGCCCATAGACATTGCCTGATGAGTGCTAATGACTAAATAGAGTGCACCTGTGTGTAATCTAATGTCAGTACAAATACAGCTGCTCTGTGACGGCCTCAGAGGTTGTCTAAGAGAATATTGGGAGCAACAACACCATGAAGTCCAAAGAACACACCAGACAGGTCAGGGGTAAAGTTATTGAGAAATTTAAAGCAGGGTTAGGCTACAAAAAGATTTCCCAAGCCATCCCATCCCACGGAGCACTGTTCAAGCGATCATTCAGAAATGGAAGGAGTATGGCACAACTGTACCAAGACAAGGCCGTCCACCTAAACTCACAGGCCGCTGATCAGAAATGCAGCCAAAAGGCCCATGGTGACTCTGGATGAGCTGCAGAGATCTACAGCCCAGGTGGGTGAATCTGTCCATAGGACAACTATTAGTTGTGCACTGCACAAAGTTGGCCTTTATGGAAGAGTGGCAAGAAGAAAGCCATTGTTAACAGAAAACCATAAGAAGTCCTGTTTGCAGTTTGCCACAAGCCATGTGGGGGACACAGCAAACATGTGGAAGAAGGTGCTCTGGTCAGATGAGACCAAAATGGAACTTTTTGGCCAAAATGCAAAACGCTGCACATCACTCTGAACTAGAGATGGACCGATCCGATATTACGTATCGGCATCGGTCCGATACTGACCTAAATTACTGGATCGGATATCGGAGAAAAATAAAAAATGTAATCCGATCCATTAAATATCACGAAAGCACCTCACAAAACTTGCAACACGCCGTAACTCACCTCAGAACGTTAGCACGTCGGAGCAGTATGCATCACGTGATAGAGCGGCTGTGGCATGCGGGACCTGTCGGTGGTCTGGATAGCATGTGGAGCTTCGCTAGCAACCTGGCATTTCATCTCCGACAAAGTTATCCCCGAGAGAAGTAAAGCAAGTTTGTAAGTCCATCTCTGAATGTTTGTAAAGCATTCCTGCGTTAAGCTTACCAAACGATATATGGAGCGACTGCCTCTTCTGGCTGCTACTTCAATCATGAAACTGCTTAATGATCAGCTGATCGGCTTTTCTGTCGCGAGTCCGTCTCTCTGGTTTGTTTTTGGCCCACTTTGCACCAGAAAGAGGAAACCATCGGCTGAACAACAGCAGCACGTTTAAGCTTGATCAGCTGTTGTTAGAATTTATTTATTATTACTTTCTACTCGAGGATCTTTTTCTACGTAGCTGACGGCTGGTAACTGTGCAGGGGCGGATCTAGCAAAGTTTAGCCAGGGGGGCCGATAGGGCATTAACAGGGAAAAGGGGGCACAAAGACATACTTTTCTTTCTTATTCTCATTTAAAATGTCTAGCTTTTAATAAATAATTATCCGAATCTTACACCCAAAGTTTTAATTTGATGTAAAATGAATAGAAGTCAATTACTGTATATAGTGACTATTAAGTCTAATATATATACCCTAGTAAGCTATAGTACTTTTTCCTTTGGGAAGGTACCATCTGTGCAGTCTGCAATTTTGTTGAAGAAAGATGTTGAATCTATTTAATATTTCTTGAAAAATAATTGATTTCTGTGCATTTTTTTTTTTTCACACTGCATCAAATTAAGGTTGATTACGTTGATTAAGCATCATGAGGTGGAGTGTGAGGGGTGGTTCCCTATTTTTTATTTATTTATTTTTGTTGTTGCTGGGAGTTGGAACCCTATTAGTTAGGTTGCTTAATATTTACGCTAAGTACTCTTTAAAATACCAGAATAGGGAGGATGGTGTAGGTTTAAGTTTATTAGATTGATCAGTATTGCTGAACTATGAAATTTTTTTTTTTTGCATACAGGTATAACAGAATAGCTTTAGTGTAGTTGTTGTTTTAAACTTGAGTATGAACTTATACAAAATGCAGCAAGATATTTAAAAAAAACAGTTTTGTTGATTAAAAAACATTATATCGGATTCATATCGGTATCGGCAGATATCCAAATTTATGATATCGGTATCGGTATCGGACATAAAAAAGTGGTATCGTGCCATCTCTACTCTGAACACACCATCCCCACTGTCAAATATGGTGGTGGCAGCATCATGCTCTGGGGGTGCTTCTCTTCAGCAGGGACAGGGAAGCTGGTCAGAGTTGATGGGAAGATGGATGGAGCCAAATACAGGGCAATCTCGGAAGAAAACCTCTTGGAGTTTGCAAAAGACTTGAGACTGGGGCGGAGGTTCACCTTCCAGCAGGACAACGACCCTAAACATAAAGCCAGGGCAACAATGGAATGGTTTAAAACAAAACATATCCATGTGTTAGAATGGCCCAGTCAAAGTCCAGATCTAAATCCAATCGAGAATCTGTGGCAAGATCTGAAAACTGCCGTTCACAAACGCTGTCCATCTAATCTGTCTGAGCTGGAGCTGTTTTACAAAGAAGAATGGGCAAGGATTTCAGTCTCTAGATGTGCAAAGCTGGTAGAGACATACCCTAAAAGACTGGCAGCTGTAATTGCAGCAAAAGGTGGTATTCAGGGGGCTGAATAATTACGCACACCCCACTTTGCAGTTATTTATTTGTAAAAAAATGTTTGGAATCATGTATGATCGTTCCACTTCTCACGTGTACACCACTTTGTATTGGTCTTTCACGTGGAATTCCAATAAAATTGATTCATGTTTGTGGCTGTAATGTGACAAAATGTGGAAGAGTTCAAGGGAACAGAATACTTTTGCAAGCCACTGTACATGCTCATAGTGGTATTCAGTCAGTATCATATCGGTCTGATTTTTAATTTCAAAATAAAAGCCCTCAAATAATTGTTCTTCTTAATTCAACATTCAGTCACAAAAACTACCTCATACTGAACATCTCTAAAGACAAATGAAATGTAAATAATAGTAGATTTACCAAGTTTCAGGCCCCCTCCCCAGCATGTTAATGGGGTGGATGTAGAGGTAGTAACAAAATATTAGGTTTACACCTAGATAACAACTTAGACTGGTGTCTAACTATACAAAATGGGGAAAGTCGCCTCTTTTTGTTAAGAAAACTAAGATGTCATGACATCTGCAGTAAAATGCTGATGGTAGCAGTACGGATGCTGTGTTGTCTTCTGTGTCCATTTCATGGACGAGGTATTCATTGCAAAACGTGCATAAATTCAACAGCCTGTGCAGGTAGAATTCAGCAGCCATGTGCATGTGCTGCTATAGTTTCACGCTCTTGTGGTTTGCTCTTTGAGAGAAATACTGCTTGCTCTAATCAACTGACTTTTGACTGCTTGGAGGCAAAGCCCAAAGAAAGCGAGGCTCCTAATGTGAACTCCTAATGTGTCAATCACTTTGATGGACAGTTCAGGTTACTGCATTAAATCGAGTTGCCCCATGGCAGCAACATAGGCATTCTTTTAAACCATTATGTATTTATAATTCAGGAAATAAGTTTTGACAAATTAATTATCACCATTTATTGTTTGCTGGGAAGCAGCGGAAATACTAACAACTGTCACTGGATTGCTAAAGTGCTAAAGAAATCAATCAAAGACAAGTTCTGAAAGATATAGACCTCAGTCGCATAACTTTTACGATAAAAAAAGAAAATCATCACAAAGAGCACACATCATTTCCAAGAAAAAGGAAAATGTGTTTCTTAGCCAGCTGAATAAACTTCATTTTATAAAATGTCAGTAAATATAAAATGTGCTTATGTTGCTGCCAGATAGCCACTCAGTGAAGCACAGTTGTGAAGTCAACTCACTGTGGGTTCAGACTGCAATAGTTCATCTAGATAATATCACAAGTTCTCTGAGTAAGCTTGAGTCTGTGTAGTGGAAAGGAGAGGAATATGTGACAGGCTGTCTCATTTGTTGTTTTTAATCAAATGGTTCAGGTTTTTGCTATTATTTTGTGTAAATGTAAAGGGTCTTGTCTATCTGTTGTCTGTTGTCACTGATCAAATATTTGTACAATTTTCTTTAAATTCTTTTCATTTTAGTTTGCTAAGTTTACATATTTCTTTATATAAAAATCCTAATAGTGTTCATAAAGAGACTACCAAAAACAATATTCAAGAGCAGTTTCTGGTAAGTACTTTTGTAGATATTAGTAAAATGTTTACTAACTTAACTGTTTCAATAAACAGTGAACAAATGCACTGATAAATGCTGATTATCAACTTTTTACAGTTGCACCAAGCCTGAGAACACCAAGGCGTTCCCAGGCCAGCCAAGAGATATAATCTCTCCAGTGTGTCCTGGGTCTGCCCCGGGGCCTCCTCCCGGTGAGACATGCCCGGAAAACCTCACCCAGGGGGCGCCCATCTGACACGGATTCTCCCTTGTCAGATGCTCGAACCACCTCAACTGGCTCCTTTTGATGCGGAGGAGCAGTGGCTCTACTCTGAGCCCCTCCCGAATGGCCGAACGTTTGGACACTGCTAGCGTAATGGACAGGTTTTTGACGGGGCTTCCACACAAATGCAAAGCAGGATATGAAGCATCGCCAAATGTGTTTCCAAACCAACTTCCTTCCAAGCCAAAGACTAGAAAATATGGTGAAGCATATCTTCCCTTTGGCTTCACCTGGACAAGTGCCAATGTAGGTCTCCCTTGCAGAATTGGTTTTCCCTGCGTCGGGAGCAGCGCTGGGCTCTCCAAATCACGGACAAACAGAATCCCACATTCTTGATTTTTAGTTCACAAACACTTCTTATAATGAATAACTACTCCTGAAATTTTGCTCTTTATACAGTAAAGTTACAGTGGGATACAAATATCAGGCTGATCATGCCACGATTAATTCCCCCATCCAAATCACGAACAAACAGTATCCCACAGTTGTTTATGTTTTTGAACCCATTTTGCACAGAGAGGCATTTTTTGAATAATGTATTCATAGCAATGTTGAATATTATTACACAGGAAAAAAACAACTACACGTAAAATAATTACACTGTGACGCCTCTGCCTTTCTAAATGGAGGGACAGTAACTGTGTGTGTATATGTAAGCGTGTAAAAACTGAAGATAGTAAGATTAACAGTAACAGTATTTTATCTCTATTTGCAATTCATCTCATGTAAACAATAACGTGGCGCACAGCGTGACGTGAAAAAAGGCACATACCTTTGATGTTACATGACCACTTTCTGTATTCCTCGTCCACACGTAAACGCAAAAAAGGAGTTTTGAAAAAAAATCTCCGTGTTTGGTGAGTCGAAACGCCGTTTACGTGTGGACGAAAGGCCCAAACGCATAGAAACAGCTGTGTTTTCAAAAATACCCTGTAGGTGTAGACGTAGCGTAAAAGAGTTAGTAGGGTATTTTATTACTACCTGTAATTTATTGCAGTTTACTTGTATTTGCTTAATTGTTTACTAAATGTCTGAGGTGTGAAATAAACCGCAATTGGGAACCACTGAATTGGGAGCTTCGCTTTTACGCTCAGCTCACTATTCCCATTCCGGGTACTGAACAAGACCCTGAGATACTTAAACTTGTCCACTTGGGGCAGGGTCTCGTCCCTTACCCGAAATGGGCACTCCACCCTTTTCCGGCTGAGGACCATGGCCTCAGATTTGGAGGTGCTGATTCTTATTCCCACTGCTTCAGACTCTGCTGCCAACTGTTCCTGATGAAGCCAACAGGACCACATCATCTGCGAAAAGCAGAGATGAGATCCTGAGACCACCAAATATATATATGAGTTTTCCATATATATGATCCTAGTTTATATATGATCCTAGTTTTCCATACTAAATATATATATGAGTTTTCCATATATATGATCCTAGTTTATATATGATCCTAGTTTTCCATACTTATATATATATATATATATATACATATTAGGGGTGCAACGATATTCGTATCGATATTGAACCGTTCGATACAGTGCTTTCGGTTCGGTACGCATATGTATCGAACAATACAACATTTGTAATTTATTTTATCAACTTTCCTTCTGACGATGCTGTCTGTGTTGAGCGCTCAGTGAATCTGCGTTCGACTACTCCGCCTAGGCTGCACTGTCGAGCGCAGATCCACTGAGCGCTCAACACAGACAGCATCGTCAGAAGGAAGAGTTCAGGGCAAGCTAGCAAGACAGAAGTTAAGCTCTCCTTGCAACATGGACCTCCCCCATTCAGATCTGGTGTTTGGAATTATTTTGGTTTTCATGTGACGTATGACCCTGAAGGTAAGCGAGTCATGGACTAAAGTAAAACAGTATGTTGGATGTGCCGTGCAATGCTCAATTACATGGGTGGGAGCTAGTGTGTTAGAGCAGTTAGCTCGTTAACGTGTTGGCCGTCTAGCCCCATGCACGGGGCGATCGGCGGTAGCTCGTTAACGGAGATTTGCAGTGTTGTGGCGTTAAGGTCATTTCAACGAGATTAACCTGAAATCACTAGTGGGAACACAACGAATATGACTGCACATTTACGCAGACATCATCCTAGTGCAAAGACCAAAACAACAAGCATGCTACTAACTTTAGCCGAGTCATTTAGACAGCTGTTAGCACATGATTCTCCTTATGCTGCTGAGAATATAGCCCAGAAGAAGCGGATAGTATAGCTTTTATTTTGGAAAGAGACATTTCTCTGTAATAAACTCTCTTTTCCAAAGATGAGTGATTCCTCAATCAAATACAGGGCTTGCAATATCGCTAGCCCGACGTCCTGGAGCTAGCGATTTTTTTCAGTCGGGCTACCAAAATCTATCTCTTCCCTGCCCGTCGGGCTATTGTAGGAAGGAAAAATATATGTCAATGCTTTTGCATTCTTTCAGAAATGTAGCTGGGTAATTATGTCATTGGCATCGGTGAGCCACTGTCAATATGTGACATATTGAAATCGCGTTTGAATTTGCGCTTGTTTTTTTGCTTTCACTTTGCAATCGCGTGAACTGTGTATAGAGAGCGACAGCACTGATCTGTGAGTGATGAAAATTTGTGCACCAATTCCTCTGACATCGTCTTATTAATCGTTAGCTTACTATGCAAACATCCATCCATCCATCCATTCGCTTCCGCTTATCCTTTTCAGGGTCGCGGGGGGTGCCGGAGCCCATCCCAGCTGCCATAGGGCGAAGGGCGGGGTACACCCTGGACAGGTCGCCAGTCTGTCGCAGGGCCAACACACAGGGACAGACAACCATTCACACTCACATTCACTCACACATTCACACCTAGTGGCAATTTGGATTATCCAATTAACCTATCCCCACAAGCTGCATGTCTTTGGACGGTGGGAGGAAGCCGGAGTACCCGGAGAGAACCCACGCAAACACGGGGAGAACATGCAAACTCCACACAGAAAGACCCCGGCCTGATGGTGGAATTGAACTCAGGACCTTCTTGCTGTGAGGCAACAGTGCTAACCACTGTGCCACCGTGCTGCCCCTATGCAAACATGACAAGTGAAATCTCCCGCAGCAAGCTTAAACATGTGAGAGGTTGATCGCGCAGAGAATCGCTGAGCTTATGTGAGTGCGTGTGTAAAAGCAGGAGGATATATATTTCATTTCTTCTGAGCCAAATAAGACAGGTCAGGGTGAAGAAGTGACAGCCAAAGAAAAGCTTACCACAAAACGGAGAAGTTATGACAAATCAGACTATAAGGCAAAAAGAAAGTGCAGCTTTATGGTTTCATGGACAAAAGAATTTCTGTGGCTGCAATATGACGAGCTAAATAACCAGGGCTGCACATAAGTGGTCCGCAGGTGCGCATTCGCTGTCAAAATAAAAAACACGCACAAGGGTTAGGCTTAAATTTAAAAACTGTACTTTTGAGTTAAAATATATATTTATAATTTTAATAAATGACAAATTAAAAAGGCATGAACATTTTTTTTGTATCGAAAAAATATCGAACCGTGACACCAAAGTATCGAACCGAACCGTGAATTTTGTGTATCGTTGCACCCCTAATATATATATAGGGGTGCAATATATATGTATGTATGTATGTATGTATGTATATATATATATATATATATATATATATATATATATATATATATATATATATATATATATACATACATACATACATACATACATACATACATGGAGGACAGTTACAAGTACCTGGGGATCCCGCATGCGAATGGGAACCATGAAGAGGCCGCTAGGAAAGCTGCAACCACCAAGTACCTGCAGAGGGTCAGGCAAGTCCTGAGGAGTCAGCTGAACGGTAAGAACAAGATTCGGGCTATCAACACCTACGCCCTGCCCGTGATCAGGTACCCTGCTGGGGTAATAGGCTGGCCAAAGGAGGAGATAGAAGCTACTGACATCAAGACAAGAAAGCTCCTTACCATGCATGGAGGGTTTCACCCCAAGTCCAGCACCCTAAGGCTGTACGCTAAGCGGAAGGAAGGGGGCCGGGGACTGGTGAGTGTCAGCACCACAGTCCAGGATGAGACAAGGAACATCCACGAATACATTGGGAAGATGGCCCCAATTGACCGAGTGCTCAGTGAATACCTCAGGCAGCAGAAACCCAAGAAAGTGGAGGAAGGCGAGGAACCATCATGGAAGGACAGGCCCCTGCACGGTATGTACCACCAGCAAATAGAGAAGGTGGCTGATATCCAGAAATCCTACCAGTGGCTGGACAAAGCTGGACTGAAAGACAGCACGGAAGCACTAATCATGGCAGCACAGGAACAAGCTCTGACTACAAGCTCCATAGAGGCTGGGGTCTATCACACCAGGCAAGACCCCAGGTGCAGGCTGTGTAAAGATGCCCCGGAGACAATCCAGCACATAACAGCAGGGTGTAAGATGCTAGCAGGCAAGGCATACATGGAATGCCATAACCGAGTGGCCGGCATAGTGTACAGGAACATCTGTGCCGAGTATAACCTGGAAGTCCCGAGGTCAAAATGGGAGATGCCCCCAAGGGTGATGGAGAATGACCGAGCTAAGATTCTGTGGGACTTCCAGATACAGACGGACAAAATGGTGGTGGCTAACCAACCGGACATAGTGGTGGTAGACAAACATGAGAAGACGGCCATAGTGATCGATGTAGCGGTTCCGAATGACAGCAACATCAGGAAGAAGGAACACGAGAAGCTAGAGAAATACCAAGGGCTCAGAGAAGAGCTCGAGAGGATGTGGAGGGTGAAGGTGACGGTGGTCCCAGTGGTAATCGGAGCACTAGGTGCGGTGACTCCCAAGCTAGGCGAGTGGCTCCAGCAGATCCTGGGAACAACAGCGGAGATCTCTGTCCAGAAGAGTGCAGTCCTGGGAACAGCTAAGATACTGTGCAGGACCCTCAAGCTCCCAGGCCTCTGGTAGAGGACCCGAGCTTGAAGGATTGACTGCCCACAGGGTCAAGTGGGGAAATATATATGTATGTATGTGTGTGTGTGTGTGTGTGTGTGTGTGTGTGTGTGTGTGTGTTGCCCCACAATAGGGCCTAAAATTCATATCGCGATATAATTTGAAGAATGTGCGGTAACGATATATATCACGATATATCCTTTTCTTATGTATAACGTATTTTCCACACTATAAAGCACACTTAAAATCCTTTAATTTTCTCAAAAATTGAGATTGTGCCTTATGTATGAATTCTGGTTGTGCTTACTGACCTCGAACCAATTTGGGAGTGCAGAAATCTGTTAAAAAATGTTTTAGTACAACTTTGGTAAGCTGCACTGCTTGATGGATTGTCACAGCATTATGGCTGCCGTAGTGAGGAGCTTCTCGGAGTAATCTGGGTCCAAAATTCTGTCCACTTCAGGTCCCAAAGTCAAGCGAACACTAAGAGTTAAAAACGGTCTAAATTCTTTAATCTTTAATAAAATCATCAGCATTGCTGCTTTATCGGGTGTAACAATTAAGTTTTACATCCATGCATCCATGAAAACAGAATTTATTAAATTTAATGGAGTTAGAAGTTAACAGGAAGTTAGCTCGCTAGTTTACACCTAAACATTTCATACCATGTTCTGACTGACAGACAACTAAACAGCAGTGACATTTGCAGGGTTACTGAAGTTGGACTACCTGGTATATAATGTTGTGCTACGTGATTGCTAACCACACAGCTATGTTAGCATAACATTAGCACAGTGAAGCTGGAGGATGAACGCCAACTTTTTTTTCACTCGATAAAAGTTAACGTGAGGGATTCTGGTGGTTAGGGACAAATGCAATCGCATAGCAGGATGCTATACACGGGGCAAACTTCAGTCAGGAGAACAACTGAGATTATTCATCCACAATACAAGGTTAGTCATTAATATACTGCAACAACATGGGAGTAGAACAGCTGCAAGAGAAATCAACATTAATGAATCAATGTTACGGAAGTGTAGGAAGCGCAGTTTTTGGCTTTCCCCATATTTCAAAAGTGCTTCATCTCTTTGCTATGACTGTCGCCCGGCATAATTTGCAGATGATAATGGTTTTAGCCGCTGTGATGCTTTCGACCAAAACAGGCGCAGCTTGATGACATCATCAACATGCGCTATCGCGATAGAGCGATATAGTCAAAATCTCTATCGTTGGCCAAATTTATATAGTTTCTATCGTATATCGTTTATATCGCCCACTATGAGGTGCCGTAAGGGACATTATTACTGAAACGCTCTCACACACACAACTGAAACGCTCTCACACACACACAACTGAAACGCTCTCACACACACTACTGAAATTTTAGCTCTCACACACACTACTGAAACGCTCTCACACACACTACTGAAACGCTCTCACACACACTACTGAAATTTTAGCTCTCACACACACAACTGAAACGCTCTCACACACACTACTGAAACGCTCTCACACACACTACTGAAACGCTCTCACACACACACACAACTGAAACGCTCTCACACACACACAACTGAAATTTTAGCTCTCACACACACAACTGAAACACTCTCACACACACAACTGAAACGCTCTCACACACACAACTGAAACGCTCTCACACACACAACTGAAACGCTCTCACACACACAACTGAAACGCTCTCACACACACTACTGAAACGCTCTCACACACACTACTGAAACGCTCTCACACACACCACTGAAATTTTAGCTCTCACGCACACTACTGAAACGCTCTCACACACACAACTGAAACGCTCTCACACACACTACTGAAACGCTCTCACACACACCACTGAAACCAGAGGCATTTCTGCTGAACAGGAAGTTGTTTCCTGACAAGGAAACTGATGGAAAAAGTGGTATATTTCAAAACACTACAAGGATTTCTACTCAGCAACCTGCTAGTACAGCAGTCCCCAACCTTTTTTGCGCCACGTAAACAATATAAAAAATAAAAAAACGATAAATACCATGAAAACCATAAATAGAAATGTGTTCGAATTTTTGTGGAGGAATAAAACCCATTACATAGAATGATCTCAGCTTGTGAAGGGATACAATAAAGGTGGTATCAAAACTCCAGAATTGGAATTTATGGTTGGCACCCTTAGAATTAAATGGTTAAAATCTTGTCTGTCACAGCCAGACTCTACTTAGCTCCACATCCCATGATTCTTGTTTAATAAAATAGTATACAGGATTAGACTTTATTTTGAAATGTGATTTTGCGGCAAATAAAATCCCCATAAAGATATCAAACTTTCCAAAACAGACGTTGCATTTTTGGGAAAATGAGATTTACCCACAACTTCTCCCCATAATTCAACCTTATGGAATAATAGGGTAATAACACTTAATCAAAAATCAATTTTCAAGAGTGACTGGTTTGAACAAAAATATTATATTCATAACAGATTTGTTGGATGATAACGGTGTCATTCTAAGTTACACAGACTTTTCAGAAAAATATTGTCTAAACTGTTCTCAAAGAGAATATAACAAATTTTGTGAACTGGTCCCACTGCCTCTGCTTCATTTGATTAAAATTTTTATGATATACAATAATTTCTCATCAGTGCTCCCAAATTTATTGCTAGGGCAATGTCAGCTGTTTGATAAAAATGCAATAAGAAATTTGTTAGTAGTTTCTTCAAAGACAAAATATTTCATAGTTACAACAGAATGGTTACATGGCATGGTTCTAATTTAGTTATTTCATATACACTGGATAAAGCATACTAAAAATTTATGAAATAGCCTATTCTACCTAAAGTTAAAGAAACACACTTTAAACAAAACTAATACTGTGGCAGAATTTCTAAAAAAAGAGATTTGGCTTTGAGGTGGATCAGTGTTCTTTTTGTACTGTTGAAAATGAAACCCTAGAACATCTTTTTTTTTTCCTATGCCCTATCACACAATGTATTTGGTGCAACTTAAAAAATTGGATTTCCCTAAATATTAATGATGTGCCACTGTTTGAATTACATCATAATTTTTTTTATATGGATCATCTAGCATTGGATGTCTCAGACATTATTAACATCATCATACTTGTTGAGTATTGCAGCATCGACAGCGATCAACTCGAAGGAAAATGACGACGGAGGCAAAAATGTCCTTAATATTTTTGGGAACTTTATTCCTCATCAACATGCGGCAAAACTTTTCTCATGGGTGCCATTTTCGTTGTGGTATACTTTTTTTTTTTCTTAGGGGCGTGATCTTAGGGGCATCTTAGGGGCATCCGTGCTCTTACAATGAAACAGTGCCTCCTTGTGGTGGCAACTAAAATACTGTCTCTGTTAAACCACAGTAACCATAATGCAGTTAAACACTGTACAACATGAGTACACACAATGAATATCTTAACAATACTTTTGAGTAAATATCATATCCATTGTGCTAAATGGAGGAACGCTAAGTCTTCTCTCCCTGGTTTTATTGATGATTTTAAGATATTTTTCTTTGCTAAAAAAAAAAGACAAAAAGCACATATGCCAAAAAAATAACCAGGATAATGCACGTCTCCCGCTATTCTAAATTTTGACTTATGCTGAGGCTAATATATTGTTAAGTAATGCAGCTGTCTCACTAAGGTCCAGAATCGATTTGTTCCACGATTCGATTCAATTCAATTCGATTTGATTATGGGGAATTTTGACAGTCAGAAATATTATAATTCAGATCAGTACATTTACATATTTTTGTATTTAAAAAAAGGAAGCTGACACACGCAAGACTTTATCAAAGGTGTGAGCATCACAGCAGATGCCTTTGTGTCAAAGTAGCTGAAGATAAAGCACATAAAAACATGAAGGTGGTTTTCCTGGCCTGGGATTTTATAAAACATATTCTGCAGTACATCAAAAACGAAAGAAAACCATTAATCAACATATGAACGTTACCTCTGACGTTACAGCGGTTTTATTAGAGACACGGCTAACGTTTTGCATTTTGCATAATTTTAAAAAGTTTAAATTTATTCAGTATTGAACGGCAGAAATTAGGTTTTCTTTTCGGAAGTATGTAAAATGAAAAAAAAAAAAAAAACAGCGGCCGACTGCGCTGTAAACAACAGTAGACTTGTGCATAACAAGCAAGTGAATAATACAGAAAACAGATTTTTAGACGGGAAACTGTTCTTGAAGTACAGAGAGAGAGAAAGAGAGAGAGAGGGCTGTGCATGACGTGCGATTTTATCGTGGTGGAAGCAAAACAGTGAGGGAATTCATGACGATGTTTATGTGAAGCGCAGTTTGGATCTTCTTTTGCTGCTGGTTCAGTCAATATTGTTTGGAGAGAGATCAAACTAACAGCTTTAGAATTGGCGCAAAAACGGCGTGAAAACAAAGCGCGGACATGCCGACAGATCAGAGTCAGCGAGCTGTCGGCTTTCAGCCCCGACCGTGTCCGTGCTGTCGGGTGAGAAAGGCGACATCTCACTGATTCTGATCCGCGGGTCCGCGCTGTGTGTTTACGTCTTTGTGCAGAAGCCGTGTACCTGCTCGCATTTACTGTCTTAGCTGTTTGGTGGTTGTTGAAATTTTGTGAGGTTTCACCAGAGATTCTGGCATTTCGGGTAAAATAAATTTATATTAAAAAATTGATTCAGGATTTTAATGAATCGATTTCACGTTATCCAAGCCAGAATCGATTTTAATCAATAAATCGATTATAAAAACCCACCCCTAACTAACAGGTTGCTGAGTAGACATCTGTGTAGTGGTTTGTTTGAAATCTAACACTTTTTCCTTCAGTTTCCTTGTCAAGAATTAACTTCCTGTTTAACTGAAATGCCTTCCTGTTCAACTGAAACGCCTTCCTGTTCAACTGAAACGCCTTCCTGTTCAACTGAAACACCTTCCTGTTTAACTGAAATGCCTTCCTGTTCAACTGAAACACCTTCCTGTTTAACTGAAATGCCTTCCTGTTCAACTGAAATGCCTTCCTGTTCAACTGAAATGCCTTGGTTTTTCAGTAGTGTGTGTGAGAGCGTTTCAGTAGTGTGTGTGAGAGCTAAAATTTCAGTAGTGTGTGTGAGAGCGTTTCAGTTGTGTGTGTGAGAGTGTTTCAGTTGTGTGTGTGAGAGCGTTTCAGTTGTGTGTGTGAGAGCTAAAATTTCAGTTGTGTGTGTGAGAGCGTTTCAGTAGTGTGTGTGAGAGCTAAAATTTCAGTAGTGTGTGTGAGAGCTAAAATTTCAGTTGTGTGTGTGAGAGCGTTTCAGTAGTGTGTGTGAGAGCGTTTCAGTAGTGTGTGTGAGAGCGTTTCAGTTGTGTGTGTGAGAGCTAAAATTTCAGTAGTGTGTGTGAGAGCGTTTCAGTAGTGTGTGTGAGAGCGTTTCAGTAGTGTGTGTGAGAGCGTTTCAGTTGTGTGTGTGAGAGCTAAAATTTCAGTAGTGTGTGTGAGAGCGTTTCAGTAGTGTGTGTGAGAGCGTTTCAGTTGTGTGTGTGAGAGCTAAAATTTCAGTAGTGTGTGTGAGAGCTAAAATTTCAGTAGTGTGTGTGAGAGCGTTTCAGTAGTGTGTGTGAGAGCGTTTCAGTAGTGTGTGTGAGAGCTAAAATTTCAGTAGTGTGTGTGAGAGCTAAAATTTCAGTAGTGTGTGTGAGAGCGTTTCAGTAGTGTGTGTGAGAGCTAAAATTTCAGTAGTGTGTGTGAGAGCGTTTCAGTAATAATGTCCCTTACGGCACCTCATAGCCCACCCCTAATACACACACACACACACACACACACACACACACACACACACACACACACACACACACACACACACACACACAGAGGGAAATAATATGAAAATGGATGTAGATGGATATGTAGATCACACTTCCTGTTGTACCTGTTCAAAAAGAAATCTGAACAGATACAACATAGGAAACAATAAATGAAAAATTAAATTCTACCAGTCAAAAACACAAACTACATTTGCTTTTGAATCTATAGCACAAGGATATTTGTGTGCAAAAATATTTTTTCTTTATTTAACTTTCTATTAAATGTTATCTAATTATTGATTAGATTGAAATGGATGGAAGGATATTTACTGCGAATGGTTTTGTTGTTTTGCAGTGCATCGTTTACTCTTAATAAATCTTAATGTCTTAAAAAATTCAAGTCATCTATTTTATATTAGTAAAATGTAATTTTTAATAAGTGTAGGTCGAAATATTTTAGCATGAAAGCTATCAAGACAGTTTAAAGCTTTACAAGTCAAGGTTTTTGTGAAGAAACTGCCACCTCTTGGTAACACAGCAAATGAATAATAGAGGTGTTCCTATTCAGAAGCAGAAACATCACAGGAGAAGGAGAGATTCCTAGCAATTGATAACTGGATAGGAACTGACTGAGAGTTTTCTGTCAGTCAGCTGGGAACGGCAATTAAAATTGGCTGCATCTGTATTTCAGTTTTCAAACCAAGTCCAGTTTGGTTGCTCAATTATACTATGAAAATTCTTACCTCAGCAAGCTGGAAGAGAGCAGACTGTCTGCATAACTTTCCTTCAGGTGCTGCAGACAGCGATGACTGTGAACACACAGTAACAAGTGTGATCACACAGTTCAGCTTTCTGCTGATACCATTAATATTCAGCAACAACAACTACGAATAACAAATACAACTGTGTTGACAGTAAACCTAGAGCATTCGAAATAACAAGCATTGCTGGTGAGAATGCTCAGTTATCACCAGTTTGGTTTACTCTTCTTTGCAGAATTGTTTTAATGTCGTAGGGCCTGGCACCCACATATGGGCACATCACATTTTGGGTTGTCTAGACCACAATACTACATTTTGCTCTTTCAAATTGCTTTCAAATGAGCCATATTGCTCAAAGGGGCACAATTGTTGTTTCTCATTTTGTTTTTATACTCAGGAAAAATTCAGCTGTGTTCAGACACCAAATAAAGAGTTTTGCACATCATTATTCAATTGTGACTTTATAGTGTTCTATCAACAGTATAAAGCCCAAATAGCAAAGAGAAATTAAAAAGGCATGCCATGAAAGAGTTCGGGTCTTTGGAGGTTAATTCAACTACATTGAAGGGTTTTCAAGCATAAGCATGAGACCAAAGCATGTAATCTGTGTCCAGACTTTGAGTCTAGGGCAATAAAAAAAACATACATTTGTTTTTTGGAATTAATCACAAGTAATTAATTATGTAAATACTGGGGGCAATTTCTCAAAAAGCCAAATGCGTTTGATGAATTGACATGTGGCAACACTGTCAGGACTCCTGCCATGACACAAGAAGCACTGCAAAATAAAAGTGCTACATGTTTTCATTTTTTTCACATTATCGTAATCTCTGGAAAAATGATGACCTAAAATTTTTCAGTTGTGTGATTAATCAGTGGTATTGCTGGCTGGTTTTGAGTTCTAGGCCATGCAGAGCACTTTCTTGTGTTTTGGAGTAACTCCTCCCACATCTAATGACTTAGTTATGATGATAGGTACCTCTTTCATGAACTAAAATTTCAGCCTACCTCAGCCACTGGTGAAAGGGCTGACTGGACCCTGTTTTCAGAAATGTCAGGCACTCTGTTTGGTATTGTCCCAGAAAACATCTGTGCATCAAATAAAGAGGGTAAAAAACACATAAAACTAAATAACACATCAGCATTAAATGACTTTTCGAAAACTCAAACCCGAGACAGTTGTCGTTTTAATCAGATAAATTTAAAACTAATCAATGATGCAATTATATGTGAGCAACACTAATATGCCAGTACCCGAGTTGGTAAAGTAAGTTTTATTTTTTGACTAATGTATAAACTGCTATGCAACTTAGTTCAAGTTCAAGTACAAAGTTTATTCGCCACATGCAACTTAATCTATATTAGTATGTACATTACTATTTGTTGACTTCCTTTTCTATTAATAATATAAATCAGCAAAGCAAATAATATTAACTAGATATTTAAATTAAATTCAGTAAATGGTTTCCTTCACTGACTGGGTCAGGTGCTTTCAAATATACACACACACACGCAGCATGGACACCTAGGTTGTCAATACAACAAGGAATGGTATGATTTTCAATCGGATATACATGGTACATGGTAACAATTTGAAAATCATACCATTCCTCGTACTCGACTTGTATCAACATCCCAGGTGTCAATGCTGGGTGACAACAACACCTCATCAGCCTTTTATGGCTTTGGGGTAATGAAAAAAATATTAGTATTGAAGGCCCTCTACTGGAGAACTTGTGCATTATCACAGTGCACCTAAAATTATACTGCTTCACATTTCAAGTGGGAAGTCAGAAATCTCAGCTTCCATTTCGGAGTGCAAAGCCCCCTCAATTCAAATTTGACTTAAAGAAAAGGAAGAAAGGAAGAAAAACCCCCATCATCACTCACTTCACATTATCAGTCGTAAAACTGAAACGTTTTTAAATCTGTATGACTACTGTTGTGTATTTGTGACAACCCTATCCATGAAAATGCTGAAGCAGTGTTTTTGGGCTGGCTTTGGGCTTTATTGCTAATGATAAATGAATGTCTCTGCCTTGCTTAAAGCAAAGATATCCTCTTTTATTGCTTTTCCTAATGGAACGCATTTAACTTGGAAGTGACATCACTGCCAGCTATGACATTTGACTTTTGGTAAATGGAGCACAGCATTAAGGCAATAATTTGTTGGAGAAAGACATTATTTGTTGTTTTGCTGTACACCACACAGTGAAATTTAAACCAAACAATGAAAATGTGATGAAGTGCAGATTTCCAGTTCTAATTCAGTTTTAAACTTTTAAAAAAGTTTGCATTAACCGTTTACAAATTCTAGTCATTTTTTAATAGGCCCACATTCTCAGAAGCTTGGAAATAATTGGACAACTGTCTGGCAAGCAGTTTCATAGCCAAGTGAGGGCTGTTCCCTTGTTATTTTATGACAAATGAAGCAGATATAATATTTGAAGCTCATTTAGGCTGCTAAATTTATATTCTAGAGCTTTTTACCCTACTTTTAAATATGAACCGCAAATATATGTCAGTGCAAGTGAAGGAGGCCATCACTAGCTTGAAGAAGCAAAATAGACAGTGAAAAAGAGAGTGAAAAAGCTTAAGGAGTATCCAAAATCAACAATCTGGTACATACTTAAAAAGAATGAATGCACTGTCAGCAACACAACAAGGTCTGAAAGACTACGGAAAACAAAGTGGATGATTGCAGAATTCTTTCCTTGGTTAAAAAAAAAAAACAGAAACAAAAGCAAAACAAAAAAAACCCCAAAAAGCTTCATAACATCTAGCCAAATCAAGAACATTTAATGAGTGATCATTGTCAAAATCTACAACCAAGAGACGCCGTGATGATTATAAATACAGTGGGGCAAACCACTGGTTATTGCCAAGAACAGGAAGGCTACAGAGAAAGAGAACCAGCTCATGATCCAAACCACAACATACCAAATCATTTGTCAAATATGGTGGTGGCAATAGTTATGGTACGTGCATGTATGGCTGTAAAACATGGGTGGGGGGACTCCAGGCCGTAAGGGCCGGTGTCCTGCAGGTTTTAGACGTGTCCTTGATCCAACACAGTTGATTTAAATGGCTAAATTACCTCCTCAACATGTCTTGAAGTTCTCCAGAGGCCTGGTAATGAACTAATCGTTTGATTCAGGCATGTTGATCCAGGGTGACATCTAAAACCTACAGGACACCGGTCCTTGAGGCCTGGAGCTCCCCACCCCTGCTGTAAAATCACGTCACTAGTACTTCTTGATTATGTGATTGCTGAAAGATGAAGCAGGATGAATTCCTTAGGGCAACTCTCTGCTGTCTTCCAAAAACGGATTGGACAGTGCTTTACAAGGCAAATGAATAATGACCCAAAGCATACTACAAAAGTAACCCAAGGGTTTCTTAAGGAAAAAAATTGAATATTTTTCAATCTCCAAGTCAGTCAAGTAATTAGATTAGAGCATGTTTTTCCACGTGCTGAAGGCAGAAAGAACCACAAGCAAGCAGGAAATGTAGACGACTGTAGTAAAGGCCTGGAAGGGCATCTCAAGGGTTGAAATACAGCATTTGGTGATATCCATGGATTCTGGGCTTCGTTGACTACAAAGGATTAAAAACAATCCTTATATTTAAAATTATGCTAGTTTGCCCAAGTAATTTCAAGTCTCTGAAAATGGGGGACTAATTATAAACTGTCTGTTTTCTGAAGAGTTAAGGCCAAACACTCGAACAATTTCTTGAATTGAAAAGCACTTACATTGATTGTTTGATTTAAAATCCACTGTGGTGGTGGACAGAGGCAAAACTGCAAAAAGTATGTCGCTGTCCAACAAGTTATGGACCTAACAGTATCTGTGGCTTATCAAGTGACCTACCTCTCGGTTTGTGAGGGCATGTTCCCCAGCTAGCAGCAACATGCTCAGGCCCCCCATCTTTGTAGGATCTAGTGAGGAATAGCGTTAATTTACAAAACAGGCCAATATTTTATTATGCTACACTATAATAAATAATATTTAATAATACACACCTGCCATGGCAAAGTTCAACTGTGGCATACTTTCCGTTTTGGGCACTTTTTTGGCAGTGGAGTCCTTGGATGAGTTGCAAGAAAAGGACCAAACTTTTTTGCGGGGATTGCTGACTGGCTGACAGGAAGTGCTCTTAACTGGTTTGCTGGTGGTGGGACACCACTTGTAGCCTGGGTTTGCCTTCATAAAGGCATCCTTGTACTGGAAGAACATACAGAATGAATTTGGTTATAAGCAAACCCTATAAGCAATTTAATTTTTATTTAATTGATCATTTCATTTTTATACTTTAACAAAGTATTTCTATTTCACATTATAAACTGACAAGCAAAAAGGATGGGTAAAAAAAAAAAAAAAACCCTTTATTTTTTACAAGCACTTCTTTAAGTACTACTGGCCTAGGATAGAGTACCACAGGAATGAGTCTTAAAATTCAGAAATTAGTTTTCATTATTGTACTTTTAAATCAGAGGAAATTGCATTGAAGTTTTAGAATTCATTCAGAAGTGCACCACTTTGACCCTGCTGAACAAAACATGGAAATATCATGAACTTCAGAGTCATAAAGTAGCCTCACCTCCTTGGCCATGTCAGTGTATTTCTGTTTCTCTTTGGGTTCCAGGACAGCCCACCAGTCAGCCAGGATTTTGGTGGCCCCGCGATTGTCCAAGCGAGGGTGTTCTTGCCGCACCAGGGAGCGGTGGCGTTTGCAAAAGAGCAGAAAGGCATTCATTGGCCGGCGTGCCCGCTGTTCGTTTGTGTCCTCCTCCACTTCCTCTGTTGTGACTTCACACTGTGAATGCTGTGTCTGGTTGAACAGCCCTGCCTGCTAATAAAAATTTAATAAATTCCTTTGATTCAATGTTGCACCATAGTTTCTGTCTGATTTATTTGTAATAATCTGAAATATTAGTTATTCAGTTGGGCAGAAGTTATTACAGGAACAACCTGTAGTGGAAACCCACTAACCTTCACCAGCTCCTCTTCATCTTCTTCCTCCTCCTCCTCAGAGAAATCAAGAGCCTTTTTGGAGAGAAGTGGGTGCCACTGTAGGCATTTGCGCTTGGGGCGTTTGCCAGTGACCTCCCCTGCAACAGGTGGCTCCTTGCTCCTTCCTCCACCCTTCATCGTACTACTGCACCTAAAGCAAAAGAAAAGAAAAAACACATCAGAATGGGCACTATAAGTTTGTACAAAACACACAGTGAAAGCATCAAGCATGGAATCTGTGATACTTGCTGACAAAATAGATTTTACTGGAGTGTTATAGTAATAAGATACTGTGAACAAGTAGGACAAAGGTTTACTTAAAGCTGGTGTCCCTGGGCATGCAGTGCCAAGAAATAGTATTTGCCCCCTTTCTTATTTCTTTGTTTTTTGGCTATGCTATACACTGCTGCATCCAATGCTTTGCACTGTGCTTGGGGATGTTAAGCTGCTAAGCCATAGAAAACCATTTCATGAAGATCTCTATTCACTGTTCTTGAGCTGAAGGTCATATGAAGTTTGGAGGTCTGTAGTGAATGACTATGCAGAATGTTGTCAACCTATGTGTATGTGCCTCAGCCAGTGTTTGGTACTGTAATTAAATTACTTTTCCACTGAAAAAGCAGAGTAACTGATTATTGTTCGTTTTTTAATTACAGTTACTTACAATGTACTTGTGTTAAATTGTAAAATAATTGAACTCGCTGAATATCATTATTTAATTTCATTATTTTATCATCTAAAGGTAAAAGTAAACTCTGCCGCTATAACATTGATGTAGTGCAGGTGCACGTCATTTCACGCCAGTTCACTGCATAGTTGTATCCTGAAGTGGAAGATGTCGGACTTGGCTGAAGCGAGTGGCTGCTTTATGAAATGGAAATATTCCCGTCACTTCACTTTTCTGAAACAAGCAGACAAGAACATTAAAGTAATATGTAAGCTATGTCCTGGGGAGAAAAAACTATCGGCCGCTGTCAATAGCACGAGTAATCTACTGAAGCACCTGACACGACGTGAACGTTTTCTACTTACTTAGATAAGTGTTATGCTGACGTGGAAATGGAGCTTAAAGGGACATTCGAGAGTTTGGAATATATTTCCACGACTGCTGACATTTGGACCAGTCATAACAAAAGTTTTCTCGGAATGACGGCATATTGGATTGATCCTTTTACTTTTGTACGAGGACATGCAGCGCTAGCATGTAAAAGAGTTAGAGGTAGACATACATATGATGTAATCGGCAATGAAATCGAGCAAGTACATTCGGCTTATGGACTGAACTCTAAAGTGACAGCCACCGTGACCGACAACGGGTCCAATTTTATCAAAGCTTTTAGAATGCTCCAAAAATCAGACTCTGATGAAGAATCCGAAGAAGATGAAGAGGTGACATTTACTGATGTTGAGCAGTCCCTCTCCACAGAATCTGAAGGACAGTTTTCTCTCCCTCCACACTTAAGGTGTGCATCACACACACTGAAGTTAATTTTTCATGATGTTGAGAAATGGCTTCAAGCAAATGAGGCAAAATTCATCTACAGAAGTGCAACTTCAAAGTGTTCTGCAATGTGGACAAAAGCAAACCATTCTTTTGTTGCTTCAGAGTTAGTAGATAATTTTTTCAAGAAAAAACTCATAGTTCCCGTTTCAACACAATGGAATTCATTTCATGACGCCCTGTCCAGGATCACTGACATTCCCCTTGCTGACTTAAATACTGTCTGTACTCAGTTTGGAATCAAATGCTTCACTGATCGGGAGTATCTGTTCCTAAAGGAGTATTGTATTGTGTTGAAGCCACTCACTGTTGCGCTAGACACATTGCAAGGAGAAGAGAACTGCTATTTTGGAATCCTTCTTCCAACTCTGGAAGTCAGTGGTTCGATCCCAGGCTGCTCCAGTCTGCATGCCAAATATCCTTGGGCAAGATACTAACCCCATGTTGCTCTCCGATGCATCCATCGGAGTGTGAATGTGTATCAATGTAAGATACTTAGAAGTGCTTGTGTGAATGGGCGTGATTGGGTGAATGAATTAGCTGTATAAAGCGCTTTGAGTGCTTGGACAGAGTAGAAAAGCGCTACATAAGAACCAGTCCATTTACCATAAACTGGAGCTACTCGCCCAGTTTAAGGTGTCCCTGTCCCAAGCGCTCAAATTACCACTAGTCCCCGCTGTTGCCTTCATCCTACACATCTCTTAACTCCTCTTTTAGCCATTGGCTTTTTGAAGCTTCTTGTGTTCCTTAGCTAACTGGCACAGATGTTTCTGTATACTATGCCACCTAATTGGTTATGGCATTCCATGTATGCCCTCTCTGCTAGCATCTTGAACCCTACTATCTGAGGTCTGGTGTAGCAACATCTACAGTGGGGCAAAAAAGTATTTAGTCAGCCACCGATTGTGCAAGTTCTCCCACTTAAAATGATGACAGAGGTCAGTAATTTGCACCAGAGGTACACTTCAACTGTGAGAGACAGAATGTGAAAAAAAACAAATCCATGAATCCACATGGTAGGATTTGTAAAGAATTTATTCGTAAATCAGGGTGGAAAATAAGTATTTGGCCAATAACAAAAATACAACTCAATACTTTGTAACATAACCTTTGTTGGCAATAACAGAGGTCAAACGTTTACTATAGGTCTTTACCAGGTTTGCACACACAGTAGCTGGTATTCTGGCCCATTCCTCCATGCAGATCTTCTCGAGAGCAGTGATGTTTTGGGGCTGTCGCTGAGCAACACGGACTTTCAACTCCCGCCACAGATTTTCTATGGGGTTGAGGTCTGGAGACTGGCTAGGCCACTCCAGGACTTTCAAATGCTTCTTACGGAGCCACTCCTTTGTTGCCCGGGCGGTGTGTTTTGGATCATTGTCATGTTGGAAGACCCAGCCTCGTTTCATCTTCAAAGTTCTCACTGATGGAAGGAGGTTTTGGCTCAAAATCTCACGATACATGGCCCCATTCATTCTGTCCTTAACACGGATCAGTCGTCCTGTCCCCTTGGCAGAAAAACAGCCCCATAGCATGATGTTTCCACCCCCATGCTTCAGAGTAGGTATGGTGTTCTTGGGATGCAACTCAGTATTCTTCTTCCTCCAAACACGACGAGTTGAGTTTATACCAAAAAGTTCTACTTTGGTTTCATCTGACCACATGACATTCTCCCAATCCTCTGCTGTATCATCCATGTGCTCTCTGGCAAACTTCAGACGGGCCTGGACATGCACTGGCTTCAGCAGCGGAACACGTCTGGCACTGCGGGATTTGATTCCCT
This sequence comes from Rhamphochromis longiceps, assembly GCF_057381845.1. Lineage (NCBI taxonomy): Eukaryota > Metazoa > Chordata > Actinopteri > Cichliformes > Cichlidae > Rhamphochromis > Rhamphochromis longiceps. The sequence continues at coordinate 7,096,996 of NC_140566.1, forward strand.
GCCGTTGTAGTGTGTTACTGATGGTGACCTTTGTTACTTTGGTCCCAGCTCTCTGCAGGTCATTCACCAGGTCCCCCCGTGTGGTTCTGGGATCTTTGCTCACCGTTCTCATGATCATTTTGACCCCACGGGATGAGATCTTGCGTGGAGCCCCAGATCGAGGGAGATTATCAGTGGTCTTGTATGTCTTCCATTTTCTGATGATTGTTCCCACAGCTGATTTTTTCACACCAAGCTGCTTGCCTATTGTAGATTCACTCTTCCCAGTCTGGTGCAGGTCTACAATGCTTTTCCTGGTGTCCTTCGAAAGCTCTTTGGACTTGGCCATGGCGGAGTTTGGAGCCTGACTGTTTGAGGCTGTGGACAGGTGTCTTTTATACAGATGATGAGTTCAAACAGGTGCCATTCATACAGGTAACGAGTGGGGGACAGAAAAGCTTCTTACAGAAGATGTTACAGGTCTGTGAGAGCCAGAGATTTTCCTTGTTTGAGGTGACCAAATACTTATTTTCCACCCTAATTTACGAATAAATTCTTTACAAATCCTACCATGTGAATTCATGGATTTTTTTTTCACATTCTGTCTCTCACAGTTGAAGTGTACCTCTGGTGCAAATTACTGACCTCTGTCATCATTTTAAGTGGGGGAACTTGCACAATCGGTGGCTGACTAAATACTTTTTTGCCCCACTGTATGTATCTTGTTCTTAGAAGCTGTTCCTGTGCTGCCACTATTACTGCCTCTGTGTTGTCTTTCAGTCTATTTAGTGGTTGTGGCTAGCAGCCTCTCCATAACGTCCATTTGCCTGTGGGACTACAAGGTACTTGTAGCTGACTTGAATTTCTATAATCTTCCCTTTCTGCAACCCCCTCAGTTCTGACTACTTTTCCTCTCTTTGTTACCATCCAACTAAACTTCTCCATTTCGAATGGTATTCCAATGTCAGTGTCGTTGCTGTAGATCCTGGTGGTTTGGATCAGTGTATCGATGTTTCATTCACTCTCGGCATACAGCTTGATGTCATCCATGTAAAGAAGGTGCCTGATAATTGCTCCATTCCATAGTTGGTACCCGTAACCAGTCTTGTCAATGACCTAACTAAGGGGGGTTCAGGCCTAACCTTTGCTGCTCCTGTTTTTCCATCAGTCTCTCCAGTACTTGAGGCTGATCCACTATCCCATAATGTTGTCTTCTTCTGTAAATTTATTTTTATGAATGATAATGGTAAGCGCTAAGCTTCCTGACAAACACATTACCTTTCTTGCAAGTAATAAAAGTAATAATAAAACTATATATTTGTATCAGTGAGATGAGTCACACATGTCTGAGCTCATCTAGTCTTGTTTCTTTCATCTAAGAAATACTGTAAAAATCAAACCTTTACTGTTATCCAAGTATTTAGATGCCAAGAGCAGGAATGACGGCTGAACACTGAGAGTCCAATGATAAAGGGGACTGATAGTGAGTTTAGCACTGTGATATGTCCAGCATGTTACATATATTATTAAAGATTTCCGTATTATGAATCTGGGTCTTCATAAGGTCATAATAGAGACCCCACAGCACATTTCTTTTTCTTGTTGTTCAATTAAAATTAAGGGTTCGCTGTATGGCTGATGTTCTGGACAGCTGTAATATTTATTTAATGTTCACATATTTAGGTTCCTGGAGTGGACTGTTTATACTGGGGTCTACTGCCTAAAGAAGAATCAAACAGTCGTAGCATGGGTAGTGGCAGGATAGACGTTTTTTCATTTAGTGTAAATGGTCTGTTGAACCAGATAAAAAGTAGTAAAATTTAAGAAAAATGAGGAAAGAAAAAGCACATATACACTCAACAAAAATATAAACGCAACACCTTTGTTACTGCTCCCATTCCCCATGGGATGGACGTAGAGACCTAAAATTCATTCCAGATACACAATATAACCATCCCTCCCAAACAGCGGTCACAAATCAGTCCAAATGTGTGGTAGTGGGCACATCTGCTATATTGAGATAATCCATCCCACCTCACAGGTGTGCCACATCAGGATGCTGATCTGACATCATGAGTAGTGCACAGGTGTACCTCAGACTGCCCACAACAAAAGGCCACCCTGGAATGTGCAGTTTTGTCTCACAGCAAAATGCCACAGATGCCACAAGCAATGAGGGAGCGTGCAATTGGCATGCTGACAGCAGGAATGTCAACCAGATCTGTCGCCCGTGCATTGAATGTTCATTTCTCAACCATAAGCCGTCTCCACAGGCGTTTCAGAGAATATGGCAGCACATCCAACCGGCCTCACAACCGCAGACCTCGTGTAACCACACCAGCCCAGGACCTCCACATCCAGCAGGTTCACCTCCAAGATCGTCTGAGACCAGCCACCCAGACAGCTGCTGGAACAATTGGTTTGCACAACCAAACAATTTCTGCACAAACTGTCAGAAACCGTCTCAGGGACGCTCAACTGCATGCCCGTCGTCCTCATCGGGGTCTTGACCTGACTCCAGCTCGTCGCCGTAACAGACTTGTGTGGGCAAATGCTCATATTCGATGGCGTCTGGCACGTTGGAGAGGTGTGCGCTTCACGGATGAATCATGGTTCACATTGTTCAGGGCAGATGGCAGCTGAGAATGTCCCAGTTCTTGCATGGCCAGCATACTCACCGGACATGTCACCCATTGAGCATGTTCGGGATGTGCTTGACCGGCGTATACGACAGCGTGTACCAGTTCCCACGAATATCCAACAACCTCGCACAGCCATTGAAGTGGAGTGGACCAACATTCCACAGGCCACAATTGACAATCTGATAGACTCCATGCGACGATGTGTTGCACTGCATGAGGCAAATGGTGGTCACACCAGATACTGACTGGTTCTGGGTCCCCAGACCCCCAATAGCGCAAAAAACTACACATTCCAGGGTGGCCTTTTGTTGTGGGCAGTCTGAGGTACACCTGTGCACTACTCATGATGTCAGATCAGCATCCTGATGTGGCACACCTGTGAGGTGGGATGGATTATCTCAATATAGCAGATGTGCCCACTACCACACATTTGGACTGATTTGTGACCACTGTTTGGGAGGGATGGTTATATTGTGTATCTGGAATGAATTTTAGGTCTCTACGTCCATCCCATGGGGAATGGGAGCAGTAACAAAGGTGTTGCGTTTATATTTTTGTTGAGTGTAGTTTATCTACAAGACACCCACCTAAACTATAAGGAACAAGAGAAATGAAAAAGAATGGATTTTACAAATGTATTTTCATTTGTAAACCTTCTAGTTTTGGTGCAGTACCACGTGATATAATAATAGAGACCCTAATAAATAATTTTAAAACTTTTCCCATATTTAATATGACCTATAACCTGTACATTTCAACTGGAAAAAACAAACACATCTTTTAGGGAAAAAATATAAAATGAAAAACATACAATGAGCTGGTTGCAAAAGTGTGCGTATCCTTAAAACAACACTTTGTTGAAGCACCTTTTGATTTAACCACAGCAATCAGTCTTCTTGCGTAAACACATGCCATCAAGTAAAGACAGCCTGATTCACCACAAATAAAGTTCAGCTGTTCTAGTAAGATTTTTTTCTGACATTTACTCAGTTGTTTGATACAGGAAAAGGCCATGGTTCACGGGGAATTCACAAAGCATCAAAGAGACCTTGAAGGTATCAGTAATGTGAACGATACAGAAAAATAGGGCTGTTCGATATAACGATATATATTGGATGACAATATAAAAACGTCTATCGTTTCATTTTACACTATCGTTTGTTTCATGGTGTCGCAAAATAAACTGTTTACGGCAATATTTTGTCATCGTTTTGATGGTCACTGTAGTGGCTATATTAATTTCTTAAAGTTCTCTCTTTCTCTTATATTTAATATAACCACACTAGGGACGACAAGCGCCTGTTTTTATGCGTTTTGGTTAGCAACAACGACGGTAACACCATCGCGTGTCCGCTTGTTTATATTCCACATAAACTTTTCACAATAAAGCTCAAGATCCTGTTGAGACTTTTCAAAATAAACTGAATCACGTGAAAGAGCAGATTATTCACGGATGAGAAGCAAAAAAAAGAGCCGCCAGGTGCTAAAAAATAAACCTTAGACTCAAACGGTAGAACAGGCTTTTCCCCGCAGCACGCCGTGTAATAAATACTCACAAAGAAAATGGCGGCCGTTACAACTTATGTCTAAAAATGTATAGTTTCATGCATCTGTTAAAACACTCGACTCCAGCTACATGACGCGCAGCTGGAAGCACTTCCCGCAAGTCGAGCTGCCCGAGATTCACAGAATTTACAGAAAATGTTACATTTTTGTGATTTATATCGTTATCAGGACGATAGAATTCTTACATCGGGATATGAGATTTTGGTCATATTGCACAGCCCTACAGAAAAATGTTCATGGTGCCAGTTTAGCTCAGTGGGTGAGCAGACATCCAGGTGGCACCTGGCCAGAAAGTAGTGGCCTGAGACCAACCTGCACCCCTTTGTTGCATGTCTTCCCTGCTTTCCTGTCTTTCTACACCGTCTCTATCCAAAAAAGGCTAAAATGCCAAAAGAAAATCCACAACATTGCATATACAGTGGGGCAAAAAAGTATTTACTCAGCCACCAATTGTGCAAGTTCCCCCACTTAAAATGATGACAGAAGTCAGTAATTTGCACCAGAGGTACACTTCAACTGTGAGAGACAGAATGTGAAAAAAAAATCCATGAATTCACATGGTAGGATTTGTAAAGAATTTATTCGTAAATTAGGGTGGAAAATAAGTATTTGGTCACCTCAAACAAGGAAAATCTCTGACTCTCACAGACCTGTAACGTCTTCTGTAAGAAGCTTTTCTGTCCCCCACTCGTTACCTGTATGAATGGCACCTGTTTGAACTCATCATCTGTATAAAAGACACCTGTCCACAGCCTCAAATAGTCAGACTCCAAACTCCACCATGGCCAAGACCAAAGAGCTTTCGAAGGACACCAGGAAAAGTATTGTAGACCTGCACCAGACTGGGAAGAGTGAATCTACAATAGGCAAGCAGCTTGGTGTGAAAAAAATCAACTGTGGGAGCAATCATCAGAAAATGGAAGACATACAAGACCACTGATAATCTCACTCGATCTGGGGCTCCACGCAAGATCTCATCCTGTGGGGTCAAAATGATCATGAGAACGGTGAGCAAAGATCCCAGAACCACACGGGGGGACCTGGTGAATGACCTGCAGAGAGCTGGGACCAAAGTAACAAAGGTCACCATCAGTAACACACTACAATGGCAGGGAATCAAATCCCGCAGTGCCAGACGTGTTCCGCTGCTGAAGCCAGTGCATGTCCAGGCCCGTCTGAAGTTTGCCAGAGAGCACATGGATGATACAGCAGAGGATTGGGAGAATGTCATGTGGTCAGATGAAACCAAAGTAGAACTTTTTGGTATAAACTCAACTCGTCGTGTTTGGAGGAAGAAGAATACTGAGTTGCATCCCAAGAACACCATACCTACTCTGAAGCATGGGGGTGGAAACATCATGCTATGGGGCTGTTTTTCTGCCAAGGGGACAGGACGACTGATCCGTGTTAAGGACAGAATGAATGGGGCCATGTATTGTGAGCCAAAACCTCCTTCCATCAGTGAGAACTTTGAAGATGAAATGAGGCTGGGTCTTCCAACATGACAATGATCCAAAACACACCGCCCGGGCAACAAAGGAGTGGCTCCGTAAGAAGCATTTGAAAGTCCTGGAGTGGCCTAGCCAGTCTCCAGACCTCAACCCCATAGAAAATCTGTGGCGGGAGTTGAAAGTCCGTGTTGCTCGGCGACAGCCCCAAAACATCACTGCTCTCGAGAAGATCTGCATGGAGGAATGGGCCAAAATACCAGCTACTGTGTGTGCAAACCTGGTAAAGACTTATAGTAAACGTTTGACCTCTGTTATTGCCAACAAAGGTTATGTTACAAAGTATTGAGTTGTATTTTTGTTATTGGCCAAATACTTATTTTCCACCCTGATTTACGAATAAATTCTTTACAAATCCTACCATGTGGATTCATGGATTTGTTTTTTTCCACATTCTGTCTCTCACAGTTGAAGTGTACCTCTGGTGCAAATTACTGACCTCTGTCATCATTTTAGGTGGGGGAACTTGCACAATCGGTGGCTGACTAAATACTTTTTTGCCCCACTGTATCATGGAACACAGTGAAGACAGTCAAAGTTAAAAGTGGAAAAAATATGGAAAAACAGTAATATTGCAAAGAACTGGGCGTCCCCAAAACTGATGAAACAACAAGATGAAAACTCATCATAGAGGCTGCTAAAAGAACTACAACAACACTGAAGGAGTTGCAGCTACAGTACTGGGAAGTGCTAGTTGTGTACTACATGTGACAGAAATTTCCTGTATTCTCCATATGTCTGGACTATGGGGTAGGTTTGCAAGATGGTAGCCTTTTCTAAAAAAAAACAAAAACAAAAACAAACAAACAACCAAAACAAAACATCTAAGCCAGGCTACAATTTGCAAAAAAATACTCAAAGTTTCCCAAAAGCATATAGTAAAATGTGTAATAGTATGATAAGACCATGGTTGAACTGGTTGTACGCTTAGCTCTGACAATACTATCCATAACCAAAAGACCACCATACACATGGTGGCAGGGTCATGGTTTGGGGTTGCTTTTCTTCAGTTGGAAATGCAGCTTTAGTCAATTATGTACAGTTACAAACACCAGTCGCTTTTGGATCCAAAGTTTTTGATGTCTGCTAGGAAGATGACAATGAAGAAGACTTTCAACTTTAAAGACAACAAAACTCAAGGATCCCACGAATGCAAAAACAACAAAACAATGATTTCACCAGAAAAAAGTAAAGTTTTGAAATGGTCCACCAGTACCCAGAGTATGTGGGGCAACCTAAAGACATAAGAGATGACCTCACAATCCCAAAGATTTGGAGCATATTTGCAAGGAAGAGTGGGCAAATATTGCCAACTCGAGATTTGCCATGCTGATAGACTCTTACCAATAAGACTGATTGATGTGAATACAACGTATCAGTTTAAGGGTGTGCAAAGTTATGTAACCATTTTTAAACATTTAAAAAAACATTTAAACAGATTTGTTTTTCAATTCAACTGAGCAGATTATAGGTTACATTTAAACAGGAATGTGTACACTTTTTATATGTACTGTACCTCCTTGGGACCAATTTCTCTTAAAAAATTAAAAATGACAGTCTAATTATTTTTTTCATGTAACAATTTCAATGTCACCTTCTTATTCTAGTGCACTGCTGGTATTTGTAAATAAATATAATGACATCATAATCTCTGGTACAAATTCCAATTTGGAAGTTCTATTTCATTCAAGGGGAAGTGCACTCTTAGTTGTAGACTATTATGAAGAGCTACCAAGCGAAATCATCGTTTTAATAAAATGGCACCCCTGTGTTCAGCTGTAGTTCTCTTACTACATTTTAATGTTTTACACACAAACCAGGCAAATTACTGAACATTGTAAATGTATCCTTTCTGTTTATTTTCACTTGCTGATGTTTAATTTTTCCACATGTTTGCACTTCTGGATGTGTATCAAACATAGGACAAATTTAATTACCATTCAATGAATGAATGATATAATGACTGTGAACCACAGTTAGACTAGATGACAGCAGTTGCTTTTATGAATGTTGTGTGGAAAACAGGAATACTTACTGAAGAAAATTATAGAAATGCTGTATGAGTGATGAAGATGAATCTGTCACAGCCTTTGTCATGCAATGACGATGACCTATAAAACACAAGACACCGCTCAGTGATCTTTTACACTTCCATCTCTGCAATGATTCCGCAACACCATGAGCTTGATTGAGTGCAAAAAATGTATGCAAAACAACTTTAACAGCGCATTAGTGAGTAAACATTGCATAGCACGAGACCCCACCGGCGTGAAAATATCGAGAGGCATTGTCTCATTTCAATGAATTCGCCCTTGTAGCCAGAACAAGACATGTAGGCCAAAACCCTTTGACCACCGGGTTCATTTCATCTAACTGCCCCGAATTAAGGAGGCACAGTTGCAGTGACTATTTTGCTACGCAGTGGTCTCAGGTAAATCGGCAGATGCCCGATCGGACTATCTGTGTTGAGGGTACCGATGTACTGTGTCGAGCCTCGTGAACAGTAACGCCACAAAATATGCGAGCTGCGTGAATAAACGACCCGTTCGTCCATTTAACACGCTTCTACCACTAAGCACACATTTGTTTTAAAATCTGCGTGCAAAATGTCGACGTAAGCCTTGACAAGACAGACAAGCAAAATGCGAGTCCATCTTGCTTTGGTTTAGAGGAGGAAAAAACCCAAGTACGGTACAGTAGTGGGGATATTTCACTCCTGTCAAACTCCCCGACAATGTCGCCGAAAATGCCTCCCACACCAAGAAGGAAAACAATCTCTCTGGTTAATTAAAGTGGGAATTTTTTGACCGGGCACATGCATCTGTGGTCAGTGTTTTGCACAGCAGTAGTTCTATTTCCTCACACTGTTACTAGGAATAAAAGTAGCTAGTTAGCTTGCTAGCTGTGCTAACTGGACGAGGTACGCTTTTAATGTGCAATAGTTTCCAATACTGTAAAAAGGTATCGAGCAGCTGTTACCAAAGACACCGACACAAACTGGATTTCACGTATTTGTGCTGTTTCAACTGTTCCTTTACATACAACGCAGGTCTGTGGCCATGTATTTGATGCGGATAGGAGGAGGCGGCGGGGGCATACCACCTCACCGTGAAACAGTTGCCATTTATTTTATACGGCGATTTGAAACAGAACTGAGGAAATATCTGGCAGCACCCTAACCGTGACAACACTGTATGCTTTCTAACAATGGTAAGCAATGAGATGTGGACGAGGGAAAAACATGAAAAGGACAAGCCAGCAGGCGGACATCATGTCCAAACAGCGATTAGAACAATTTTCGGTGTGAGTGACTGAGAGGCTGACAAAACAGCGACTGCTTTTTCACGTAAAAAACATAGAACCACACGTTCTCTGTCATGACCACTCCCTAAACGTCTGAACATACCTCCGGTATCCTGCTCAAGTACCGAAGGGGGCTCTCATCACTGGCGCCGTCCACCTTTTTAACTTATTGACACATCATAACAGTTCTGCACTGGCTGTACGAAAGCAAGCGAGGTCAAGTCGATTCAAAGAACACCAACAGAAACAGGAAGTGGTGTTATTTACCATTAAAATAAAACTTCACATATTTCAGCAAAAATATATCAATCTTCACTCCAGGTACAGGTATTTATTTATATTATCTTTGACGTGTGATCCATGCTCTTCTGCTTATCCGATTCAGGGTGGGGGGCTTGGAGAGCGTCCCACCTGCCATAGGGTAAGCCCTGGACAGGATGCGCACAGATCAAGGACCAGGGTTGTAAAAAATTTTCTGGAAGAATCTGCCAGAAGTCTGGGATAATATTGTAATAGTTCATATAAAATAATTACTTTGAATTAATTATGGAAAGGCTGTATGAGTGATGAAGATGAATCTGCCACAGACATGACGTATGAATATAAAATACACTGTTCTCAGTCATTTTTTTTTACACTGCAACAATTCTGCAACAACATTAGCTTGATTGGGGAAAATGTATGTAAATGACATTTAACAGCGCATTAGGGAGTAACAAGCCCCACAAGTGAGCACAAGGCCCCACTAATTAGCTTTTAATTTATACACACACACACACACTAACACACACACACACAGAGAGAGAGAGAGAGTATATATTGCCAAATACTTTCTTGTCATAGGAATTATTAACTTCTTCAGTTTTACTTGTGACCCATTAATAAACAAAAACTTTCCATTTTGCCCTAGGACTTAACAACATCCATCTTTCTCTAAAATATTAATTTAAATACTATCCTCCCCTTGTCTTGCGAACAGCAATTTTATGTTATAAAAATATAAAACACTACCGTCAATTGAAAGCTTTTATTTCATAACACAAACCGGATGTCGACCTTGTTATTCTCTAGAACTTTATTGTGGTACAGAAACGCAGGACTTAACCAGATGATGAATGCTACTGTCGGCGAAGGCGACACATTAAACTGCTTCAACCCACCATAATAACACCGTTATGGGTTCAATCTGGGGAAAACACACACTTTTTCAGTCACTCAATATAACAGAAATCACTTTCGTTTTCCTCGAGGTGGGAGAAAATTCATATCTCATCTATTCCCTCCCCTCCCCCGGTTTCCGAAGTGCTCATTCACAGACTGGCCTGTACTCGCCAACACCATCTTTCACTTAACTTTATATCTTTGAGCTCAGCCTGGGTGTCAAAGGTCACCGAAAAGCTGCGGTTGCACGTAAAAACACCGATAACTACGTACTTACCGCTGTTCCAATCAATATCGTCCGAGTGCCTACTTGTTATAAGCTTCCTGGGCGTTTGCGCGTGATAACTGATTCAAAAATGTTCTATTGATATATACCAGCGGGGTTAAAGATACGTACCTGTCAAAAGCACCACTTGACACGGCTAGTCAACTGCATGATTCTTCTTTAACAGCTTTAGCCGAGAAACTATCAACAGTTTTACAGAATTCTGTACGGACCGAAAAGAGCCACCCCGTCATGCAATTCCGTACGTGAATGGACACCGTTTTTGATTGACGGGGTGTCTTCGCCAATTAGAATCGTTGTTATATTGTAGCGTTTAGAGACTGTGCAAAGTCCTCAAGATTAATATGGATAAAATTACTCATAAACAACGCAAAATATCGTTAATATCGTCACACTGAGCTTCTGTAGTATTCATAAGAGGAAACTGCTCTGTGGTGTTTTATTCTTCGTTTTGTGGAAATGTAGAGAAAACATGTAGATACGTTGTGTGTGTGTGGCAAAGATAATACTGACTGATGTTACAGTAAGGGGACAAATTAGAGAGAGAAAACCCCTCAACCTTTAACCTTTCCAACACACACACACACACACACACACACACACACACACACACACACACACACACACACACACACACACACACACACACACACACAGAGCAGAGTCAGGGGTTATTATTTTAAAGTTCCGTATTTAGGTGTAAAGGAACGTCATTTGTCCCGAACTTCAGCAAAAAATTTAAAAAAGACACAAAACTGGAGTTATTCTGTGTCTTTACGCTGCATAGCTGCCTCTTCTTCTCTCATTCTCTCCCCCTCCATCTCCTGTTGCTACTTCAATCATGAAACTCATCAATGATCAGCTGATCGGCTTTGCTGTCCTAAGTCCCGTCTCGTTTGTTTATCCCCCACTTTGCGCCAGAAAGACGAAACCAGCGGATGTCGCGCTAAACAACAGCAACACGTTTAAGCTTGATAAGCTGTTGTTATAATTTATTTGATATTACTTTCTAGTATCAGCTGATGTTTGCTGGAGCCACAGCCGTATACTTTTCTTTCTTATTCTCATTTAAAATGTCTAGGTTTTAATAAATACAACCGAATCTTACAACCAAAGTGGTCATCTGATGTATATAAAAATTCATTATTGTATATAGTAAATATTAAGTCTAATATATGCCCTAATAAGCTATAGTACCATGTGTGCAGTCTGCAATTCTGTTGCAGAAAGATATTGAATCTATTTAATTACTGTAGAAAAATAACTGGTTTCTGTGCATTTGTTTTACCCTGGCAATACATTAAAGTCGATTACGTCGATTAAGCATCATGAGGCGGAGGGTGGGGGGGTGGTCCCCTATTTTTTTACTGGGAGTTGGCAACCCTGCTAGTTAGTTACAGTGGGGCAAAAAAGTATTTAGTCAGCCACCGATTGTGCAAGTTCCCCCACTTAAAATGATGACAGAGGTCAGTAATTTGCACCAGAGGTACACTTCAACTGTGAGAGACAGAATGTGAAAAAAAAAATCCATGAATTCACATGGTAGGATTTGTAAAGAATTTATTCGTAAATTAGGGTGGAAAATAAGTATTTGGTCACCTCAAACAAGGAAAATCTCTGGCTCTCACAGACCTGTAACGTCTTCTGTAAGAAGCTTTTCTGTCCCCCACTCGTTACCTGTATGAATGGCACCTGTTTGAACTCATCATCTGTATAAAAGACACCTGTCCACAGCCTCAAACAGTCAGGCTCCAAACTCTGCCAAGGCCAAGACCAAAGAGCTTTCGAAGGACACCAGGAAAAGTATTGTAGACCTGCACCAGACTGGGACGAGTGAATCTACAATAGGCAAGCAGCTTGGTGTGAAAAAAACAACTGTGGGAGCAATCATCAGAAAATGGAAGACATACAAGACCACTGATAATCTCCTTCGATCTGGGGGCTCCACGCAAGATCTCATCCCGTGGGGTCAAAATGATCATGAGAACGGTGAGCAAAGATCCCAGAACCACACGGGGGGACCTGGTGAATGACCTGCAGAGAGCTGGGACCAAAGTAACAAAGGTCACCATCAGTAACACACTACAACGGCAGGGAATCAAATCCCGCAGTGCCAGACGTGTTCCGCTGCTGAAGCCAGTGCATGTCCAGGCCCGTCTGAAGTGTGCCAGAGAGCACATGGATGATACAGCAGAGGATTGGGAGAATGTCATGTGGTCAGATGAAACCAAAGTAGAACTTTTTGGTATAAACTCAACTCGTCGTGTTTGGAGGAAGAAGAATACTGAGTTGCATCCCAAGAACACCATACCTACTCTGAAGCATGGGGGTGGAAACATCATGCTATGGGGCTGTTTTTCTGCCAAGGGGACAGGACGACTGATCCGTGTTAAGGACAGAATGAATGGGGCCATGTATTGTGAGCCAAAACCTCCTTCCATCAGTGAGAACTTTGAAGATGAAATGAGGCTGGGTCTTCCAACATGACAATGATCCAAAACACACCGCCCGGGCAACAAAGGAGTGGCTCCGTAAGAAGCATTTGAAAGTCCTGGAGTGGCCTAGCCAGTCTCCAGACCTCAACCCCATAGAAAATCTGTGGCGGGAGTTGAAAGTCCGTGTTGCTCGGCGACAGCCCCAAAACATCACTGCTCTCGAGAAGATCTGCATGGAGGAATGGGCCAGAATACCAGCTACTGTGTGTGCAAACCTGGTAAAGACCTATAGTAAACGTTTGACCTCTGTTATTGCCAACAAAGGTTATGTTACAAAGTATTGAGTTGTATTTTTGTTATTGGCCAAATACTTATTTTCCACCCTGATTTACGAATAAATTCTTTACAAATCCTACCATGTGGATTCATGGATTTTTTTTTTTCACATTCTGTCTCTCACAGTTGAAGTGTACCTCTGGTGCAAATTACTGACCTCTGTCATCATTTTAGGTGGGGGAACTTGCACAATCGGTGGCTGACTAAATACTTTTTTGCCCCACTGTATATGTAATTATTGATTAGGTTGTTTGATATTTCTGGTAAGTACTGTTTAAAATACCAGAATAGGGAGGATGGTGTAGGTTTAAGTTTATTAGATTGATACATATATACCAACAAGACAGTGTACATCACAGTCACAACAGCATTTGTTTTCATTCAAAGGCTTTATGGCTTTTCCTATAATACCTGGTGGGCTGTTCTCTAGTCAAAATGCCCCGGCTGATTTTTTTTTTTTTGTCCCAGTCCAGTCCTGTTTACAACCCAGACTTTAAAATGAGGACTTCTCAAATCAAATCACTTTTATTGTCACATCACATTACTGCAGCACATGTGAGTGAAATTCTTGTGTGCAAGCTTCACAAGCAACAGTGGTGTGCAAAATCCAAGAAACTTATTGTGCAAAAGGAATGGCATATATGTACAATATGGAGTGCATAAATGTCTGGTAAGTGAAAGTGAGGTGTTTATGAAGTGTTCAGCCGTCTGTTGACCTGATGGAAAAAGATGTTCCTGAGTCTGCTGGTTTGGGACCGGATACTGCAGTACCTTCTGCCTGATGGAAGTAGTTTAAACAGTTTATGGCTGGGGTGACTGGAGTAATGATCCTTCCCACTTTCCTCAAGCACCACTTCTTGTAGACTTCATGAAGGGAGGGAAGCTCACCTTCAATTATCCATTCAGAACACCGCACCACTCTCTTGAGAGCTTTGTGGTTATAGGCTGCTGCCATACCAGGTGGTGCTGCATCCAGTGAGGATGCTCTCAATGGCACAGTGGTAGAAGGTCCTGCCGATGTGGGGGCTCATGCTGAATCTCTTCCATCTCCTGAGACAGAAGAGGCCTGCTGCACCTTCTTTACTGTTTTGTTTGTGTGAACAGACCATGTGAGATCCTCTGCCAGATGTACACCAAGGAAACAGAAGCTGCTCCCTCTCTCAACAGCAGCGTCGTTGATGGTGATGGGGGTGTGTGCTTTTCTACATCTCCAGAGGTCTACTATCAACTCCTTTGTCTTTGTGATGTTGAGGGTAGGATGGTTCTCTTGGCACCAGTCTGTTAGGGCGCTGACCTCCTCCCTGTAAGCCGTCTTGTCACTTTTGGTGATAGGACGGTGTTGTGTCGTCCGCAAACTTCACAATGATGTTGGAGTTGCTTGTGGCGGTGCAGTTGTAGGTGTATAGTGAGCACAGGAGAGGGCTCAGTACACACCCCTGTGGAGCACTAGTGCTCATTATGACGGGGGATGAGGTGATGCTGCCCAGTCTGACCACTTGGCGTCTGTCAGACAGGAAGTTAGGGATCCAGCTGCAGAGAGAGCTGCTCAGTCCTAGATCCTGCAGTTTTCTGTCTAGCTTCAGGGGAACGATGGTATTGAATATATATTTCTGGATGTGTATACTAAATGTTTTTCTACGTGTGTGTGTGTGTGTGTGTGTGTGTGTGTGTGTGTGTACACATATTTTACAAATTAAATAGAGTCAATAAATAAAAAATATAAAAATATACAGAGTTGAGACATGTGCAAAACAGTGGCATTACTGTACAGTATGGAGTGCATAATGTTAAAGTTCCAGTAGTGAAGCTGAGGTGTCTATGACGTGTTCAGCAGTCTGATGGCCTGGTGGAAGAAGCTGTCTCTCAGTCTGCTGGTACGGGACCGGATGCTGCAGAACCTCCTTCCTGATGGAAGTAGTCTGAACAGTTTATGGCTGGGGTGACTGGAGTCCTTGATGATCCTCCCCGCGTTCCTCAGGCACCGCTTCCTGTAGATGTCTTGGAGGGAGGGAAGCTCACCTCCAATTATCCGTTCAGAGCACCGCACTACTCGCTGGAGAGCTTTGCGGTTGTAGGCGGCGCTGTTGCCATACCAGGTGGTGATGCATCCAGTGAGGATGCTCTCAATGGCACAGTGATAGAAGGTCCTGAGGATGCGGGGGCTCATGCCGAATCTTTTCAGTCTCCTGAGAAAGAAGAGGCGCTGCTGCGCCTTCTTCACTGTTTTGTTTGTGTGTACTGACCACGTAAGATCCTCAGCCAGATGTACACCAAGGAACCGGAAGCTGCTCACTCTCTCCACAGCAGCGCCGTTGATGGTGATGGGGGTGTGTACTTCTCTGCACCTCCGGAAGTCCACTATCAACTCCTTTGTCTTTGCGACGTTGAGGGTGAGATGGTTGTCTTGACACCAGTGGGTCAGGGCGCTGACCTCCTCCCTGTAAGCCGTCTCATCACCGTTGGTGATAAGACCCACCACTGTAGTGTCGTCCGCAAACTTCACAATGATGTTGGAGTTGCTTGTGGCGGTGCAGTTGTAGGTGTATAGTGAGCACAGGAGAGGGCTCAGTACACACCCCTGTGGAGCACTAGTGCTCATTATGACGGGGGATGAGGTGATGCTGCCCAGTCTGACCACTTGGCGTCTGTCAGACAGGAAGTTAGGGATCCAGCTGCAGAGAGAGCTGCTCAGTCCTAGATCCTGCAGTTTTCTGTCCAGCTTCGAGGGAATGATGGTATTGAATGCTGAGCTGTAATCTACAAACAGCAGTCTCACATACGTGTGTCTTTTCTCCAGGTGCGAGAGGGCAGTATATGTAGTGTCAGTGCATCATCAGTGAACCTGTTGCAAATTGTAGAGAGTCCAGTGAGTTGGGTAGTGCAGAGCAGATGAAGTCCCTGACCAGCCTCTCAAAAGATTTGCTCACGATGGGGGTCAGGGCTACCGGTCGCCAGTCATTCAGTGATGAGATGGTGGAGGATTTGGGTACATGGTGGCCGTTTTGAAGCAGGTTGGCACTGCAGACAGACAGAGAGAGGGAAAGGTTGAAGATGTGTGTAAACACTCCAGCCAGCTGAGCCATGCATGACTTGAGGGCTGTCTGCACCACATCTAACAGAGACTCAGAGGGGGCTATAGTACCCAGGAAATGAAAAATGTGTCCATGCCAGTTATACAGTTTAAAATACACACCACTCTAAAAAGGGATCTATACACTACAAACCAACTACATGGAATTTAATGACACTGCACTCGGGCTGGGAATTGATGAGAATCAATAGCACTTATCAATTCAATTCCTTGTAGATTCTCATTGGGTTCTCACTGGCTCCACTTTGAGAGTCACCACTACTAATGACGACACACATATGATCTTTGTCTTACTATTTAGGTATGACCACAAAACCAGCAGCACAAATGAAAGATTAAAACCAGCACAAAGATACTTTAAAGCGATCGCCACAGTGATTCTACTGTAGAAACACAAACTGGTAGAAACAGAGACTCTGGCCTGACTGATCATCCGTTTGTTAACTGTTGAAATGTAGCATAATGCTGTTGTTTCTGTCCTGGATGCAGTTTCCACTTAACTGCGCTCCCATCCTAAAAGCAATGTCCATAGTCACGCTGCAGACTGCACCACCATCTTCCTCCTGAACACACAAAATTAAATCAATTGACTGTAGTGGGGCAGTACGGTGGCACGGTGGTTAGCACTGTTGCCGCACAGCAAGAAGGTCCTGAGTTCAATTCCAACATCAGGCCGGGGCCATTCTGTGTGGAGTTTGCATGTTCTCCCTGTGTTTGCATGGGTTCTCTTCGGGTACTCTGGCTTCCTCCCACCGTCCAAAAACATGCAGCTTGTGGGGATAGGTTAATTGAATAATCCAAATTGTCACAATGTGTGAATGAAAGTGAGTGTGAATGGTTGTCTGTCCCTGTGTGTTGGCCCTGTGACAGACTGGCGACCTGTCCAGGGTGTACCCCGCCTCTCGCCCTATGACAGCTGGGATAGGCTCCAGTGCCCCCCGCGACCCTGAAAAGGATAAGCAGAAGTGGATGGATGGATGGATGGACTGTAGTGCAAGTGGAACCAATAAGCTGAGGCTACGTACACGGGTATTTTTGAAAATGGAGATTTTCCGTTTTAAAAAATAATCCCGTCCACACATAAAGGCAAAAATGAAGGAAAACGCTGCTAGGAACATGCCAAAGCAACAGGTGGCGATATATTCCTAACCGTGTAGAAATGTTGGCCAATCAGAAGTCTAGAAGCCTCGGTGGGAAAAAGTAAACAAAGCTGGGGCATAAGAAGCAGAACCGAGTCGTATGTGTGGAGGGACAGTAACTGTGTGTGTATATGTAAGCATTTAAACACTGCAGAGAGTACAATTAACAGTAACAGTATTGTAGAAATTCATTTCACCGAAACAATAACGTGGCGCACAGTGTGACGTCAAAAAAGGCACACACCTTTGACGCTGCGTTTTCTCCTTTTTTCTCGTCCACACGTAAATGCAAAAACGCAGTTTTCAAAATTATCCACCCTGGCCGGAGTTTTTAAAAATCTCCGTTTTCAGTGACCGAAAACGCCGTTTACGTGTGGACGAAAGGTGCAAACGCATAGAAAAATCTGCGTCCTTTGGGGCTCTACTCAGCTCTTTGGTGGTCCTCCTCGGGTCCTTGTACTCTGGGGCCTCTGGATATCTGGGGCCTGGATCTCCTCCATACCTGTTTCATACCCTGGAGGACGGGGCTGTGGCCCCCCCACACTCCCTAGCAGATCGTTACATGGAGAAACCTTTGGAATGCAAGCATGCTGATCCACACAGGTATGCACACAGGTGTGCACACAGGTGTACACACGGGTGTTCACAGACGTGGACTACACCTTTCTTGGCTGCTGCCTCAAAGCACATTGTGCGCT
Organism: Rhamphochromis longiceps; assembly: GCF_057381845.1. Taxonomy (NCBI): domain Eukaryota; kingdom Metazoa; phylum Chordata; class Actinopteri; order Cichliformes; family Cichlidae; genus Rhamphochromis; species Rhamphochromis longiceps. Next base: position 7,115,140 of record NC_140566.1, read on the forward strand.
GTCTATCTTGCGTGCTGCACAATATTGTTTATTATTTAGTATCTACTGTTATCTACTGCTAGCTAGTTTATTGTGATGGTGCTGTTTTTTTTTTTATTATGTTGCTCTTTGTTGTTTGCTTTCTCTTCTGTTTTTTTTCTCCATACAGGTGATCCAGGTGTTTTTTTTTTTTTTCTCTCTTCCCCCCTTCTCACCGTCTCTTCTCCCCTTTGATTTTCTTTCTCTCCCTCTCTTTCTTTCATTCTTTCTCCCTGTCCTATCCCCCAGTCATGTCTGTCCCGTTTGTAGCAACTGAAAATAAAATAAATTCATACTTATAATAAAGGTCAATCAAATGGACCAATATGGCAAGACCATGATGATCCACTTGGTAAAATAAATCCGCTTGGCATCTTTCTTGGCCTTAAGACAAGAATTCTGATGGCTAAAGATCCAAACGGGACACAAAAAAAAAATCCAAAAAAAAAATCTGCGTTTTCAAAAATACCCGGGTACGTGTGGACGTAGCCTGAATTGATAGACAAGCAGATTAACTATTCCAAGAAACTGGACTACTGGGAACTGGTTCTCTACCTGCAGTTCAAAAAAGCACCCCTCAAACAGCCAAACCCATCTGTTCTCTGACTGGATAGTTAAATTTGTGATTGACATGACATTGGCCAATCAGATGAAAGGAAGAAAAATAGGGTCAAAATTCGTACTTGTAACTTGAAACTTGAGTGCAGACTTTCTCACGTAGTTTTTTGGCTAAGTCCACACACAAATCTTTTTTACGCACACACAAATTCATTTTACACATACAAATCTTTTTTACACACACACAAATTTACACACACAAATTCTTTTTACACATACAAATCCTGATTTACAAGTACAAAATATTTATGACCACAATTTGAGCCCATAGGATACAGCCGTTGTCAGAGACATTTTATGTTTTTAGTGCTATTGTAACTTGTCAGCACAAGAGGGAGTAGTAACGCTACTTGCACCTGACTCCACACCCATTTAATCCAGGTTCAATGGTGCTCAAATGTGATGAGATGGAACTGAGGCAAACAGTTTTTTGACCGTCTATTATCATGTAAGGTTGTGTTGGATCCTCTTGGCATATGAAAAATTGAAATAGAGGCAACTGTTTTATGGACATTGTCAAAATTAGAAGAATAAATGATGCATCATTTTATTTCAAAGAAATGGTTAATGGATACTTATTTTGCATGTGTCACAACAACTGTCATTTCATCATCTGTGGTGGTTGATCTTTCATTGGTGAAGTCTGGTCCTACATAAGCCAAAAACATCCTCTTTGGAGAGTTTTGGAACAAAAGAGACTGCGCTGAATTGTGATGCTGTTACCGTTGTCCTCCACCTGCTGCGCACCAGGGCTGTTGGAGCTACGTGTCATGGAGGTCAACTGGACATCAGGGCATCTATGACGGCCAGTGCAAAGGTATGTATATTGCTACAAAACCAGGGAATGGCCATTCATGTTTAAAGTGTGCACACATACCTTAGCATGCAAAAGAGCAATGCATTGGCTACCGACTGAGTGACTCTTAATCTTGAAGGCAAACAGATTAACAAAGGTCTGATTGTTTAAAAACCATAGAAAAAGACTGATTCTGATCCAGAACCTTTGCCTGTGTCTGATACTGAACCCAAGGCTGGATCTTCTGATCTAGTGCCTACTGTTTTAATGACTGAGAAAAGACTCATGGAAAAAACTGCTGATTTGCAAAATGAAAGAAAGATTAAATTCCAGAGGGCTTGATGAATGAAATTTCTTTTGTTAAAGAGGTAAAAGTTACACTTGAAAAATATATTTTTGTTGATGATCCTAAAACCCAACATGAAGTGTTGATGACTTATTTGCCAAAGGATGAGTCTGAAAGACAAGAAATGTGGTTCAAGATAAAAATGCTTAGTGATTGACTGAAAAGGAAAGGTGTTCAAACAAATAAAAGTGGTCTTGAAAATGAACAAGTGTGTTTGTAATGTGGGGTGTAAAGGATCAGGCAAAAGCAATAGGCCCTCCACAAGGTCTGCAGTGCTCCAAGGCAGTAATGGTTGCAGTTATTGCTCATGCAGCTGCATTAAAGGAAAAGCTTGCATTGTAAAAAAGAAAAAAAAAAAAAGTTGATCAACTGAGATGGCAAATGGAGAACCTTTAAACTGAAGTTGAAATTGTAGCATCCACAGCTACATTTGGAGTATTTAATGCTTCAGATTACAGCAGCATTTTTTTTAAAACTTGTCATTCCAATGCAGGGGTCTCAAACCCACTGATGGGACTGTCATCTCATGTGAGGGCTACTTTAGGGCTCAAGTTGTACAAAAAACAAACAAGAAAACACCCACAAATATTTCGAAAAGTGTAGTTTTTTCAAATTTTATTTTTCATTTCAAATATTGTGTAACAAAAAAACCCTGCAAACGTGAACGCGTTTTTCCCCCCCTCACTGTTAACTAACTGAAGCCTTTCATTTAACTGCCAAATAAACATTGGTATACATGTGATAGCACTTGTGCTATAATTTTGTTCATATTGAACAAAATAAAGATGTAGACAAGAGTGTACTGATACATTTTTGACTCTCTCACTGAACTAACACAGCCACTCTCTGCTCATACTGCCTTCATATTATATACGTTTTTGCTTTTTAAAGAACTTATTTTAAAATTGCACTCAACAACAGACAAATCCTCCCTAACAAAAAAAAAAGTAACTTCTAGGGCCAAATTTCATTATATTTCTTCACGTCAATATACATTTACACTATAGGCTAGTGTAAGGAAGAGGACTCCCTTACTGCATTTATTTATACTGTATTATATTATCTTTATAGCACTTTAGAGCACACCTTTCACTTTATTAAAAGCACCTTATCAAGCACTTTATTTAGCATTACACTTTAAGCATGGATTTGCACACAAGAAGTTTAAATATTTATTGACTATTTATTGGGAATTTTAAAATCAGTTGGTAGCCTTATTTCAGATCCTGCACAGCTGCTCCTCGTCAATGAATGTGGTGGTTGTCTGTCAGGAGAGAAGAATGGTGATTGAGATTGTGATCAAGGTTTACCAGTAAGGAAAACTAATGCAAATATGTGTGTGAAATCTAGGAATAAAAGTGGTGCAAATAAGTGTTTGTAAGATAATGATTACTCACCTTTCTTGCCTGTGTCCTCTTCAAGGTGTTTGGGCAAAGGTTTCCCTGGGGGTCCAGACACCATTTAAAGGTTCCGGGAGAGTCCATGGGTAAAGAGTGTGTGGTGAATCTCTTTGTGCTTGGGTTTCTGGGTTTTTATAATATTGGGTTTGGTGTAACATTAAGTGTGAAATATTTATTAATATGTAAATGTGAAAATGTATTTATTTATTCTTATTGATATATTGTATACTGTGGTGGAAGGTTGGGATTTAAGAATTTACCTGAGAGTGGAATAATGGTTAAGTCTGTGACAGCTGAACATATTTAAGGCTGCCAGTTGTCATTAGAGGGTGGATTTTTGTGCTGTGAAGAAGTTTGACAAGTTAATTGTAGTAAGGAGAGCTGTATAGGAAATAAATGCTTTGTTCCACTACACTTGCCTTGGTCCATCTCACTGTATTTCCAGCCGCTAAGGGCTGCCCTGTTACAAGTGGTGTCAGGAGTGTGTCACTCGTGCCACAGTGAGAAGATGATGACAAGAGGTGGAAGAAAGCCAGGCCAAGAGGAGCAGCCTGATGAAGGAGTTGGAGCTTCATCTGAGCTAGAGGCCATGGCAGCAAAAAGCCCTGAGGACAAATTGGAGGAGTTGACAGGGTTGGTGAAATCTCTTATGCGGTCTCAAGCTTGAGAGACTTCCAACTGCCCTCCAAGGTGCTCAGGAACTTTTACTCCTGCACCATAGAGAGCATCCTGACGGGAAACATCTTAACCTGGTTCGGGAACAGCACCATGCAGGACAGACGAGCTCTACAGAGGGTTGTGCGGTCAGCTGAGCGCACCATCCGCTCCGAGCTCCCTGACCTGCACTCAATCTACAGCAGGCGGTGCTGGACCAAGGCCAGGAAGATCGTGAAGGACCTCAGCCATCCCAACAACAGACTGTTCTCTCTGTTGAGGTCAGGAAAGCGATTCCGCTCCCTGAAGACCAACACAGAGAGACTGAGGAGGAGCTTCTTCCCGCAGGAGATACGGTCTCTCAATCACACCACCACACAGTACTGACCCACACATACAGTTCTTACACACACTGGACATTCTGGACATTGTTTCACTTCATTACTTAAATCACGCTGCTGTTATTGTGTATATGCTGCTGTTATTGTGTATATATTTATTTATATTTCTTCATACATTCTTATATAGTTCTATATTGTGTATTTTGTTGTACAGTTATTTTATTTTCAACTTTAATTTATATATTTTATCTTATTCTCCCAGTTAAATTTACCCTTCATTCTAATTTGTGTTGTACAGTTATTTCATTTTTAACCTTAATTTATATTTTATTCCTTCCTAGTTAAATTTACCCTTTTTAATTTTTCATATTTATTTCTTATCTTATTCATAGCCTTTTCCTTTTTTGTTTTCTTAAGTCACGAGCAGTTGTCCAAGCATTTCACTACATATCGTACTGTGTATGACTGTGTACGTGACAAATAAAATTTGAATTTGAATTTGAAGCAGCCAGAGACCAAAAGTGGGAGAAGGATTTGTCACGTCAGGAGCAAAGGTGGAAAGGTATGCAGCATCAATTTCAGCAAATCCAGCAACAAGTTAACGCTGTAATATAAGCCTGATCCACCAGAGGCGCCAGCGCTCCCTACAACATCTGAAGATCAAGAACTTGGATTCAATGGTGAAGACATTCCAGTGGCCAGTGGGTCCAGGTCTTTAATTGAACCAAAACTTTTTCCTCTGTCACCAGAAGATGACATTGAACATTTTCTGACTACGTTTGAAAGAATGGCAAACGTGTGTCGATGGTCCAGAGATGAGTGGGCTATTCGTCGAACCAGGTAAATTGACAGGTAAATCCCGCACAGCCTACATTCTTATGGATTTAACAGACTCTGAGAATTATGATAAGGTGAAAGAGGCAATTCTGGCAAAATATGAGATCACTGCTGACACCTACAGACGCCGCTTCAGATCTCTGAAAGTTGAACCAGGTGAGACGCCACGTGAACTTTATGTAAGATTGAAAGACCTGTTTTCAAGATGGATTAAACCTGAAAAATCAACTGTAGAAGAAATATCTGAGCAGATAATTCTGGAGCAGTTTTTGAGAATGGTAAACTCAGAGCTGGAGATCTGGATACATGAGCATGACCCGAAGACGGCAAAAGAAGCAGCTAGCCTCTCAGAGGTTTTCACTTCAGCCAGAAAAGGAAGCAAGAGCACCTACTTCAGCCGGGAGACCCACTACGCCCAACCAAGTAAGTCCATTGGGGGTGAACAGTAGTGATGGGCAGATGAAGCTTCATGAAGCACTGAAGCTTTTCATCCAATTGGTTCATCCCAGTGCAAAGCTTCTTGAAGCTTCATTTGCTCTAGTAGGACACCTACTGGACGTAAAAATATTAGTTGGCAAGAATTTGAAGTGTGGCCTTTTGCACACAGCCTGTAAATGTCAACAACAAAAGGAGTGTGTAAAACATGTATATTGTAGTGATGCAGTATACTGTGTATATTTATACTGGCAGTATGGAAAATGATTATTTGGAAATGCTTAAAATGGAAATGATCATTTACTGTGAGGTGTGGTTAGGGTGTGGACAGTAGTTGTGCTTTTGTAACGTTGAGGTATGGACAGCTACATACTGCCTGTTCACATTTTATTCTGTAAAAACTAAATTTTCACTGCTTTTATGACCTTTTTAGTGGGGAGAACATAGCTAGGATTTAATGATTTAACAAATCTTTTGAATCCTTTGTCCTCCACAATGCTAATGGCTGGGAGTCCTCAATCACCATGCTAACCAGGTCTTCATCTATTTGAGATTGTCTTTATTGTCTTTCCTCAGGAGAACAAAGCACAAATATAAATATCACACGCGTAACTTATAACAGTTGTATAATATTGTTATATCATTTAGTAACATTACAGCATGCTATATTATCATTGCATTTGATGGCTCACCTAGTCTTGCTCCACAATCAGTGTTCCCCTTATTCTCATGCAAAGCTCTGTAGTGCCTAAGCATGGATGGGGTGTTGTTGTTATATCCCAGCTCCCTGGCACATAGCAAACACTTCACCTTGTACAAAAGTAAAGACAGCTTAGCATAAATTGTATTGCACCATCAGTATTATGAAAATGCATCTTCTGTAGAAATTTACATACCTTGTTGGGAGGAATAAGATCAATGTTCCTGTCACGGCTGGCGGAGTGAGCCGTGTGGTGTGGAGGAAAGGGAGGACCCAAAATGCAGCAGTGACTGATGATACGAGTGATGTTTATTTACAAAGTGAAAATGGCAGAAACAGGCAGTGAGGCATGACAAAACGACTGAAGAAACCTAAACTGGGAGAACTAAATGACAAACCAGAGACCATACAAAAGGGGTGCGGGGCAGAGAGACGCAGAGACAGGAACACCATAGAACGCAGACGAGCCGACAATGAACACAGACCGACACCCACTAAATATACACACACAAGGTAATCAGGTAATCACACACAGGAGGGAAGAACAGCTGAACCTAATACACATGAGGACCGGAGGACACAAGCTGAACACAATGACAACAGACACAGACCTTCAAAATAGAATAGGAAATCCAGAACATGAGCCTTCAAAGTAAAGCAGGAACACACAGACTGATTTACAACACAACACGGGGACATGAACAGAGCACCAAGGACAGACACAGGTAGGGCTGAATACACACACCAAACTACAGGTTCAACCCTAAACCAATACAAAATCAGAATAAACACAAAGCACAAAAATGAACTTCAAGGAAACACAAAACGCTGGGCCAAAATGACCCAGGACCATGACAGTACCCCCCCTCCAAGGGCTGACTCCAGACAGCCCAAAACAAAAACAGATGACCAACCCAGGGCGGGCGGCGGGGGCCCAGGACGGAGGGACCAACACCGAACAAAAACAAGCCCCAGCGAACCAAGTGACCTGTCCAAAACAAACACACATGCTGGAGCACAAGGACAAAACACAGTTCAGGAGGCCGGCCCGGAGGCTGACACAGATCCAAAAGCCGACCGAGCGGAAGGCAGCGGTGGCGGAGTGGAGGCAGTTCAGGGGGCCGACCGCGCACACGGCAACGGCGGCGACGGGCAAACAGTTCTGGGGACCGACCGTGCACACGGCAACGGCGGCGACGGGCAAACAGTTCTGGGGACCGACCGTGCACACGGCAACGGCGGCGACGGGCAAACAGTTCTGGAGGCCGACCGTGCGGACGGCAACAGCGGCGTGGAAACAGTTCTGGGGGCCGACCGTGCGGACGGCAACAGCGGCGTGGAAACAGCTCTGGGGGCTGACCGTGCGGACGGCAACAGCGGCGTGGAAACAAGTCCGGAGGCCGGCCACGTGGAAGGCAGTGGCGGCGTTCAGGAGGGCGTTCAGGAGGGCGTCCACGGTGGCGGAGATGCCCAACAAGCGGCCTGGCAGATGACCGACGATGTGAAGGTGGTAGTAGGGGACTTGAAGGCTGCGTGGCCCCTGCAGCCCCAGGCGAAGCGGAGGCTGGACCTGACGAGGCGGAGGCGGAGGCTGGACCAGACGAAGCTGATGAGGACGCTGAAGCAAAAGCTGGACCAGGCGAGGATGATGAGGATGCTGGAGCCGGACCAGGCGACGAGGATGAAGACACGGAGGCTGGACCAGACGAGGATGAAGACACGGAGGCTGGACCAGACGAGGATGCAGAGGCTGGACCAGACGAGGATGCAGAGGCTGGACTAGACGAAGATGATGAGGATGCAGAGGCTGGACCGGATGAAGCCAAAGCAGAGGCTGGACCAGACGAAGATGATGAGGATGCAGAGGCTGGACCGGATGAAGCCAAAGCAGAGGCTGGACCAGACGAAGATGATGAGGATGCAGAGGCTGGACCGGATGAAGCCAAAGCAGACGCTGGACCAGGCGACGAGGATGAAGCCAAAGCAGATGCTGAAACCGGACCAGGCGAGGCCGAAGACTGAGGCCGCAGCAGGCGAGGGTGATGAGACTGCAGCTGGTGATGAGACTGCAGCTGGTGATGAGACTGCAGCTGATGGCTGGACGGGCTCCTCGGGCCCCCCAGCTGACGAGGCAGAAGGCTGGACGGGCTCCTCGGGCCCCCCAGCAAAAACAGTCTCAGACCCAGTGGGCACTGGAGCCCCTGGCACACACAGAACAGAACCAGCAGGCACACGGGCCTCTGGCAGGAACGCAACAGAACCAGCAGGCACGGAGACCTCTGGCAGGGACAGAACGGAACCAGCAGGCGCACGGGCCTCTGGCAGAGACAGAACAGAACCAGCAGGCGCGGAGACCTCTGGCAGAGACAGAACGGAACCAGCAGGCGCACGGGCCTCTGGCAGGGACGGATCAGAACCAGCAGGCACACGGGCCTCTGGCAGGAACAGGTCGGAACCAGCAGGCACACGGGCCTCTGGCAGGGACGCAACAGAACCAGCAGGCACACGGGCCTCTGGCAGGGACGCAACAGAACCAGCAGGCACACGGGCCTCTGGCAAACACAAAGCAGACTGCAGCTGCACTGAGCAGTGACTCAGCTCAGGCAGCGACAGTCCGGTGCAGTCCTCAGCTGGCTTCTTAACCTCCAGGGGTCCAGAGTCGGCTGGGGGCTGGAACCCAGCCTCTGGGGAGGCCCTGGAGCAAGTAACAGTCTCTAAACTAGGGAGGCACGGACGCAGCCTCCTGTACAGAGGGAGTCTGTGAAGACGGAGACGGCATGAATGACTGGGCTAGCGGAGATACCGGAGTCCGAGTTGCTTGCGGCTGTGCAGCTAAACGAGGTAAAGACAGCTCAGCAGGAGAATGAGCAAGCAACACACAGTTCTCCTTGTCGTCTGCTGCACCAAACAAAGTCCCTGGATAAACTGTTCCACAGTCCAAGACAGAAAAAGGGTCCTTCTCACTCACCACGGCCGGCAGTTCTGAAGTTCCAATATCCGGCTGTGGGGTGACGCGCCGACGGCGCGATCGTCGCTTCCTCCCGGGCAAAACCTCCGGCGGGCCGGGCAAAACCTCCGGCGGGAGAAGCTGACGTGGCTGTTCCGGGGCGGCCGTAATCCGCTGCTGCTGGACAAAGTCTGTGGATTCCCGAGCTCGCACCACCCCCCGGGCTTTATGCAGGTTGCAAATTAAGCCTGAAACTCCCTTAAGCTGGCAGAGGTAGGGATTTTCTTCCAGGATTGCTTCGATGGCTTTTAACCCCACCACTTGTGCCCTTGCGTTGGTGGTGTGGGTTACCCAGTCCATCAGGCGTCGGATGCGTGCGAGGTCGCTCTCTCCAGACAAAGCTGCTGGGTCCATGTTTGGTCGGCTCGTACTGTCACGGCTGGCGGAGTGAGCCGTGTGGTGTGGAGGAAAGGGAGGACCCAAAATGCAGCAGTGACTGATGATACGAGTGATGTTTATTTACAAAGTGAAAATGGCAGAAACAGGCAGTGAGGCATGACAAAACGACTGAAGAAACCTAAACTGGGAGAACTAAATGACAAACCAGAGACCATACAAAAGGGGTGCGGGGCAGAGAGACGCAGAGACAGGAACACCATAGAACGCAGACGAGCCGACAATGAACACAGACCGACACCCACTAAATATACACACACAAGGTAATCAGGTAATCACACACAGGAGGGAAGAACAGCTGAACCTAATACACATGAGGACCGGAGGACACAAGCTGAACACAATGACAACAGACACAGACCTTCAAAATAGAATAGGAAATCCAGAACATGAGCCTTCAAAGTAAAGCAGGAACACACAGACTGATTTACAACACAACACGGGGACATGAACAGAGCACCAAGGACAGACACAGGTAGGGCTGAATACACACACCAAACTACAGGTTCAACCCTAAACCAATACAAAATCAGAATAAACACAAAGCACAAAAATGAACTTCAAGGAAACACAAAACGCTGGGCCAAAATGACCCAGGACCATGACAGTTCCCACACAGGGGAGGACATCCTCTTCTTCTTAGCTGGCTCCATTCTCTCCTGACTTTCTCTCCTCACTCTCATAAACCTCCAAACTGTCTCCAAACTCTCACTAACCGCAACTCTCAATCAAACACCCACATTTTTGAATGAAGTCTGAGGGGTTTATATCGCTGTCATAGCTCGTGGCAAAGTTCGAACCACTTCATGAACCAGTCACGTGGTACAGCCGGGAAGCGAGGCTTCGGACGTCATCATTTTCAGCTTCTCCCATAAATGAAGCAAGCCTCGATACGCGCATCGCGGAAACGCTCCCTCAATTACTCGACACAAGCTTCGAAGCCTCTATACAGAATGTCACATCACTAGTGAACATGGTTCTGGTCAAGTTCAGGCTAGAAATCTTTCTAGTTCTAGGCAGCTCCCTTCTCATAGACCTCACAATGTGAAGAAATCCTTTAAGTCTTCAGTTCAGGATATTAAATGTTATCACTGTCATAACTTTGGCCATACACAACAATTTTGCCCTGCCCCTTAAGTCAAAACCATCTCATTTGTGTGCAGTTCCAAGACCAGCCACAGAGCCGGTAGGAAAGAAAGCTTGTACTGTCCCTGTTTTAATTGGTGGGCGTAAAGAGGAAGCTTTGCTTGACTCTGGGTGCTTCCAAACTCTTGTACATTCTAGCATAATTTCAGGAGAAAAGCTAAGTGGGGTTGGAGCTACAATAAGTTGTGTGCATGGAGACGAACACAGGTACCCCACTGCTGAGGTTTACCTGACAGTGGGAGGTCAAACCTACTTGTTAGTGGTAGCTGTGGTTCCCAGTTTGCCATATTCAGTGATACTTGGTAATGACATCCCCACTCTTTTTGATCTAATACATCAGTCAGATTATGACCCTCAAGTGAGTGCTGAGAAAGACATTCAAGGCTTAGGTGATGAATCTGGAAGCTCACTTCCTCTAGATACGACAGCTGAACCATTTACACCCTGTCATGTAGTCACAAGAGCACAAAGTGCAAAGGAAATGATGCAAGAACTACCTTTTTTTTTTTTTTTTGAGGAGTCTCTTGAAACAGAGCCAGGGAAGATTAGGAAGTCTAGGGCTCAGAAAAGAAGAGAAAAGTTCAAAGGCTCAGGGAGATAAAGGTACAGCATTGTT
>NC_140566.1:7131449-7218949 GCF_057381845.1 Rhamphochromis longiceps
CATCTCCACATTCACAAATATACATTTCTGACATTCAAAAACAAAACAAAAACAAATCAGCGACCAATATAGCCACCTTTCTTTGCAAGGACACTCAAAAGCCTGCCATCCATGGATTCTGTCAGTGTTTTGATCTGTTCACCATCAACATTGCGTGCAGCAGCAACCACAGCCTCCCAGACACTGTTCAGAGAGGTGTACTGTTTTCCCTCATTGTAAATCTCACATTTGATGATGGACCACAGGTTCTCAATGGGGTTCAGATCAGGTGAACAAGGTGGCCATGTCATTAGTTTTTCTTCTTTTATACCCTTTCTTGCCAGCCACGCTGTGGAGTACTTGAACGCGTGTGATGGAGCATTGTCCTGCATGAAAATCATGTTTTTCTTGAAGGATGCAGACTTCTTCCTGTACCACTGCTTGAAGAAGGTGTCTTCCAGAAACTGGCAATAGGGCTGGGAGTTGAGCTTGACTCCATCCTCAACCCGAAAAGGCCCCACAAGCTCATCTTTGATGATACCAGCCCAAACCAGTACTCCACCTCCACCTTGCTGGCGTCTGAGTCGGACTGGAGCTCTCTGCCCTTTACCAATCCAGCCACGGGCCCATCCATCTGGCCCATCAAGACTCACTCTCATTTCATCAGTCCATAAAACCTTAGAAAAATCAGTCTTGAGATATTTCTTGGCCCAGTCTTGACGTTTCAGCTTGTGTGTCTTGTTCAGTGGTGGTCGTCTTTCAGCCTTTCTTACCTTGGCCATGTCTCTGAGTATTGCACACCTTGTGCTTTTGGGCATTCCAGTGATGTTGCAGCTCTGAAATATGGCCAAACTGGTGGCAAGTGGCATCTTGGCAGCTGCACGCTTGACTTTTCTCAGTTCATGGGCAGTTATTTTGCGCCTTGGTTTTTCCACACGCTTCTTACGACCCTGTTGACTATTTTGAATGAAACGCTTGATTGTTCGATGATCACGCTTCAGAAGTTTTGCAATTTTGAGACTGCTGCATCCCTCTGCAAGATATCTCACTATTTTTTTTTTCTTCTCTTGCCTGTCCCGTTTGGCTCTTTTGCCATCAGAATTGTTGTCTAAAGGCAAAGAAAGATGCCCAACGGATTTACTTTACCAAATTGACCATCCCAGCCTTGCCGTAATGGTCCATTTGATTCCCCTTTTATTGTTTTATTTTCACTTACTGAATACAGGACAGACTTGACTGGGGGAAAGAAGGGGAGAAAGAAAGAGGGAAAGAGAAACAGCTGAGAAGAGGGACAGGGGAGAAGGGCAAAAAACAAAAACCAACAGAATGAGCAGAAAAAAAAAATGCATATATCGATCACCTGGATCACCTGCTGAGAAAGAAAAAAGAAAACAAGCAGAAGAGAACAAGAGTAATAGAATAAACAACATCACAATGATATATGGGAATATGACAGTAAATACTAAATATTAAACATTATTGTGCAGCACATAAGATCAACAGAACACAGTGTGCTTTGAGGTAGGAGCCAAAAAGGGTGTAGTTTGTGGGTGTGATCACCTGTGTGTACACCTGTGAGCATGGACGCGCTTGTTTTTTTTTTTTTTGTTTTTTTTTAAAGGTTCCTTCATGTAATGATCTGCTAGAGGGTTTTTGACTTTCCTGTGTCTGTCAAGTCCTTCTTTTGACCCATTTTGCCAAAGGAAAGGAAGTTGCCTAATAAATATGCACACCTGATATAGGGTGTTGATGTCATTAGACCACACCCCTTCTCATTACAGAGTTGCACATCACCTAATATGCTTAATTGGTAGTAGGCTTTCGAGCCTATACAGCTTGGAGTAAGACAACATACATGAAAAGGATGATGTGAACAAAATACTCATTTGCCTAATAATTCTGCACTCCCTGTACTGCTAGACGATCACCGTATGATGGCAAATAAGTCTTCAGCTCCTCATCTGTCATTAGACTTATGACACTGGCATCAATCTAAAGATGGAAAAATAATTTAATTTATTAAAACAACCAGCCTTGAAAATACAATCCTATTTTTAACTTAAGAACAATGAGGAAAAGTTGCATTTCAACCAGTATCTTGTTGGAATTAAGTACCTTCTCATTCTCCAAGGTCTGTATAATTTCCTCAGAGACTTCTCTTTGTTTCAAGAATTCAGTCAAGTCTCCCATGCTGTAAGGAAGGATGTAAATTAAAATTACCTATTATAAAGCCACCATATTATCATCAAAGTATCTGTGCCTACCTACATTATGAGCTCTGACTATGGTGGAGAAGTGGGAACTGCATTTTTAAGTGTCCATTTGCACTGTAACTACAATCAGCATCACAATACAGTCAATCCCACATTTTCTCAGTTATCTGGTTACAGTTTTATTGGTTTTGTTCCTTATTTATATAGTTGTCAGTCATATTCCCTGCTTTGGGTGATTTGTGATTTTGTTTTATACAGTGTTGTACACTTATCACGCATGCTTTCAGCAAAACGTCTGTTTCATCAGACATAACAGGTGTCATTAGCGTGTAACAGAGACCTTATAGGTACCTTTGGTTAACCCTCACGTTGCATTCTATTCAACTTTGTATGTAACAATCGCTGTCACACTGTTTTTGTATACCTTTTATCCCAGTGTTGTTTATCCAGTTATCATTTGTAGGAAGGCATTCAAAACTGAAGAACCTGGCGCCATTTGTTGTTATACAGTAGCTCACTACACGATCCAGTTTTGAGTGCGCACCCCTTTGCTCCATATCGTTCTGGGTAACAAGGAAATGACATCAGCCACGTAGATTTTTTATTGGCAGCGCTAACTCGAAATTTCGAGTTATTTTCTCAAACTTTTGAGTTAATAACTCGAAATTTCGAGTTATTTTTCTCGAAATTTCGAGTTATGGATCTTTTTTTTTTTTAGTGGCGGAAACGGGCTTCCATACCTTCATGCTAACTTTTATCGAGTGAAAAGTGTTAGCGTTGATTCCTCCAGCTTCACTGTTTATGTTATGCTCTCTCTCTCTCTCTCTCTCTCTCTCTCTCTTTCCTTGTTTGAGGTGACCAAATACTTATTTTCCACCCTGATTTACGAATAAATTCTTCACAAATCCTACCATGTGGATTCATGGATTTTTTTTTTTCACATTCTGTCTCTCACAGTTGAAGTGTACCTCTGGTGCAAATTACTGACCTCTGTCATCATTTTAAGTGGGGGAACTTGCACAATCGGTGGCTGACTAAATACTTTTTTGCCCCACTGTATGGTCTACAGGTGATCTAATGGACACTAATAGTAATTTATTGGATTATGATAATTTTGTTACTAAATACAATTTTAATGCCTAATAAATTCACTAAATTATGTAAAGCACTACAAAAGAGTTTGTGTTTCTACCTAAAAATATAAAGGCACAACAACCTATGGTGCCACAACGCACCTCACTGGCAATTAAAGGAACACCCCTTTTAAACAAGAAATGGAACAACAGTTTCATAAGAAGCTGTTTACCAGATCAATTATTCCCCGGAAGACAAAATCGGAATTACATCCTACATAAATATATTAAAGATTCAATTAACAGATTTAGAACAATGGACTTTTTCTTTTATTCTTTTACACAGACATTCTGGTTTGATGTTCATTAATGGATAAAACCAAAGATTTAATCAATCCATGATTCTTTCTCCAGAGACAATATAACATTCGGTTTGATTTCACAAGATAAGAATGACGAACTGTGTTGTAAAACTGTTTTAGGTTTAGCTACATTTTTCATACACAAAAGTAGGATTACAAAATCATGCCCTGAGCCTGTTTTTTTTTTTTTTAAAGGAATTTAAATGATCTATAAAATCTTTGATATTACTTAAAATAAATAAACCACAAAAACAACATGATATTCTAAAGCATCTTCCCACTGATTTGGATACCTCAGATAAAATACATCTCCCCCTTGGGTTTTTTCCTTCTTTTTTGGCTTCACATTTGTGGCATTTAATTTAGTGTTACATCCTGTTCATTTTCTTACATCTGCATAGATGTCCATATTCACCATTTGTTTTTATTTTTCTTAGTATTGAGTATCGTAATCTTGTTGTAATTGATTCTACCTTTTGTATCTGCAAATTGCCATATTTATATGTATGCCTAAAATAATAATAATCATCATCATCATCATCATCATCATCATCATCATCATCATCATCATCATCATCATAATAATAAGTTTACTCTTTGGCCATCCCCAGGGATGAATGACATTTATCCCTCTAAAGAATCCCCAAGGGGATGACCAAAAGGTGGCCTTCCACCTTTTTGGAAAAAAAATCACCACTACACTTCTGCATCTGGTCCGTCTAATTATTGAGTTCCCAAAAACACTACCATTTTCTTTTCTTATTTTTTTCTTTTAGATTTCTCTGTGTTATTTCTATGTTTATGCTATCAAAAAAAGTTTTTGTTGTTAATCCTAAATTATTCTTCTTGGTCAGGAAATTGAAAACCACAGAGAAAGGGCATTTTACTTTACACAAATTAGGAAAATCAAATTTTCTAACCAAGACTCAAGAAAAACCTCAAATGATAAAAGTACACTTCCTTTCTGTTGTTGTGATGACAACAACGTGTGAGGGTCCCAGAATCTGGGACTCTCCACCATTTGACCCTAGAACTGAAGAAGCTTTTCAGATGAGAGGTGAAACATCTTTAAGCAACTTAAAGAAGTCCAGGTGCTTTTCTTTCCAAGCTTCTTAGACTATGTACCTGTTAGAAATAAAGACTTGGTCTGAATAGAGTTTGTGTGTGAGTGGTCTGAGTGATGGGGTCCCCAACTATTTTTGTGCCACGGACCGGTTTAATGTCAGACACTAATTTCACAGACTGGCCTTTAAGGTGTTGCGGATAAATACAACAAAATAAAATGATACAACCAAAACAAAATGTGTGGTATTTTGTAAATATAATAACAAATGCAAATTCACTGTGGAATTGTGTAACTTTATTAGCAGCCTCCTCCTGAAATGCGGCAAAAACATTGAGAGTAACATCCTCCTCTCTGCCCCTTAATGCTCTCTGGTCGCTATGGTAATGTGTAAACATTTCTTTCAAAATAAGATAACTACAAAACAAATATAAAGTATATGAGTGCACGTGGCACCAGGACGCTCTAGGCCGTAGGTCGATGATCGATTTTGTAATCATATCACCAGACCTGCGACCATATGTTCTGGACACTCGGGTAAAGAGAGGGGCTGAGCTGTCAACTGATCACCACCTGGTGGTGAGTTGGATCAGGTGGCGGGGGAGGACGCTGGACAGACCTGGTGCACCTAAACGCGTAGTGAGGGTGTGCTGGGAATGTCTAGCAGAGGCCCCAGTCCGCGAGATCTTCAACGCACACCTCCGGCAGAGCTTCAACAGCATTCCGAGAGAGACTGGGGACATTGAGTCCGAATGGACCATGTTCAGCGTCTCCATTGCCGAAGCTGCTGCATTGAGCTGCGGCCGCAAGGTGGTTGGTACCTGCCGTGGTGGTAATCCCCGAACCAAATGGTGGACACCAGAGGTGAAGGGAGCCACCAGGCTGAAGAAGGAGTCCTATCGGGATTGGTTAGCCTGTGGGACTCCGGAGGCAGCCGACAGGTATCGACAGGCCAAGCGGAATGCGGCTCGGGCAGTGGCTGAAGCAAAAACTCGGGTGTGTATGAGGAGTTCGGAGAGGCCATGGAAAAAGACTTTCGGACTGCCGTGAAGAGATTCTGGCAAACCGTCAGGCGTCTCAGGAGGGGAAAGCGGTGCTCTACCTGCACTGTGTATAGTGCTGGCAGAGCGCTGCTGACGTCGACTGAGAAAATTGTCAGGCGGTGGAAGGAATACTTCGAGGACCTCCTTAATCCCACTGACACGTCTTCCGAGGAGGAAGCAGAGTCTGGGGATGACCCGCCAATTTCCGGGGGCGAGGTCACTGAGGCAGTTAAACAACTCCTTGGTGGCAGAGCCCCTGGTGTTGATGAGGTCCGCCCCGAGTTCCTGAAGGCTCTGGCCGTTGTAGGGCTGTCCTGGTTGACACGCCTCTGCAATGTTGCGTGGAGATCAAGGGCAGTACCTGTGGACTGGCAGACCGGGGTGGTGGTCCCCATCTTTAAGAAAGGGGACCGGAGGGTGTGTTCCAACTACAGGGGGATCACACTCCTCAGCCTCCCTGGGAAAGTCTATGCCAGGGTGCTGGAAAGGAGAGTTCGTCCGCTAGTCGAACCTCGGATACAGGAGGAACAATGCGGTTTTCGTCCTGGTCGCGGAACACTGGACCAGCTCTTTATCCTCTCGAGGATACTTGAGGGTGCATGGGAGTTTGCCCAACCAGTCTACATGTGTTTTGTGGACTTGGAGAAGGCATTCAACCGTGTCCCTCGGGGTGTCCTGTGGGAGGTGTTGCGGGAGTATGGGGTGTCTGGCCCATTGCTACAGGCCATTCGATCCCTATACAACCGCTGCAAGAGCTTGGTTCGCATTGCCGGCAATAAGTTGGACTCGTTCCCGGTGGGTGATGGGCTCTGCCAGGGCTGCCCTTTGTCTCCGGTTCTGTTCATAATTTTTATGGACAGGATTTCTAGGCGCAGCCAAGTGGCGGAGGGCTTTTGCTTTGGTGGCCTCAGAATCTCATCTCTGATTTTTGCGGATGATGTGGTTCTGTTGGCTTCATTGGGTGAGGGCCTCCAGCTCGCACTGGAACGGTTCGCAGCCGAGTGTGAAGCAGTGGGAATGAGGATCAGCACCTCCAAATCTGAGGCCATGGTTCTCAGCCGGAAAAGGGTGGAGTGCCCACTCCGGGTCGGGGATGAGTTCCTGCCCCAAGTGGAGGAGTTCAAGTATCTCGGGGTCTTGTTCACGAGTGATGGGAGAAGGGAGCCGGAGATCGACAGACGGATTGGGGCTGCAGCTGCAGTAATGCAGACGCTGCACCGGTCCGTCGTGGTGAAGAGGGAGCTGAGTGTAAAAGTGAAGCTCTCAATTTACCGGTCGATCTACATCCCTACCCTCACCTATGGCCACGAGCTGTGGGTAGTGACCGAAAGAACGAGATCGCGGATACAAGCGGCAGAAATGAGCTTCCTCCGAAGGGTGGCTGGCCTCTCCCTTAGAGATAGGGTTAGAAGTTCGGCCATCCGGGAGGGGCTCAGAGTAGAGCAGCTGCTGCTCCACATCGAAAGGAGCCAGCTGAGGTGGTTCGGGCATCTCACAAGGATGCCCCCTGGGCACCTCCTGGGTGAGGTGTTCCAGGCATGTCCCACCGGGAGGAGGCCCCGGGGCAGACCCAGGACACGCTGGAGAGATTATATCTCTCGGCTGGCCTGGGAACACCTTGGTATTCCCCCGGATAAGCTGGAGGAGGTGGCTGGGGAGAGGGAGGTCTGGGCCTCTTTGCTTAGGCTGCTGCCCCCGCGACCCGGCCTCGGATAAAGCGGATGAAGATGGATGGATGGATGAAAATATATAGAAAATTTATTCATAACACACTGGAAAAGACCCAGGGAAACCGAGTTAACAATAAAAACCCTGAAAACCATACATTTCACATCCGAGCCTCAACTCTCATCGCCCGGTACCAAATCACTCCGGTCCGTGGCCTGGGGGTTGGGGACCGCTGACTCAGACCATGGCTCATATTAATGAGGTGGGTGGGAGGGAGTGGGGTGTGAGGGATAGTGTTTACTGACAGCCTGAATCGGGAAGGGGAAGAAGCTGTTTGTTAGCCTGGAGGTGTGGGACCTAACTGATGTTAGGCACCGAAGAGAGTGCAGTAGGTCAAAAAGGTCGTGGGCAGGGTGCAAGGGCTCACCTGTGATGGCCCTGTGATCCTGGAGTAGGGCTGGGCCATATTATACCATTCACGGTAATACCGGTACAATGTTAGGCAACGATAAGAAAATGAAATATCGCGATATAATGTGGTTGAAATGCGCATGCGCAGTGCCTTTGTTTTCATATGCACAATGCCGATAAACCATGGCGGCAACAGAGAATGAGAAGGGAAAAAGCAATCATTGAGTGAAACGGATGAACCAGAATTAGTTTGTAAAAATGGTGCCTCTTCAGTGATGTGGAACTGGTTTGGTGTTTGTCTGTCAGATACACAACAAAGCACTTTTTTTGTAGAACATGCAAGCGGGTCGTCATTATTGCCGTATTTGTCGTACACGGGTATTTTTGAAAACTGAGATTTTCCATTTTCGTTTTAAAAAAATAATCCCGTCCACACGTAAACGCAGAAATGAAGGAAAACGCTGCTAGGAACATGCCAAAGCAACAGGTGGCAATATATTCCTAACCGTGTAGAAATGTTGGCCAATCAGAAGTCTAGAAGCCTCCGTGGGAAATAGCAGAGGTGGGACCAAGTCATTTTTTTGCAAGTCTCAAGTAAGTCTCAAGTCTTTATCCTCAAGTCTCAAGTCAAGTCTCAAGTAATGTCAGGCAAGTCAGAGTCGAGTCTCAAGTCACTGGTGTAAAAGTCCGAGTCAAGTCACAAGTCTGAAACTTTGAATTTCAAGTCCTTTCGAGTCTTTAAAAAAAAAAAAAAAAACGAAAAAATAATGTTGCAGTTATATGCTAAATGTAAATATTAGACCATGTAATTTTAAAATCTGTTTTTCTCAACACATGACAAAATAGTGAACTTAGAAAATATACACAAATTGTGAAATTGCACCTCTTTAAAATGCAGCTCAATTAAACCTAGTTCCAAGAATAATTTTCACCGACAGTTCTGAGATAAGCTGCATGTTATTCTTGGATGCGGTTGTAGGACCAGCTTTAAAATCGCATGACAAAAATATCATACACATTAAAAAAACTGTATCACCAACGTAGCCTGGACAACATATGCTAGTTAGATGAAGTCAGCTATCTCATCTTAGCATATTTATATGCATATTTATAATCATACGGTTCTTGGAGTGAGTGCATACACTCATGAAGTTTAGTAACTTCAGGTCACTGCAACAAGCCCAGGTACAGTTTACCGACGGATGGGTACAGGACCTTGAAATGCACCGTGTAGAACGAAAGACCATCGTACCTATCATAAGTTTACCAGTCTCACAAATTGTCGTCATAAATACACATTCCTTAACCGTTTATTAATAGGACCTTTGAGCTCAACGGTAATTAATTAGTAGTGGAAATAATTTCTGGTACCCATCACAGAAATGTAGCAGTGACAACAATATTGTATGCTGTAATCGTACTGGGCAATTAGTGATACAAAAAACCTGTTTTATCCTGTGAATAAAAGTATATGTTTTTGTCAATGTACCATAATAACAGAAGCGAAACGCAATATTGTGTCAGGACAATTCACTATTTATGCACAATAAATAAAGGAGCATAGCGCGACAATTTCTGTTCAGCGCCAGACTTGCTTGTAACCTATATCACTAATTATGTTAGGAAAATGACGTATTAACTACTAAAAAACACTGACCTTCGTGTAAATGCTTGGAGCAGACTAACCTGTGAGCTGGAGTGTTCTGGGACGTTATATTTGATCTTTGAATGGCTGCAATCCAGGCCATCCGTCGCGTCTTTGTTACTTCGGAAACATGGCTTGAACAATTTCTCTTCAACGACGTAATCCGATAACAACCGATCTCTTTACCCGTCGGCTTCCCGTGGCTGTCATGCGACCGGCTATTGCAGTTAATAATACAACGGCTTCTTGACATTTTTGTGTTTCTTTTTATTGCTGTATAACTGATTTCAATTGAAAGCCTGCGTGCGCTAGTACCGCTTGCCACGAGTTCCCAGAATCCTTTGCGGTTCTACCCGTGAATGACGTCACATTTTCAATCTCTATATAATATGCATGTAAAATTTTATATTTGGGGTAAAATATCAAGTCTTTTCAAGTAAACCGGTTCAAGTCCAATTCAAGTCCCAAGTCATTGGTGTAAAAGTCCAAGTCAAGTCACAAGTCTTAGAACATTTTTTCAAGTCAAGTCTAAAGTCATAAAATTAATGACTCGAGTCTGACTCGAGTCCAAGTCATGTGACTCGAGTCCACACCTCTGGGAAATAGTAAACAAAGCTGGGGCATAGAAGCAGAACCGAGTTGTATGTGTGGAGGGACAGTAACGGTGTGTGTATATTTAAGCATTTAAACACTGCAGAGAGTACAATTAACAGTAACAGTATTGTAGAAATTCATTTCACCGAATACTTTGTTGACAGTGTGACGTCAAAAAAGGCGCACACCTTTGACGCTGCGTTTTCTGCGTTATATATATATATATATATATATATATATATATATATATATATATATATATATAAGGACAGGCCCCTGCACGGTATGTACCACCGGCAGGGCAGATAGAGGAGGTGGCTGATATCCAGAAATCCTACCAGTGGCTGGACAAAGCTGGACTGAAATACAGCACAGAGGCACTAATCATGGCAGCACAAGAACAAGCTCTGAGCACAAGATCCATAGAGGCTGGGGTCTATCACACCAGGCAAGACCCCAGGTGCAGGCTGTGTAAAGATGCCCCAGAGACAATCCAGCACATAACAGCAGGGTGCAAGATGCTAGCAGGCAAGGCATACATGGAACGCCATAACCAAGTGGCCGGCATAGTGTACAGGAACATCTGTGCCGAGTATAACCTGGAAGTCCCGAGGTCAAAATGGGAGATGCCCCCAAGGGTGGTGGAGAATGACCGAGCTAAGATCCTGTGGGACTTCCAGATACAGACGGACAAAATGGTGGTGGCTAACCAACCGGACATAGTGGTGGTAGACAAACAGAAGAAGACGGCCGTAGTGATCGATGTAGCGGTTCCGAATGACAGCAATATCAGGAAGAAGGAACACGAGAAGCTGGAGAAATACCAAGGGCTCAGAGAAGAGCTCGAGAGGATGTGGAGGGTGAAGGTAACGGTGGTCCCCGTGGTAATCGGAGCACTAGGTGCGGTGACTCCCAAGCTAGGCGAGTGGCTCCAGCAGATCCCGGGAACAACATCGGAGATCTCTGTCCAGAAGAGCGCAGTCCTGGGAACAGCTAAGATACTGCGCAGGACCCTCAAGCTCCCAGGCCTCTGGTAGAGGACCCGAGCTTGAAGGATAAACCGCCCGCAGGGGCGTGCTGGGTGTTTTTAATATATATATATATATATATATATATATATATATATATATATTATATATATATATATATATATATATATATATGAGAGGGCATAACATAAACAGTGAGGCTGGAGGAATCAACGCTAACACTTTTCACTCGATAAAAGTTAGCATGAAGGTATGGAAGCCCGTTTCCGCCACTAAAAAAAAAAAAAAAGATCCATAACTCGAAATTTCGAGTTATTAACTCAAAAGTTTGAGAAAATAACTCGAAATTTCGAGTTAGCGCTGCCAATAAAAAAATCTACGTGGCTGATGTCATTTCCTTGTTACCCAGAACGATATGGAGCAAAGGGGTGCGCACTCAAAACTGGATCGTGTAGTGAGCTACTGTATAACAACAAATGGCGCCAGGTTCTTCAGTTTTGAATGCCTTCCTACAAATGATAACTGGATAAACAACACTGGGATAAAAGGTATACAAAAACAGTGTGACAGCGATTGTTACATACAAAGTTGAATAGAATGCAACGTGAGGGTTAACCAAAGGTACCTATAAGGTCTCTGTTACACGCTAATGACACCTGTTATGTCTGATGAAACAGACGTTTTGCTGAAAGCATGCGTAATAAGTGTACAACACTGTATAAAACAAAATCACAAATCACCCAAAGCAGGGAATATGACTGACAACTATATAAATAAGGAACAAAACCAATAAAACTGTAACCAGATAACTGAGAAAATGTGGGATTGACTGTATTGTGATGCTGATTGTAGTTACAGTGCAAATGGACACTTAAAAATGCAGTTCCCACTTCTCCACCATAGTCAGAGCTCATAATGTAGGTAGGCACAGATACTTTGATGATAATATGGTGGCTTTATAATAGGTAATTTTAATTTACATCCTTCCTTACAGCATGGGAGACTTGACTGAATTCTTGAAACAAAGAGAAGTCTCTGAGGAAATTATACAGACCTTGGAGAATGAGAAGGTACTTAATTCCAACAAGATACTGGTTGAAATGCAACTTTTCCTCATTGTTCTTAAGTTAAAAATAGGATTGTATTTTCAAGGCTGGTTGTTTTAATAAATTAAATTATTTTTCCATCTTTAGATTGATGCCAGTGTCATAAGTCTAATGACAGATGAGGAGCTGAAGACTTATTTGCCATCATACGGTGATCGTCTAGCAGTACAGGGAGTGCAGAATTATTAGGCAAATGAGTATTTTGTTCACATCATCCTTTTCATGTATGTTGTCTTACTCCAAGCTGTATAGGCTCGAAAGCCTACTACCAATTAAGCATATTAGGTGATGTGCAACTCTGTAATGAGAAGGGGTGTGGTCTAATGACATCAACACCCTATATCAGGTGTGCATATTTATTAGGCAACTTCCTTTCCTTTGGCAAAATGGGTCAAAAGAAGGACTTGACAGACACAGGAAAGTCAAAAACCCTCTAGCAGATCATTACATGAAGGAACCTTTAAAAAAAAACAAAAAAAAAAAAACAAGCGCGTCCATGCTCACAGGTGTACACACAGGTGATCACACCCACAAACTACACCCTTTTTGGCTCCTACCTCAAAGCACACTGTGTTCTGTTGATCTTATGTGCTGCACAATAATGTTTAATATTTAGTATTTACTGTCATATTCCCATATATCATTGTGATGTTGTTTATTCTATTACTCTTGTTCTCTTCTGCTTGTTTTCTTTTTTCTTTCTCAGCAGGTGATCCAGGTGATCGATATATGCATTTTTTTTTTCTGCTCATTCTGTTGGTTTTTGTTTTTTGCCCTTCTCCCCTGTCCCTCTTCTCAGCTGTTTCTCTTTCCCTCTTTCTTTCTCCCCTTCTTTCCCCCAGTCAAGTCTGTCCTGTATTCAGTAAGTGAAAATAAAACAATAAAAGGGGAATCAAATGGACCATTACGGCAAGGCTGGGATGGTCAATTTGGTAAAGTAAATCCGTTGGGCATCTTTCTTTGCCTTTAGACAACAATTCTGATGGCAAAAGAGCCAAACGGGACAGGCAAGAGAAGAAAAAAAAAATAGTGAGATATCTTGCAGAGGGATGCAGCAGTCTCAAAATTGCAAAACTTCTGAAGCGTGATCATCGAACAATCAAGCGTTTCATTCAAAATAGTCAACAGGGTCGTAAGAAGCGTGTGGAAAAACCAAGGCGCAAAATAACTGCCCATGAACTGAGAAAAGTCAAGCGTGCAGCTGCCAAGATGCCACTTGCCACCAGTTTGGCCATATTTCAGAGCTGCAACATCACTGGAATGCCCAAAAGCACAAGGTGTGCAATACTCAGAGACATGGCCAAGGTAAGAAAGGCTGAAAGACGACCACCACTGAACAAGACACACAAGCTGAAACGTCAAGACTGGGCCAAGAAATATCTCAAGACTGATTTTTCTAAGGTTTTATGGACTGATGAAATGAGAGTGAGTCTTGATGGGCCAGATGGATGGGCCCGTGGCTGGATTGGTAAAGGGCAGAGAGCTCCAGTCCGACTCAGACGCCAGCAAGGTGGAGGTGGAGTACTGGTTTGGGCTGGTATCATCAAAGATGAGCTTGTGGGGCCTTTTCGGGTTGAGGATGGAGTCAAGCTCAACTCCCAGCCCTATTGCCAGTTTCTGGAAGACACCTTCTTCAAGCAGTGGTACAGGAAGAAGTCTGCATCCTTCAAGAAAAACATGATTTTCATGCAGGACAATGCTCCATCACACGCGTTCAAGTACTCCACAGCGTGGCTGGCAAGAAAGGGTATAAAAGAAGAAAAACTAATGACATGGCCACCTTGTTCACCTGATCTGAACCCCATTGAGAACCTGTGGTCCATCATCAAATGTGAGATTTACAATGAGGGAAAACAGTACACCTCTCTGAACAGTGTCTGGGAGGCTGTGGTTGCTGCTGCACGCAATGTTGATGGTGAACAGATCAAAACACTGACAGAATCCATGGATGGCAGGCTTTTGAGTGTCCTTGCAAAGAAAGGTGGCTATATTGGTCGCTGATTTGTTTTTGTTTTGTTTTTGAATGTCAGAAATGTATATTTGTGAATGTGGAGATGTTATATTGGTTTCACTGGTAAAAATAAATAACTGAAATGGGTATATATTTGTTTTTTGTTAAGTTTCCTAATAATTATGCACAGTAATAGTCACCTGCACACACAGATATCCCCCTAAAATAGCTAAAACTAAAAACAAACTAAAAACTACTTCCAAAAACATTCAGCTTTGATATTAATGAGTTTTTTGGGTTCATTGAGAACATGGTTTTTGTTCAATAATTTTATTATTGAACAACAACCAACCAACAACCAACAACAACAAGCATGATTTTGGGCAACCGGAGTGGGAGAGTGTGGGCAGAATCATTGCATTTGGATGGGTTAGAGAGACATATCTGCCTGTGAAAATTGCACCTGCCATTCTGGAACAAGCTGCCTTTGGATATGTAAAGAGTGATATTGTGGAGAATTTCCTTAAGTTCATTTCATTTATTTGTTCATTTTCAGGCACAACAAATACCTATATTGAACATAAAATGCACAAAACAAAAAACAAAAATTGCCTGAAAAAGGAGTGAGACGAAGAAAACTTATTAAATCCCACCCCTATACTCACTCATCAACAAAAAAAACAAACTTCCCGCAGCTACGCCCATCATTGCATACAGACCCATCAACAGCCCCGGGCACATACAAGCATCTAAACGGCAGCTCGCAAACAACAATTAGAGCCTTCATAACTGAATACAGAATATATAAATTATAAATTGCATTACCACAGGTAACAGGCAGTAATAACTACAAGTAACAAACACACATACATATACATACATATATATCTGCACACACATGTACATATATGTACATACATACGCACACTTTTTTTTTTTTGGAATCCATACCAGCAATGGTAAGAGAACAGACATTACAGAGCACACTAAAAGCATCATTGAGTATACTGTGACCAGACCAACTGTTTGTAGAGAAATTTAAATCTATGAATATTTTTGCATTGTTTCAATTGTAAACTCAGACTGTTCCAGATTTTCACACCACATACAGACACACAAAAACCTTTACGGGTTGTTCGAGTTCTGGGTAATTTGAATTCTCCAAAGCCTCTCACATTATAAACCTTTTCTCGAATTTCAAATCTAGTTTGTAAATTTGCCGGTAAAAGTTTAGTAAAAGCTTTATAGAAAATTATGGATGTATTGTAATTAACCAGATCCTGGAATTTAAGTAACTTTGCCTGAAGAAAGAATTTGTGAGTATGATCTAGATAACCAGCCTTGTGAATAATACGCAGTGCTCGTTTCTGTACTGTGACTAATGGATTAGTTGTATTTTTATATGTGTTTCCCCACACTTCCACACAATATGTAAGATATGGAAGAACCAGAGTACAGTACAGAGTACGAAGTGCATCTTTATCAAGGTATGGTTTCACTTTGTTCAAAACTGCGAGGCTTCTGGAAATTTTGGTTTTTATGTGTCTGACGTGGGGTTTCCATGAAATTTTGTTATCAATTACGACTCCCAAAAATTTGTTTTCACTCACATTATCAATTGGTACACCTTCAATGATAATTGGTAATTCTACATTATATTTTAAATTACCAAAAAACATTGCTTTAGTTTTATTTATATTTAATGATAATTTATTTATGTCCATCCATTTTTTTTATTAATTTTAGCTCCCTGTTTACGGTCATTACAAGATCAGTATAATCATCGCTACTGAAAAATATGTTGGTGTCATCTGCGAACAGTATGAGTTTAAGTACTTGAGAAACATCAAAAATATCATTTATGTATACATTGAAAAGTTTTGGTCCCAACACTGACCCTTGGGGAACACCACATGTAATACCAAGTTTCTCTGAATGGTAATGCCCTATGCTAACATATTGTTCCCGACCCGTTAGGTAACTTTTTAACCAGTTACCAGCTTTCCCTCGAATACCATATCTTTCCAATTTATCCAATAATATTGAGTGATTGATTGTGTCAAAGGCCTTTTTGAGATCAACAAAAATACCAACTGCATATTTATTTTTATCCAGTGTATCAGTAATTTCTTCTACTGCCTCAATTATCGCCATTGAAGTGGTTCTTTGCGTTCTGAAACCATACTGACCAACATTTATTATTTGATGTTTTTCAAGGAATTTTTCTAATCTGGAATTAAAAAGTTTTTCTAGAATTTTTGAGAATTGAGGCAGTAGAGAAATAGGCCTATAATTGGTAAAACTGTGTTTGTCATTACTTTTATATAGTGGTATTACTTTCGCAATTTTCATTTTTTTTGGAAATCAACCGGACTGAAATGATAAATTACAGATATATGTTAAGGGACTAGCAATATTCAGAATAACCTGTTTAACTACAGACATATTTATGTCATGATAATCCATTGAAGACTTACTTTTACATTTTAATGTGATATTTATTACTTCTTGCTCATTTGTAGCTGAGAGGAACAGTGAAAAGGGATTTGATTTTATATTACTGATATTTTCATTTTTATGACACGGGATGTCTGCTGCTAGTTCAGGGCCAACATTTATGAAGAATTTATTGAACCCATCGACAATATTACTCATGTTGTGATTTTCACCATTTGCATCAGTAAAATATTCAGGATATGATGTTCCAGAAGATCCTTGTTTAATTAAGTTGTTTAACACATCCCAAGTTCCTTTTATATTGTTTTTATTTTCATATAATCTTCTTCTATAATAAAGTTGTTTGCTCGTTCTTATAATATCAGTCAATTTATTTCTATATGCTTTATATCTTTGTTCCACTTCTTTTGTTTTTACTTTGATGAACTGTTTATACAGATTGTTTTTCTTTTTGCAAGCATTAATAATTCCTTTTGTGAGCCAAGGACTTTTTATCTTTTTTTTCTTTGTCATGTGTTCGTTTACAGGACAATGTTTATTGTACCACATAGTAAAAATATCTAGGAAATTATCATAAGCCTTGTCCACATCTGACTCTTCATACACCGAACTCCAATCTTGTTGTGCTAAATCGAAATTGAAGGCATGAATTGCTTTTTCATTTATTGTTCGCTTTGCTATCATGATCTTGGTATCTATTTTTTTTAAATCACAGTCACACAAAGTAAAAACTGGTAAGTGGTCAGTTATATCACAGACAAGCAGGCCACTATTAATTTGGAAATCCATGACATTAGTAAAAATATTGTCAATAATAGTGGCGCTATGTGAAGTTATTCTGCTTGGCTTTGTTATTGTTGGATATAGTGATAAGCTGTACATCGTGTCAGTAAAGTCATCAATGGCTTTTAACCTTGTTGGATTTAGCAAATCAATATTAAAATCACCACAGATAAATAGTAATTTTTGGTTCACCGAAGCAAACGTTTTTTCTATCCATTCATTAAAAGTGTCAATACTTGAACTGGGTGTCCGATATATGCAACTTATTATAACATTTCTCTTTTTGTCATTCATAATCTCAATAGTCAAACATTCCAAAATTCCATCAATAGCCATAGACATAGTTGTTACAACATTATAGTTTATAGAGTTATGAACATATATAGCAACCCCGCCGCCCGCCTTATTTAATCTATTCATGTATTTTAAATCATATCCATTCAAACAAAAATCTATTCCTTTATCGACATTGAACCAAGTTTCAGTGATGGCTATAACACTAAAGGGGCGAGAAAATTGTTGTAAATAGTCCTTAATGAAATCAAAATTAGAGTACATACTTCTGTTGTTAAAGTGAATTAATGAGAGCTTCCCGTCTAGGTTAATTTCTTTTTCATATTGTTCCTGAGTGAAATAATTACAATTTTTAACAAAAGTAGAGAGAAAGTTACTTTCAGAATCTATTTCTGGATCTATTATATTATGCTCCTTATATTCACAATCTAGATCAATTACTTTCTGTTGAAGAATTGATTTCAACGTGTCCATGTCATTTCCTGGTGTAATTGATACATTGGTGTCAGTTATACTTGTCCAGATCCTCCATGTTCCTCACTATCAGTACTTTTGCCTCTTCTGGTGTCCCGTTTAGCTTAATGAAAATCTTACAATTTGTTACCCATGTATATTGTATTTTACTGTTCTTCTTCAGTTGCCTTGCCTTCCTCGCGATGTCTGCGTTTTTTCGTGTCAGATGCTCATTAATGAAAACGTCCGTGCCTTTCAGTTTGCGTCCTTGTTTCAGCAGTGCGACCTTGTTCTTCCGATTGACAAATCTCATAATGACGGCCGGCGGTCTGTCACTCCTCCTGGGCAGTGAGTGACATGCTTCTATGTGCTCCAGATCCATCTCTATCCCCTTGCTTTGGAGGAAGGACGCCACCTGTTGCTCCACCGAGCGGGTCTCCTCGTTGCTGGGCTCCCCGACGTTCCCGGCCACCGCGCGCGCGTATGAGCGCGGCTTGATTTTAATACCGCTGATGACCACGTCGTTCGTACGGGTGTACTGCTCCAGCTCATCCACCCGCCGCTCGAGATCCATGATCCGTCTGTCCTTCTCGGCATTTTGGAGACGTAGCTGTTTTACCTCCTCCAGAAGCCCCAGAAGCAGCTCCTGCTGCGCCCTGACTGCGGCCACGTCTCCGCACAGCGCTCCGAGGGAGGTTTTAATGTCCTCAACCTCCTCTGGTGTTGGGCCTTTCTTGGGTGGCATACTGAAGCGAGAGCACGAGGCGGCCACCACGAGGGACCCGGAAGCGGAATTTCTGATGATGGCGCCTGGCTAGGCCTGCTGGCTGATGGTGGAGCCTGGCTGGGCCTGCTGGCTGATGGTGGAGCCTGGCTGTGGCCTGCTGGCTGATGGTGGAGCCTGGCTGTGGCCTGCTGGCTGATGGTGGATCCTGGCTGTGGCCTGCTGGCTGATGGAGGAGCCTGGCTGTGGCCTGCTGACTGATGGAGGAGCCTGGCTGGGCCTGCTGGCTGATGGTGGAGCCTGGCTGTGGCCTGCTGGCTGATGGTGGAGCCTGGCTGTGGCCTGCTGGCTGTGGCCTGCTGGCTGATGGAGGAGCCTGGCTGTGGCCTGCTGACTGATGGAGGAGCCTGGCTGGGCCTGCTGGCTGATGGTGGAGCCTGGCTGTGGCCTGCTGGCTGATGGTGGAGCCTGGCTGTGGCCTGCTGGCTGGGCCTGCTGGCTGATGGTGGAGCCTGGCTGTGGCCTGCTGGCTGGGCCTGCTGGCTGATGGTGGATCTTGGCTGTGGCCTGCTGGCTGATGGTGGAGCCTGGCTGTGGCCTGCAGAGCTATGGAGATGGTGGTGTCGATGGCACAAACAAAAGGCAGATGTCGCTGGATCAAATTTCCCCGGACAAGACACCATGAGTTCATGCCTGACTCTGAGCGTACAGTGTTAGAGGCGTGGCGATCAGACTTTAGCACCGTGGACCAAGAAGAACTTATAGACATACTTGATAACCACAGCTGCAGAAAGATACCAACAGCCTGCAATGCCACTGAAGTCCTATTGGAGCTTGCACACAAAACACTTGTCCAAGAGCCTGCCTACAGTGGGGCAAAAAAGTATTTAATCAGCCACCGATTGTGCAAGTTCCCCCACTAAAATGATGACAGAGGTCAGTAATTTGCACCAGAGGTACACTTCAACTGTGAGAGACAGAATGTGAAAAAAAAAAATCCATGAATCCACATGGTAGGATTTGTAAAGAATTTATTCATAAATCAGGGTGGAAAATAAGTATTTGGTCACCTCAAACAAGGAAAATCTCTGGCTCTCACAGACCTGTAACCTGACCTGTAAGTATTTGGTCAATAACAAAAATACAACTCAATACTTTGTAACATAACCTTTGTTGGCAATAACAGAGGTCAAACATTTACTATAGGTCTTTACCAGGTTTGCACACACAGTAGCTGGTATTTTGGCCCATTCCTCCATGCAGATCTTCTCGAGAGCAGTGATGTTTTGGGGCTGTCGCCGAGCAACACGGACTTTCAACTCCCGCCACAGATTTTCTATGGGGTTGAGGTCTGGAGACTGGCTAGGCCACTCCAGGACTTTCAAATGCTTCTTACGGAGCCACTCCTTTGTTGCCCGGGCGGTGTGTTTTGGATCATTGTCATGTTGGAAGACCCAGCCTCGTTTCATCTTCAAAGTTCTCACTGATGGAAGGAGGTTTTGGCTCACAATACATGGCCCCATTCATTCTGTCCTTAACACGGATCAGTCGTCCTGTCCCCTTGGCAGAAAAACAGCCCCATAGCATGATGTTTCCACCCCCATGCTTCACAGTAGGTATGGTGTTCTTGGGATGCAACTCAGTATTCTTCTTCCTCCAAACACGACGAGTTGAGTTTATACCAAAAAGTTCTACTTTGGTTTCATCTGACCACATGACATTCTCCCAATCCTCTGCTGTATCATCCATGTGCTCTCTGGCAAACTTCAGACGGGCCTGGACATGCACTGGCTTCAGCAGCGGAACACGTCTGGCACTGCGGGATTTGATTCCCTGCCGTTGTAGTGTGTTACTGATGGTGACCTTTGTTACTTTGGTCCCAGCTCTCTGCAGGTCATTCACCAGGTCCCCCCGTGTGGTTCTGGGATCTTTGCTCACCGTTCTCATGATCATTTTGACCCCACGGGATGAGATCTTGCGTGGAGCCCCAGATCGAGGGAGATTATCAGTGGTCTTGTATGTCTTCCATTTTCTGATGATTGCTCCCACAGTTGATTTTTTTCACACCAAGCTGCTTGCCTATTGTAGATTCACTCGTCCCACTCTGGTGCAGGTCTACAATACTTTTCCTGGTGTCCTTCGTAAGCTCTTTGGTCTTGGCCATGGCGGAGTTTGGAGTCTGACTGTTTGCGGCTGTGGACAGGTGTCTTTTATACAGATAATGAGTTCAAACAGGTGCCATTCATACAGGTAACGAGTGGGGGACAGAAAAGCTTCTTACAGAAGACGTTACAGGTCTGTGAGAGCCAGAGATTTTCCTTGTTTGAGGTGACCAAATACTTATTTTCCACCCTAATTTACGAATAAATTCTTTACAAATCCTACCATGTGAATTCATGGATTTTTTTTTCACATTCTGTCTCTCACAGTTGAAGTGTACCTCTGGTGCAAATTACTGACCTCTGTCATCATTTTAGGTGGGGGAACTTGCACAATCGGTGGCTGACTAAATACTTTTTTGCCCCACTGTATGTCTTTGTGCTCCCCTTTTCCCTGTTAATGCCCTATCGGCCCCCCTGGCTAAACTTTGCTAGATCCGCCCCTGCACAGTTACCAGCGTCAGCTACGTAAAAACAGATCCTGGTGTAGAACGTAATATTAAATAAATTCTAACAACAGCTTATCAAGCTTAAACGTGCTGCTGTTGTTTATCCACTGGTTTCCTCTTTCTGGTGCAAAGTGGGACAAAAACAAACAAGAGAGACGGACTCGCGACAGAAAAGCCGATCAGCTGATCATTAAGCAGTTTCGTGATTGAAGTAGCAGCAAGAAGAGGCAGTCGCCCCATATATCGTTTGTTAAGCTTAACGCAGGAATGCTTTACAAACATTCAGAGATGGACTTACACACTTGCTTTACTTCTCTCGGGATAACTTTGTCGGAGATGAATTGCCGCGTTGCTAGCGAAGCTCCAAATGCTATCCAGACCACCGACAGGTCCCGCATGCCACAGCCGCTCTATCACGTGATGCATACTGCTCCGACGTGCTAACGTTGTGAGGCGAGTTACGGCGTGTTGCAAGTTTTGTGAGGTGCTTTCGTGATATTTAATGGATCGGATTACATTTTTTATTTTTCTCCGATATCCGATCCAGTAATTTCGGTCAGTATCCCACCGATACCGATACGTAATATGATAAATATGATAAATGACCAGAATTGTAATATTTCTGACTGAGGCAAAACTTTCCAGATTCCAATCAAATTGAATCGGATCCTGTATCGAATCAAAAATGATTCTACAAATCAGTGACGATGCAGCCGTACTCAGCCCCCTAAACATTTTCCCTTTCCAGTTCACAATCAATCCTACCCCTAGGTCAAAAATATGTATAGGACAATTGGCCTAATCTAATATTTTGTATGAACCTGTCCAGCTGTCCAGTGATTGAATGACAAGTAGATGGAGGCAGGACTTCACAGCAGGGGCATACTCCATAATGTGGTGTGCATTATCATATGTATAATATATATATTTCTCACTTATTGTATTTACCAACATCAAGGAGTTATGAGCAAAGGAAGGCCACACCATAGTGCATGTTTAAATAGGGAAAGTTTATTCATCAAAATGTATTACGCAAATACACATTACATTTTTTTTTCAGCCCCCCAATCGAGAAAACAAAACCAATTACATGTTCAAAGCAACGGAACGGTGGCCCAATATCAGAGAGAACTCCACTCTTGAGTGAGCAGTGATAATTGAGCAGTCCGTTTTATTTTGCAGATTCAAGCTGCTCTTCAAAATTTTCGCCACCAGATGTCACCGGAGAGGACTGTGTTGAAAAGCTTCGAGTAATGAACCGTTTTTCAATACAAGCTTCAGTGTTTCAGAAAGCTTCATTTGGCCATCACTAATAATAATTAACAAAACTTCAAACAAACATATGACAAACTGACCTGCTGAAATGACACACGGGGGAACTTAAATACTGGTTTAGCTAAACCAAATGACACACATGGGGGAAAACAAAATGGCTATAAGCAACTAATACAAAACAATTAAACAAACATGAAACACCCCCCAGGCAATGAAGCATGTGGTGCAATCCAATTAGGCTGTCAGTGGTACTTCAGGTCTCCCAGCCCTTTGCCAGACAGGAGGAGAAGCCAACCCCCAGGTAACTCAAACAAAGAAAGATGTATTAATATAACATAAAACAGAACTTTGACCTTGCAAGGTTAATATGTGTGCACGCCATATAAACATTGGAAGGTGTGATGGAAAAATAAATACATTTAATAAAGAAACAATATTGAACAATAAGTAGAATATTTTAAAGTAGTGACTGTAAATTAAATTAAGTGAATCAACGGGTGGTGAGGTGTGGAGCTTACCATGTGTGGCATGCCATCACACCTGATAAAGTGTGTTTCTGCCAAATGATGATGTTTGTGGTGAAAGTCAGTATTGTTTTTTTACTAACTGTTCTGAAGACGTAGCAGGACGTGTCATTTGCAGGCCTGGCCACAAGAGGGTGGTCACAAACTTGGCTTAGTGCAGACAAACCAGTTATAACCAGTTCAGCCATATACTTCTTCTGGGTTAGGTTGATCAGGTTTAATGCTTATGTCCATGTGTATTCACCGAGGGAGCTGTAAGGTACAATGTAGCATTGTACCTTACCAGAATATGTTAGTGTGCCTCAGTGAATTACACTTTTCCCACTCAAGTCCTGTGGAGTCATCTGAATAGGAAGAACATGATCCAGGCAGTCAACACCTATGCCGCACCATGACATTTACTACTGTCAGATAATGGAAGTGGCTGATATTGAAAAATACTACAAATTGCTGGATAAAGCTGGACTGAAAGACAACACAGAGGTACTAAGCTGGAAGCACAGAAACAAGCTCTAAGCACAAGATCCATAGAAGCTGGGCTCTTTCATACCAGGCAAGACCCCAGGTGCAGACTGTGCAAATATAGCTCTGAGACGATCCAGCACATAACAGCAGGGTGCAAGATGCTAGCACGCAGGGCATGCATGGAACGCCATAACCTTGTGGCCAGCATAGTATACAGAAACAATTAGGGCATGCATGGAACGCATAGAGGCTGAGTATGGCCTGGAAGTCAAAGGGTCAAAGGATACACTGAGAATGACCGAGCTAAGATCCAGTGGGGCTTCCAGACAAACTAGCGATGGCCAAACTACTGGAATAGTAGTGTTGGGCAAGCAGAGGAAGTCAGCTAGATGTAACATTAGCAAGTGATAGCAACATCAGGAAGAAGAAACATCAGAAACTCAAGAAAATTCAAGAGCTGAGAGAGGAGCTAGAGAAGATATGGAGGGTGAAGGTAACAGAGCCCTCCGCCCAGGAGAAATAAAGATACTGCACAGGCCCCTCAAGCTCCAAGGCCTCTGGTAGAGGACAAATGCATGAAGGATAAGAGACCATCTGAAGGGGTGAGTGGGGAATTATACATACATACACACACACACACACACTTATTTCTCACTAATTCCCTAGATCTAGATTACTAAACTAGTAATCTGGCATACTGGGTGCCCGATGCCTGATGGACTGACACACGTGTGGGCTGATGGGTATATATATAATGTTTTAAATATAATTTGATATAGGGGCAGCATGGTGGCACGGTAATTAGCACTGTTGCCTCACAGCCTGAGTTCAATTCCCCCATCAGGCCAGGGTCTTTCTGTGTGGAGTTTGGATGTTCTCACGGTGTTTGTGTGGCTTCTCCCAGGTACTCCCACACTCCAAAGACATGCAGTTAGTGTAGATGGGTTAATTGGAAACACTAAATTGCCCACAGGTGTGAATGTGGTAGTGAATGTGAGTGCGACTGGTTGTCTCCTGTTTATATGTTAGCTCTGTGACAGACTGGCAACCTGTCCAGGGTGTACCCTGCCTCTTGCCCTAAGACAGCTGGGATAGGCTCCAGCGCCCCCCACGGCCCTAAAAAGGATAAGTGGAAATGAATGGATGGATAATTTTATATAATTATATAGGCTATGTGCCAGCTTGAAGGGCTGTTGTGCACCAGCACTGACAGCAACCCGTTCTTTACTTTTCATTAGTAATGCTGAATTGCCCAACCAAATCACTTAAAGCAACCAGCCCCATCCCTATCGTTCTTTTCAGAGAGAAAAAAATAAAGTAAAAATAGATACAGCAAAGTCCTCACTGTTGGTAGCATCAACTATAGAGAAGTGCATGATAAGGGACAGCAGAAAACAACCCACAAGCACAGGTGCATATTAGATTTATCAAAGTAGTAGTAGTAAAAAGAACTTCGCACCACCTTAAGGTAAGGGTAAATTTAGTTTTATTTCCAAAATATATATAAGTTCAGTGGTTCTTCCTATTACAAAAATATAAATGACAATAAAATCAGTTTTGCAAGGCTGCTTTTCTAATAACTGAAAGAAAACACAACATAACGTACCTATACCTACCTAACTGTTAATGAAAAGTATTTATTTTTTCCGAGCAAACATTTGGAATTTCTTTATTAGTACTGCTAACTTAACAGGTCAGGCTTAGTAGATTACAGATAGATTAAAAACATTAAGAATAATGTACAAACCTTCATTTTTATTTTAAGGTTTTGATTAAAAGCATTTGCTAAAAGCAAAACAGTAAATAAGCACAAAAGGGTATTAGCGCAAGTATACTGACACACATGGCCTACTTACTTCTGAATAGTTTTGTAAGATCTATGAAATAATGTAGCATTAGAATAAAACCTACATGTAGTATGCAGAGGCTGGGTAGAGCAAATAGGGACTGAGTTTACGATCTTCTGATGGAAAGGTGCTGTTCTCATGAGCCTGACGACGGTAGTACCTGCGGAGAGCAGGGCTGCCAGGGTGGCATTGTCTCACATGGAGGAAGTACTCATCAGGCCGGCTTGATGTATAACCACAATCCTCACATACAAAGATCTTGGAGCGTCTCTGGCGGTAAGCATACTGCTGATGTACGCCATGAATCTTTCTCATATGCGACTCCAGAGAGCAACGCTGTGTGAAAGCTTTCTCACACAGCTCACACTTGTAGGGACGGATACCTGTAGCAGTGAGAGACAAAAGACAGTTTCTCCTTTAAGCTTTCCACCAAGGCTGACATTGTCAGAGAGCTCATGTAATGACTGAACGCAGATTTTCCATTTATTTAAATTTTTTGTTGTTGATTTCCGTTAATGCCAGTCACTTTAAAGTTACTGTAAATCCCACAAAGGAATTCTTGGAGATTTCAACCAATTGTAAAAAGCTTGGAAAGAAAGTGACTGGACTTCTTAAAGTTTTTTTTAAGACGTTTCATCTGTCATCCACAAAGCTTCTTTAGGTTTAAAACCAAATGATGGAGACTCCCAGGTATTTAAACCCTAGCGCAGGGGTGGGGAACTCCAGGCCTCAAGGGCCGGTGTCCTGCAGGTTTTAGATGTGTCCTTGAACCAACACAGCTAATTTAAATGGATGAGAGGTGAACGGTCTTTAAAAATCTTGAAGATGTCCAGTCACTTTTCTTTCCAAGCTTCTTAGATTACCATGAACTGGATGACTAAGAACCTACATTTCAATCAAGTGCAACTAATGATACACAGCAAACCCATTAATCCCTTAATTATATTATCAGTAACATATATAATAAAATGTACTCCCTTGTAATAAAATTGATTGTGATTCTTTTAACCCTTCTTTGGCCCTGGGACCATTTTTGGTCCCTTTAGTTTTTCAGTTACAAGCCATTTGCACTGTGTTGAATGGAATATAGCCAAATTCTCTAAAAAAAAGTTTGGCATAATTTCATTTCAAAATTCAAGTCTGACTTCCTTAAATTAGCTTCAGTGGCTAAGCTAACAATACACATCCTCTTAGAGCCCTAGGGACCATTTTTGGCCCATTGACTTCCATTATAAACGCTATTTTTCACTGCAGAATTATTACCGTTAATGTCTTGGTGATTACTTATGTCTCCGTCTCGTTTTGGTCTATGAGCCTTAGAGTTGTAATTTTTTTATTTGTCCACCGGGTGGCGCCCTTGCTCCACATTTGATCCCTGCTGGAAAACAGCGGGCTGCTTGGACAGACCTGCGGGAAACGAAGCCTCATTTCCGGCGTGCAGCAGTGGCTTCGCCCGCTGATCGGGCGGGACCATTTTTCGGTCCCTAGGACCGTTAGAGGGTGCTTTTTTTTTTTTAGTCAACAGGAAATGACGTATTTGTTGTCACGTGGTATTGGACGTGTGGGCTGGAAAAAGCAGTCCCCGGTGATCGTGCCCCGGTGATCGTCGCGACTTACCCCGGCAACATGCACTTATTTCGGCCTAGAGGAGGAGCATTTGCCGCCTGGAGACCATTTTCTGGTCCTGAAAAAAATAAATAAAAGGCGATCGAAATGACTGTTGGTGCCAATCTTTAGTCCATCTAAAGGCCTAATTATAATAACAATTGAATATTACCTCAAATGTTTTTTTTGGAAAATATTCAAGTTTTATGTTTTTTGGGGCAAAAAAGCAGTGCGCTCATGTGACGAAACCGGGATATAAAGGGTTAAAATCCGCGAAATGTAATTAAAACTTGACATGAATATTTCAAGGAGAAGTAGGTCTAAAAGATTGGCTAATTTAAAGTGGAATAAAATATTAATATATAAATTTTTTATAGCACTTTTTTGGGCGTGGTCGATTAGGACCGATAGTGTGTGCATTTTATGAAATGCGCTCCTGCAAAAAAAATAAAAGGCGATCGAAATGACTGTTGGTGCCAATCTTTGGTCCATCTAAAGGCCTAATTATAATAACAAACAAATATTACTTCAAATGTTTTTTTTGGAAAATATTTAGTTTTTTGTTTTTTGGGGCTAAAAAAACAGGGCGCTCATGTAATAAAACTGGGATTTAAAGGGTTAAAACAATGAAAATATAATTAAAACTTTATATGAATATTTCAGGGAGAAGTAGTTTTAAAAGACTGACCAATTTAAAGTGGAAAAAAATATGAATATATAATCTTTTTATTGCACTTTTGGGGCGGGACCATTTTTGGTCCCCAGGGCTCTAAAGGGATGCATTTTTAAGGGTCAGCGAAGGGTTTTAATTTGATAAAGATTAGTGGATTCAACAAAATACATTTAGAACATTCCTAACCTGTGTGTGTTCGCATATGTCTCTTTAGGTCGAAGGTATCATTGAATCCTTTGCCACAGAACCGACAAGGATGCCTCTTCACCAAGCTGTGGCACTTCAAGTGGCGGGTTAACATGCGTTGTAGAGGGAAGATCTTGTGGCACACTGAGCAAACAAAGTCACCTGAGACAGGGGAAGTACGGGGACGTGGCTGATGGGAAGAGAACTACTGAATAAATATGACAAAACTTCACTGTAACAATCATCTTTTCTCTGCTCTGTTTAGCTTACAAGTAACAAACAGGATTACAAATTGCTAATACATGGTACAGTGTACCAAGACACCAGTACACCTTCCATGCAAATAGTTCCTTTATAAGCCATTAAATCATAACGAGTGGGTACGGAGTT
This sequence comes from Rhamphochromis longiceps, assembly GCF_057381845.1. Classification (NCBI taxonomy): domain Eukaryota; kingdom Metazoa; phylum Chordata; class Actinopteri; order Cichliformes; family Cichlidae; genus Rhamphochromis; species Rhamphochromis longiceps. The sequence continues at coordinate 7,159,831 of NC_140566.1, forward strand.
CTTGAATTGATCCTATATATACACATTTTATCTGTGCAGATAAAATATTGCAGCCCCAATAATTAGTCTAGTGCATCACCCCTAGCTTTTTCCATCTTTCAGCAAGCATGGCATAAAAAAGCAGTTTTTTTAAAAATAGATATATTTTCTTAAATAGAGCTAAATTAATCTCACTGTATAATATTAGCCTTAAAAGTTTAATAATATTATCAAGAATGCATCAAGAATTTTATTTTTATCCTTTCCACAGCAGTTCAAAAGCAGATATGTACAATGCAATCAACAGACCTATATGAATAATGAATTTCTTGGCCACTAAAGGGAGTACAAATGTCGGTCTACTGAACTCAAACTTGATTGCACAGAAGACCAGTGAATAAGAAATGGATAGTTTTACAATTTGATTTGCATAATATGGCACCTTTTTCTTGATAGATTATGTTCACAGTATGAGCATCTATGAAAGCAGATGAAATTGCCAGCCATGTGTCCGTGTTCAGTAGTTAGGGTGTACTGAGAATAGCTCTAGTAAAAATCACAAAGTCAGCTGTTCTATTAATTGTCACAAATGCTTAACAGATTTTCTGTTAACAAAATAAATGGGAAGTTCAAAAGGGTCCTGTGTTTGAGTTTCTTTTCCCCTTTTTTTAGTGGTTATGACCTCATAGGGCAGTATTTTTCTCACATGTAAAGTAGTTCTGTCCCTCTCCAACATATCTGGCTATGTGTATATTTCTGGACTTACCTACTGCCTTAGAGTTGTATGAAAAATATGATTTTTAATCTTAATAACTAATTTAAAGAACTTGAAATAAATGGTTGTTTTTTAGTTAAATGGAAAATGTATCAGACGTGTTACATAAACTTGGAGCATTCCACATTATAGGTCAAATAATGAGCACATCTAAAATGACCTGAAAGTCCTCTACCAGAGGCCTGAGAGCTTCAGGATACTGCACAGTATCTTATCTATTTGCATGATTGGACAGGGAACTCAAATGTCATTCCTTGAATCTGCTGGAGCCACTTGCCCAGTTTGAGGGTCACCACTCCGATTACCACTGTTGCCTATATATATGGAAAAATGAATTCTGCTGTCTACCAAAACATCCTGACGGAGAATGTCTGGTCATCTGTTCATGACCTCAAGCTGAAGCCCCCTTAGGTTCCTGACCTGAGATTCTGTGGCATGACCTTAATAAGGTGGTTCATGCTCAAAAACCCTCTAATACAGTGGTTTCCAAACTTTTTTTGCTAGGCCCCCTTTGTTTTACAAGAAAAATGTTCGCGCCCCCCACCATGTGCCTTTTTTCACGTCACGCTGTGTGACACATTATTGTTTACATGAGATGAATTGCAGAATGGCGGATAGAGACAAAATACTGTTAATCTTACCATCTTCAGGTTTTACACGCTTGCATATACACACGTAGTTACTGTCCCTCCATTTAGAAAGGCAGAGGCGTCACAGTGTAATTATTTTACGTGTAGTTGTTTTTTTCCTGTGTAATATTCAACATTGCTATTAATACATTTTTCAAAAAATGCCTCTCTGTGCAAAATGGGTTCAAAAACATAAACAACTGTGGGATCCTGTTTGTCTGTGGTTTGGACAAGGGGAACAAATTGTGGCAGGATCAGCCTGATGTTATTTGTATCTCACTGTAACTTTAATGTATAAAGAACTAACATCTCCAAAATGTCAGGAATAGTTAGTCATTACAAGAAGTGTTTGTGAACTAAAAATCAAGAATGTGGGATTCTGTTTGTCCGTGATTTGGAGAGCCCAGCGCGTGCTCTCAACGCAGGGAAAACCAAGGCAGGGTAGACCTACCTTGGCACTTGTGTAGGTGAAACCAAAAGGAAGATATGCTTCACCATATTTTCTAGTCTTTGACTTGGAAGGATATTGGTTTGGAAACATATTTGGTGTTTTGGAGGAAGGAAGGTTCAGAGTTTAAGTAGTCATCATCATGGGCTCATCCGATTAGAATGAGAATAAGCAGTCAATCATTTACAGGTTTTGTCATTTTATTGAATTATGGTTAACCCTCTGTAGAACCTGGGACCATTTCGTGGCCTTTCCGTTTTTTAATTCCACGCCATTTCCACTGTGTTTAATGGAGTATAGCCAAATTTTCAAACATGTATTTTTTTCCCATTTTATTTTAAAATTTCAGTCTGAGTTTTTTAAATGAGCTTAAATGGCTGAATAAAAGGCATACATCCACTATCGAACCTCGTGGCCGATTTGTGCCCCATTGAAACCCATTATAAACGCTATTTTTCACGCCAGAAAAATTACGGTCAAATCGATCGTCAGGTTTCCGGCTTAGGTTTTGTTTTGGACTACAGGCCTTAGAGTTGTAATTTTTTTATTTGTCCACCGGGTGGAGCCCTTGCTCCACATGTGACGCCTGCTGGAACATACACATGTTCTCCAGCGGCCTGCTCGAGACAGATACCCGGAAAAGGCAGACTAATTTCCCGCGTACAGCAGCAGCTTGGCCCGCTGCTCGTTCCGGACCATTTTCTACCCTTAGGTTCGTTTGATTTTTTTTTTTTTTTTTTAATCAACAGGAAATGACGTATTTGTTTTCACGTGGTAGCGGAAGTGTGTGCTGCAGACACGGGAACCGAACCATATGCTCCGGCGCTGCGCGAAACACACCCGCGGCAGAGGCACTCCTCCCCGGGGGAGCAGGAGCAGCAGCGCCGCCTGGGGACATTTTTGGCTTCTGGAAAAAAAATTAAAACCGGATCGAAATTAATGTTCGTGCCAATCTTTTGTCCATCTAAAGGCCTAATTATAATAACAATAAAATATTACTTCAAATGTTTTTTTTGGAAAATATTTTATGTTTTATGTTTTATGTTTTTGGGGCAAAAAAAGCAGTGCGCTCATGTGACGAAACCGGGATATAAAGGGTTAAAATCCGCGAAATGTAATTAAAACTTGACATGAATATTTCAAGGAGAAGTAGGTCTAAAAGATTGGCTAATTTAAAGTGGAATAAAATATTAATATATAAATTTTTTATAGCACTTTTTGGGCGTGGTCGATAGTGTGCATTTTATGAAATGCGCTCCTGGAAAAAAAAATAAAAGGCGATCGAAATGACTGTTGGTGCCAATCTTTAGTCCATCTAAAGGCCTAATTATAATAACAAACAAATATTACTTCAAATGTTTTTTTTGGAAAATATTTAGTTTTTTTGTTTTTTGGGGCTAAAAAAACAGGGCGCTCATGTAATAAAACTGGGATTTAAAGGGTTAAAACAATGAAAATATAATTAAAACTTGACATGGATATTTTAAGCAGAAGTAGTTTTAAAAGATTGACTAATTTAAAGTAGAAAAAAATATTGATATATAACATTTTTAGAGCACTTTTGGGGCGGGACCATTTTTGGTCCCGAGGTTCACGAAAGGATGGGATTTTGAGGTTTTACCAAGGTTAAAGGAAGGAAAGACACACATGGACGGCTATCTCTCAGCTGCCGCCCCATGTGGGAGTGAAGAAAGAGTGAGGGGTAGGTGAGTGCAGTCCTTATATAACGAGTGACAGGTGAGCGCAATTAAGGCCAAGCACCACACCCAATCAAAGGTGAGGAAAAGAAACAAGGTGCATCTGGTGAAGTGAATGTGCTAAAAGGTGAGCCTTTACAACATTTGGCGATGCTTCATATCCTGCTTTGCGTTTGTGTGTGTATATTATGAACTCAATCAATCAAAAAAAAAAATGTAGTTATGGTTGTATTGAACTGAACTGATTTCCCAAGCACAGTGCATCTACCCCCCCCCCCCCCCCCCCCCCCCCCAACATACAAAGTTGTGATGAAAGCCACATATATATATCAAGTGGAAGAGAAAAAAATTACCCAGAGAATGTAATATAGGATATTACCCTTTCACTGATTACTGATTGAATTCACTACCATCTCATGCTTTTGAACTGTAAGCTCCAACAAACACCTCTGTTAACTCTGTGTCTTACATCACAAAAAATGTGAGTCTGATGATGCATATATTCCAAAGGCAGTCGTCTGTGGTCCTGCCTAAGGTCATGTCCTAAGAATCCTTGCCCAAATTTCTAACCTCCTACTAGTCCACCACTAGTCCAACAGTCACATGATGCTAATAACTATGCACTAAACACTGGGTTAGTTGTTCACATTAAAGGAGTGATATTGTATTTTGGCAAAGAAAACCTTTCTCACCTTTGCTCTGCTGACCAGTGCCATTGTACTGGGATGGTAGGAGCCCCGGAGCATCACAGTAGACCAGTCCGGCCTGGTATCAGCTCTTGGTCCTCCCAGTCCTGCTAAAGGTACTGGCACTATAATTCCTCTTGTTGCATCACGTCCTGAGGGGATTACTGGCTGAGGCATGGCGGCAGGCTCTTGGGTGCCAGGACTGCAGGATATCTGTTTTTCAATATTTTCACTCACTATGTAGTTAGATAGATAGACAGATAGGTAGATTACATGACTAAATTACGACATTGAAGTAAATTACTGTGATACAGACTAATTGTTACGGCTTTAACATTTTGACAGCAGAAATTAAACTTGAAGCCACTTGAAATTCATACCTTGTGGATTTTCTTCTTTCCACTCATGTTGTTCTGATTCTTTCCACTGCCATGCTCCACATGGCCCACGTTTCTTTTTCACAAGGAAAGACCTTGGCATCCTTTAAATCTGTCACTTCTTGGTTTTCTTCTATTTCCTGACCTCTCTCTTATTTAAACGTTGCCCCCTGATCCTGTCACAGTGCTAAGAGATTTAATTTGCTAATGTCCAGTGTTCTGCTCTTACAAGTGCAACCATCTCCTTTGACAGTCAGCAAGTAGAGTGTCCTAGTAAAATCACAGCACTCATTTTCATAACACTCTCTGGAAAGGATGGTGAATGTTTTAGCTCTGGTAAAGGATGGGCGGTTGGAGCGTCACTCTTAGCAGGAGTACACCTGTGCTGATTGTGCGTGTGTGCCATTTTAACTGGTCCTCCACCAGTTTTGCATGTCAGGTAGTGAGAATCCGGGGAGCTTCACATTCAAGTGGCCCTTGGCATGCAAATTTTTGGATCTGGACCAAGCCCTGGCCCCAGACAAAGGGCATGGCCTAAGTAACAGGAGCAAGCACAGTGGAGCCACAGCCTTAACTGCTAGGTAAATCAGCCCTTTCTCTTTTTTATGGCTTTTCTGTTGCAGTTGTTTGAAGGAATTATAGAGCTTCTTTGAACGCATACAAAGGACATTCATACTCAATAAAAAAGATGGCAAGCACTTGCAGTCTATTGACTGAATTGTTTACATAATTGCATATATGATGGCACCTTTTGTGTTGTCCCCTGGTACTTGCACAGTGAATATAGGAATAATTTACACCCTCTGTAGCACTGAACAGAAAAGCATTATATGGAAATATATGACAGTGAAAAAAGTATCCAGTATCCAGAAGTCTGTTAGATACTGATTAGGCAACATGAACATATAGAAAAGATTTTCCCTCAGTCTTGTGAGAACTGTAACAACAATTAATTTTGCTGATTTACAATCCCCCTTTGCTGCAGATAAACAAATGGACCCAAATTATGCCAGAACCACTAGAAGGTAAAGAAGCAAACTGCCCACTCTTGTCCAATTGTCTGCAGTTGGTGTATGTTTAACAGGAAAATGAACTGCATGTATCTTATTTCACTGGGCGTGCATAACAAATTCAAACAGTCTGAGTGTAAGTCAGAGTCTAAACCTCATCATGCAAATCTCAGTAGAGGTCACTCCAAGACCATCAGGAGGATCATGTAGTATAAACTGTACAGTAGTACAAACACAGATCTGCTCTACCTATCTGCTACATTTATGTGCTGTAAGTCCCATATTTTAACTGCTTACTAAGCATTTATATTGTAGATATTGGTCATTGAATATGAGGGTTCAGAAAGTGATGAATGTAATGCAAATCTGGAAAACACAACTGCAAAGTCTGTATTTATTTCACTTTATAAAGGAGGATAAGCATATATTGTCCTACTTTACTCAAGATATTAATTTGTGTAAGTAAAATATCTTCAGACAGACTAATTGAATTCAGATTTTGATAATAAATCTTTTGCTGTGTAATGTTAGTGTTTGTATTGTTAGTGTATTGTTGTATTGTTAGTGTTTCCTAAATGTGCTTTAAGGCTATTGACTATACTGTGAGGTTCCCTTCTGAAGCTGCACTCTAACTGTATGCAAAGCACATGCCTGTGTGCAGCAGCATGAAAATTAAATGGTAACAAGGCAGCTCCACATTATTTTGCAGTAAACAAAAAACTGTCCGTTTGAATAATATCTAATACCTATCACTCTGTCTACTCACTGACGTGTCAGTATAGTACAGAGTGAAAGAAAAAGCCACAGATTAAGATATTCAAACACAGCCTTCCTCAGAGGATAGTCACTGTTGCAAGTTTTGACAAATGCATATTAAACTTGAAAACATTTGAAGATTAAAAAAGGTAACCTTCATGTCAGTAACAAGAGGAGACTTGATAGCTTTCTTTCTTTCTTTACATTTAGGTGAACGGCTTGTCTGAACTTGAACATGAATGTAAAAGAGACTGAGTTTAGCTGTTCATGTGTGTCATGGTTAGCCACGCCCTTGTTTTCTTTTTCAGTTGGATGTAAAAGTGTGCTTGTGCATTTGTCTGTTGATTGATAGCAACTAATCTTTAGTAACTGAAACCACAATTTAGAGTTAGGAACATTTTATCAGCTGACATTAATGCATTGTATGAGGTACAAGGCTGCATAATTACTTCCCCAGGCTTTATATTACCTTTCACTGTATATGTATTGTGTCATAAGAGCTTTTTTAGTTTAGCCATTCAGTTAGTTTTGGACAGTTTCTCATATAGTGCTGCATATTGTATATACTCTCTCTCTCTCTCGATCGCTCCAACAAACATATCGATTCAAACTGACAATAACTGAGCTACAGTTCATTTGTCATTTGTTTGTCACTGTGAAATTTATATTTTACAACAATTTCATTCATTTGCAAATTTTTTAAATGTAAAAAAAAAAAAAGCTGTAACAATGTTTAAAAATCATACATTGTCTTTTCTGGTTATGTTATGACATCTTACCTTAAGAAAATGAAACATCTTGCATTCCTCTTTAATCAAAATTTGAGTCAAATCACAAATATCGATCCATATGATTATGTCAAGGCCTAGCGCTGTCTAGTCTTCCTGCTTGAGACTCTTTCATGGATGTCTGCCACTATGATGGTCCCTGGATCTTGTTCAGGGAGGTTATTGTGGTCTGCTCTTAGATCCACTAACCACTGAGCAATGTTTCATCCTTTTCCCATATTCTCTTCCAGTATTGCTCTTTCTCCAGCCTTGGCAGGGCTGTTCTAATTTCTAAGGCCACAGATACGGACTGCTTATTGTACTTCTTAAGCATCCCTTTCTTCATCACATCTTTTAACAGCTCTGGCAGTTAGTTGGCTGTCCTTTGTTCTGCCTTTATCTTGGCCTCTAGTTTCCTTCACCATAGAGGGTACTGCTTCTTGTGGCTGTTATCTTTTCAGTTGGTTGGTTTCAGTAACAGTAGCCGTAAGGATTGGACATAAATACTGCATTCACATCTTCTAGTTACTGCTGAAATCTCAATTTACAAAGAACCCAGAGTGGAGAACAAGTAAGATCAAATTTAATTGCTGACTATATTATGATTTTTAAAAGACAAATTAGTTGATTTAAGAAATTTTAAATGACTGTGTTTGGTAAGAGGGTCTGCAAATCAGGGATTATTTCTGTAAACACACTTGGTTTTGGCCTTGGTGTTGATCACCTAGTGCAGTGGTGTCCAAACCCAGTCCTCGAGAGCCGGTGTCCTGCAGGTTTTAGATGTGTCCTTGACAGTGTTGGGTAAGTTACTTTAAATGAGTAACTTAGTTACATTACTACTTACTTCTATCAAAAGTAACTCAGTTACTTCAAGTTACTCATTACTTTCAAAGTAACTAGTTACTAGGAAAAGTAACTTTGGTTTTACTCTGAATTCTCTTGTTAATGTGTTGCTTCTGTAACTGGATACCCAGCAAGACTGCCAGTCTTCTAGCTTGCTTACTTGCCACAAGTGCACTGTGCCACCTACTAATAGAAAGGAAAAAATAATGTGCATATTTCCACGAGAGAAATTCCACACCTGGACTGTCGCTGCCATGATTCGAGCCTACATCACAGCGTCATGTGCGCTTTTTACATCCAACACAAAAACTGCAGTCGTGGTGCTTTCGATTGTACTCAGAACTCGGAAATTCTGCCTTCCGAATAGGAAGATGTAGGTAACACCAGACTGCAGATGAGCTGCATACAGGGCTGGACTGGGACAAAAAAATCGGCCCAGGCAGTTTGACTAGAGAGCAGCCCGCCATTATAGGAAAAAGCCTTTGAATGAAAACAATCGCTGTTGTGACAGTGATGTACACTGTTCTGATGGTATATATGCATCAATCTATCAATCGTTTGTTGTAAGACTCAGATAATTATTTTTTAAAAGCTAGATATTTTAAATGAGAATAAGAAAGAAAAGTACTTCTTTGTGCCCCCCTCTCCCTGTTAATGCCCTACCTGGCCCCCTGGCAAAACTTTGCTAGGTCCGACCCTGCACAGTTACCAGCTGTCAGCTACGTAAAAAAATTATTATGGTGTTATTTGTCTCTCAGAAACGGTTTATAACTTCCCTTCAACTCATTCAAGTCACCTAAAAAGTAAACCTGTTTCTCCATCACCTGTTGAGCTCTGATGACTCAGTAAGAACATCTCCTGGTTTCATCTTCATGTTTCCCTCTCACCAGATAACCAAACCGATATCATGACCAGCAGCTTTTACGGCTGTGGCTCCAGCAAACATCAGCTGATACTGGAAGGTAATATTAAATAAATTCTAACAACAGCTGATCAAGCTTAAACGTGCTGCTGTTGTTTAACGCGACCTCCGCTGGTTTCTTGTTTCTGGCACAAAGTGGGCAATAAACAAACAAGAGAGACGGGAGTTGCGACAGAAAAGCCGATCAGCTGGTCATTGATCAGTTTCATGATTGAAGTAGAAACAGTTAGTTTCTCTTTGTGTTTTTCTACCCCTGTATTTAAGTTCCCTCACCCTTTGTGTTCCATGCTGCGTGTCTTATGTTATCAAGTTTGTATTATCGTGTCTGTCACATTAACCTAACCCAGGTTTTATGGACTGCCTGCCTGCAGACTTAAAGAACTTTGCTACAGCCACTATCTCCTCTGCCTCACCATCATCGTCAGAGCAGCAGCTGCCCAGTGTGCAGGCTGAATCACCCCAGCCTGTCATGGTCCTGGGCCATGTTGGCCCAGTATTCTTAGTTTTTGTGTGTTTTGTATTTTGTTCCCTATTTATGCCTTGGTTCCTAGGTTATTCAGTTAAGATGTTCCTTATTTGGTTACCTCCTGTGTGCCCTTGTGTATCTGTGAGCCCTCGTCTTTCCTTGTGTTTTATTCCATGTTTTCCCCAGCCCATTATGCCTGTGTTCTCCCCGTGCTCTCTCTCCTCCTGTCTGAACCTCTGTGTACTTCCTGTTTTACTTTACAGTCTCTCGTCAGTATGCGTCATGCTGTGTTCACTCCTGCCCTGTCTCGTTATGATTATCTGTGTCAGCTGTGTTCCCTGTGTGCTCCCACTTCCCTCGTTAGCCCTCTGTGTATTTATGTGTATGTCTCCATCAGTTCAGTGTCGCGTGGTCAATGTCTCCTCCCCGAACCTCTGTGTCTTTCTGTGTTCCCTCGGTCTTCTGTTAGTATTCCCAGTTCTGTTTCGTTTTAAGGCCTGCAATAAAGCAGTGATTTTGAGTTCAGTTCCTGTCTCCGTGAGTTTTGCGTTTGGGTCCTCATCTGCCTCCACACAGCCAGTTCATGACACAGCCCTGCGGTGATGCAGCTCTTTCTTCGCCGGCTACGGGAGTACGAGTCGGCTTATCCAGTCTCTCACCTGTGTCCATGCCTGTGTCACCACTGCAGCAGACAAGTGCTGCATTTTCTTCACCTCAACCGGTGGCTGCTTCCAGCACTACATTCATCTCAGCCGTAGCGGCACCGGCCTCCACAACCACGGCTTCCAGGAGGAGGCGGCGTCCAAGTCGTCACCACGGCTCACAGCAGCATGAGTTGGGAGATTATATTCTGAATCCACGTGTGTTTTTTAAGGAGAACAAACACTGCCTTAAAGGTTCATGGGCATGTTTATGAAATGACTGAAAAATCACCAGCCAAGTCTTCCACGGAACATCTTATCCCTCTGCACAATTACCTAGCATCCTTGTGTATTGATCATGCTACGCCCCCCGAATTAATAAACTGTGGACTTTTGTGCAGTCACCCTCCAGGTCGACCCCCTGATCCGCCTGACTGCGGACTCCTATGCCCTTGTGTTTGGACTGAGTGCTTCGGATTCCTTGTTTTTTGTGGTTTTGTTTCAGTTCTGAAACATGAATCAGTTCTGATGGACACGCATGGCCAGCTGTGCAGAAACCTCTGGAAGAGACTGAGCAGGGCCAGCAGGTGTGGAAACCTCTTGCTGTTGTTGAAGCTCAGGTTGAGGACTGGGCTTTGTGTCCCTTGGAACTGGAACAGGTGGTGGAATTGGCCGAACCCTAGTCGTCCCCACCCGAGGAACAGATACAGGTGCGGGGACTGGTTGGGTCCTGGCTACCCTCAGCCGTGGTGCAGGGACAGGTGCAGGAGGAAACGTACACCACGCATTTTAGTCACATGATGCAGTCATGTGACCAATTCAACTAAGATGGCAGACGGCACTGTATAGCTATTGTTTTGTTTGCTCTCAATTTTGACTGCCCTATTAAAGATTAATATCAGCTTTTACATGCTCTAGATAGCTCGCTTGCTTTTGCAACTTTCACTCTTGTGTTACTTGCAGCAACAACTCCACCTCATTGTCAGTCCATTTAAAAAACTCTGTGCTTTTCCTCGACAAAGTTTCAAATAGCTGGAAAGTAAATAAACAGCAGACAGAAATGACGCAGGTTCACCCGAGGAACAGGAACAGGTGAAGAGGGAGGCAGGGTCCGAGCCACCCTGTGAGCAGGAACTGGCTGACAGAGAGGTGTTGTTATAGTGACAGCAATGTCACAGGTGTGAATGTCCTAAATAGGAGCCTGAGATGGCAGAACAGTTTTTTGGGATTCAGGCTGATAAAAAACAGTCTTAAGTTTTGACAGGCTATCGGTGTGTTGAAGAGTCACTGGATTATTAGCAGAAGAAACAGGAGTCTTTTTGTGATGAGCAGGATTAAAAAAAACTCAGTTTCACTCAACACCGGTGAGTGCTCCGACTGCTCCAAATGATAAAAGCGGCAGTGGTGTAAGACTCGTCTCCTGTTGGCTTTGATGTATCTTCATGGCACAGGTCTTATTCTGTCATGGTCCTATTGAGGGGATGGAGAAGAGAAGACCCAAACAGGTTAATTGAGGATGTGGACAGTGTTTTTTGTGAAGACAGAACAAACGCAGCATGGGACTGACTGAATGACTGGCTGGGACACAGCGGGGTTGACATTGAGGGTTTAAATACAGCCCCCAACAGGGAACTAAGATCAACAGTCCACAGCCTATGCAGGTGGCCTTGAGGAATAGGGCAGAGAGTCAGTTCGTTCTCGTTATCATATCTCCTGGAAGAATGTTGTTGTTTTCCTCGGCGTCAACCTTCACGCAGCTGGCGCCATCGGGGGTGGGGGTATAGCCGCATTAGAGATGGAGGTAACTGGTTTAGGTCGAACGAACTGCATCCATTTTACACTCGTTCTAATGTCCATCACTGGTCTCCAGGTGTATCTCTCTTTTAAGAGCCATGAGCACCTCCAAGATCTTTCCCATATTTCGTTCAGTAAGAACAGTCTGAGCACTCACTGCTCGTCCCACAGTTTCGATCAGAGTGGCTAGCCTTGTGGGGTTTTGAATAGCAGTCACTGCTTTATTCAATTTCCGATAAGCCAGGGCCAAGCCAGCTCCAAACAGCAAGAACCCTGTTATCATGGTTCCGAATAAGTAGATGTCTTCAATGTCCTCGATGACGCTACCACCCTTCCATCGTGTATCCAGCAGGGAACGTCCTTCCGGGACACTCGGGCTCTCCCGAACCCAGGCTTCTGGTCGAGAATAGCGTGTCATTTGCATTAAGGGACCAGTTTATCAAATCCATAGTTCTTCTTTAGTTTTAGAGAACAAGAGCCAGAATGAGAGGCTCTCTCAGGGTTAGAGTCAGACAAGACAACGACATAGAAGCAGCAGCAGGGAAGCTAAGGGAAGGAGAGGGTGAAAGATGCGTCTGCCTACTCCAAAAGCCAGAAGAGAAGGGGGAGTTCAACTCCAGTGTGTGTGGGATGTGATGCTCCTCAGCCTCACCAGCTGTTGCCTATACGTCAGGAAGCTGGTGACCCACTGACAGGTGTTGGCAAGGATAGTGAACTGAAGAAGGTAACTGACGAAAGAGGTAAGTGACGGAAGTGACGGACAAGGTAAGCGACGCTGTCGTCAAAAAGACTTCGCCCGGCAGATTCCCCCGGCACAACATCGCCAGCCGGCAAAGATATTGTCGACATACTGGAGTCAATCGACCAACGATTGTCCAGTTTCAATGCAAGGCTGTCCTTGGTGGAGATTCTTCACCGCGAATTTAAATCCTTGCGAGAATCCCTGGAGTTCAGCCGGCAGCAGGTGGAAACGCTCGCTGCTGAAAATGCCATGCTAAGGGAGTCGGTGAAATGTCTCACAGACAATGTTACCCAGCTAAATAGAGAAAATAAAAAAATAAAAGAAACAGTTATTGATCTACAAGCTTGTGGCATGCGTGATAATCTCGTATTTTCTGGTATTCCAGAAGCTGCTGGAGAAGACGCGGAGACTACGGTAAAAAGCTTAATCAAAACCCACTTGAAGCTGCCGGAGAACACGGTGAAGAACATCGCCTTTGATAGGGTGCATCGCATCGGCCCCATGCAGGGCTGCGACCGGGAGACCACGTCCTATTGTGGCCAAATTCGGCCACTTCAAACAAAAGGAACAGGTGAAAAGCAGGGAATTAAAAGGAACGGACTTCAGCGTGAATGACCAGTTCCCCAAAGAGATCCTGGAACGATGTAAGGTCCTCTTCCCAATCCAACGCGGCTTCACCCAGAAGGGCTCCTGCGCTGTCATTGCTGTGGACCGGCTGTACGTGGACGGACAGCTTCATCGCGACCCCAATATCACTCCGTGGCTGTATTAATTTCACACCAGATAAGAATCCGCTACACCTTTTTCATATCCACTCACACTAACTTGCATTAAGTTAAACATCTGTTTAACTTAATGCCAAGGTGTGAGCCAAGGTGTGAAACTGGGCGTGGGTCCCAATCACGCCCAGTTTCACACCTTGGCTCAGGCGATTAGAGGATCATCAGGGGGTCCTTTTGTCCCTCTGTGGGGGGTTACGCCCACTAGGTTTATATCTGGGACTCTCCACCATTTGACCTTAGAACTGAAGAAGCTTCTCGGATGAGAGGTGAAACGTCTTCAAGCAACTTATAGAAGTCCAGACGCTTTTCTTTGCAAGCTCCTTTGACTGCGATGACCTGGATGACTGAGAACCTTCACAGACACATTGTTGGAAATCAAAGAAAAGGGCAGACTTCCATCAAATATGAATTCTGCAAACATTAATCTCCTGCTAAAACCAGGCAAAGACCCTGTATATCCCTCAAGCTGTCGTCCAATATCCCTTATAAATGTAGACCTTAATATAATCTGCAAAGCTCTCTCAAAGAGACTAGAGAAAATAACCCCCCTCTTAATTCATCCTGACCAAACTGGTTTCATAAAAGGTAGGCACTCATCAACAAATACACGTAGATTACTTAATTTGATAGACTACTCACACAGTAAAAACCTTGAAACTACAATATTTTCTTTAGATGCAGAAAAAGCATTTGACAGAGTTAACTGGAAATTTCTATTTGCAACTTTACACAAATTTGGTTTTGGATCCTCTTTCATTAACTGGTTAAAAATATTATATAATTCCCCAACAGCTTGTGTCAAAACAAATGACCAAACATTCTCCAGCTTATGTCTCCTGAGGGGCACCAGGCAGGGATGCCCACTCCCCCCTTCACTGTTTGCAATTTTTATTGAACCACTAGCAGCAGCAATTAGACAGAATTCAGTAATTAAGGGCATAAAATGCAAGAACGTGGAACATAAAATCAGCCTTTATGCGGATGATGTGTTACTTTTTCTCCAAAACTCACAAACCAATATCTCTGAGGTGATTGAATTGATAAACTCTTTTGCAAGAATATCAGATTACTCAATTAACTGGTCAAAATCTACAGTCCTTCCGATTAATTGCTCCTTCCATAATTTTTCTTCTACACCACTGCAATTGGGAAATATAAAATATTTAGGTATTAATGTTTCTCCCAAGCTTGCAGATCTAACTAAATTAAACCATATCCCACTTTTAAAGAAGGTAGAAGGCGATCTGGCTAGATGGAAATGTTTACTCATATCACTCATGGGAAGGGTTGTTGCTATAAAAATGATGGTCTTACCAAAAATAAATTATTTATTCTCAATGATCCCAACTAAACCGCCACAAGATTGGTTCAGATCTCTAGATTCATACATGTCCAAATTCCTTTGGAAAGATAAACCCCCACGTATAAGCTTAAAAACACTACAAAAGACCAAGGATAAAGGAGGATTAGAACTACCTAACTTTCAGCAGTCAAAGGAGCTTGCAAAGAAAAGCGTCTGGACTTCTTTAAGTTGCTTGAAGACGTTTCACCTCTCATCCGAGAAGCTTCTTCAGTTCTAAGGTCAAATGGTGGGGAGTCCCAGATTTAAACCTAGTGGGAGTATCCTCCCAAACAGGGACAAAAGGACCCCCTGGTGATCCTCTAATCGTCTGAGCCAAGGTGTGAAACTGGGTGTGCACAGAAAAGAAGATCAGACACCAGCGAGGGAGGATAAGAAGGACAGACGCAACAACATTGTCATCCCCTATGTAGCCAGTGTATCAAAAAAAACTCAGTTGAGTTTTCTCCAAGCATGACATCCCAGTGCATTTCAGACCCAGCAACACGCTCAGACAAAAACTGGTTCACCCGAAAGACAAAACTCCAAAACACAGACTTAACAATGTGGTGTATGCTGTACAGTGCAGCGAGGAATGCTCAGACCTCTACATTGGAGAGACCAAACAGCCACTTCACAAGCGCATGGCACAACATAGAAGAGCCACCTCCACAGGACAAGACTCACCAGTCCATCTGCATCTTAAGGATAAAGGACACTCTTTCGAGGATGCCAATGTTCACATTTTGGACAGAGAGGACAGATGGTTTGAAAGAGGAGTGAAAGAAGCCATCTATGTCCACTGTGAGCGACCATCTTTGAACAGAGGCGGTGGATTACGACACCAACTGTCTGCCATCTATAATCCAGTTTTGAGTTCCCTCCCCAGACGCCTTAATGCCCACTCACATCCTGGGCCATCTGACCTCAGGAATTCGCATGATAAGGTGGGGCCAGGTCTCACAATGAGCTCACCCGAAACCCTGGCTGATTGGGACCCACACCCAGTTTCACACCTTGGCTCAGGCAATTAGAGGATCATCAGGGGGTCTTTTTGTCCCTCTTTGGGGTCATACTCCCACTAGGTTTAAATCTGGGATTCCCCACCATTTGACCTTAGAACTGAAGAAGCTTCTCGGATGAGAGGTGAAACATCTTCAAGCAACTTAAAGAAGTCCAGACGCTTTTCTTTGCAAGCTCCTTTGACTACAATGACCTGGATGACTGAGAACCTTCACAGACCTAACCTTCAGCACTACTTCTTAGCCAACAGGCTTCAGTTTATCTCAGGATGGCTAAAACATATCTTCTTAGATGAACCTTGGCTAGATGTAGAACAAGCACTTTGCAATAATCTAGAGATTTCAGATCTACCATTTATCAGCTCAAGTCTTCATTAATCCCATGCAAACGTACACCTATCTGGAACAACCCTGACATATTACAAAACAATAATATGATAAACTTTTCAGATTGGAGTGGTAAAGGAATCAAATATTTAGAACATATATTAGAAGGAACAGAATGTATTTCATTTTACAGACTAGTTACACAATATGGGATCAACAAGAAAAGATTTTTAGAATATCAACAAATTAAATCCATAGTAAAGAATTTTTTTAAACCAGGTTAAAGTTGAACTACAAACACCACCAAGTGTGGTTCAATTTCTTGGTCTTAAAACCCCCAAATTACTTTCCAAAATATACAGAATGCTTTCTAAAACAGATGAATCAATATCACTTCCTATTGCAAAATGGGAAGCGGATTTATCAGTTAACTGAGACCAAAACTTCTGGTCTCATATCTGCTTAAAGACCTTTGATCTAATTAGAAATCCCAGTCTTCAATTAATTCAATACAAAATACTACATAGAGTGCACTATACAGGTCATCGGATGTCAAGATGGGTTTTACGTCTACCAACAACTACTCACACTGCCAAACCAATTCACTGGACAATTATATCCACGCTTTCTGGTTCTGTCCACCAGTTCAGAAGTTTTGGCGCAAGATATGTGAAGACTTATCAAAGTGTCTGAAATGTAACATTCCAACTTCCTCTTTAGTGTGTTTGTTGGGCAGCTTAGATAATGTCACTACAGAAAAGAATATACAGTATCCCATATGGTTTTCACTGCCCTATGCATAGCCAAGAAAACAGTCCTCGTGAACTGGAAAAATAAAAATAATCTGTGGGGAGGGTCTGTGCTGACGGACGTGGGTTACTGACCTGGTAGTCTGGCTGCCCCTGGGTGGGTTCGGGACTGGCGAGATGTTCTGGGGGCGCTTCGTCTCTGGGCTGGGGCTCTGGCTGGGCCTCGGGGGCTTGGGTCCTGGTTGGTGTGTTGCCGGGGTTGTGGGCGGGTGGGTGTATGGGGGCCCAGTCCTGGTGCAGGGTGCCACCGGTGCATCGAGCCACCTGGGGGGCTCTTCAACTGGTGGGGGAGGTTGTTACATCTTGCAGGAGCTCTCCTCTCTTCAGGAACTCACTCTGCAGGAGGGGGAGATACAGGAGAGGTGGAGGAAGATCTGGGCGTCTATTGTCTTGTGTAGTCTGGATGATGAGTGGCTGACGGGGTGGGTGCAGTTTTCTCTGAGGTGGGGTCGGGCGGGCTGTCCCGGGCTCTGTGGGGCCGGGCGGCGCTGCTGTACTGGGCCCCGGTCTAGATGGGCCTGGGCCCCCTTTCCCTGGCGGGTTGCAGAGTATGGGGGTGCCTACTGGGGTCAGCGGGGGAGCTGGCCCCAGGGAGGGGTCACTTGCCCCTCCCTTCCTTCCCTCCCCATCTCCAGCTGCCTCCCTCTTCCCGCTCCACCACAATCACCCAGACATGCAGGGCCTTGCGGTAAAGATGTGTCACCAGGGTGCAGGGGAGGCATCCCCCTCTGTCCCCTACTGGCTGCCTGTGCCTCAATTTTATCTCACAACTTAGACATTCACATTACTCACACTCTCATAACACATACATATAGGATCTTGGGGGTGGGCACGCTACACGGAATCCAAAAGCCCATCAGGGTGTACACCTCACCCCTGGCGTCGTTGCCCACCTCTCAATTTTAAATACACGTAGACATTGAGGGCTAGCAGGAGGGGCTATGCGCTTAGGAGGGGCGATCGTGGCTCAAGAGTTGGAAGTTCCCCTTGTAATCGGAAGGTTGCCGGTTCGAGCCCCGGCTCGGACAGTCTCGGTCGTTGTGTCCTTGGGCAAGACACTTCACCTACCGCCTACTGGTGTTGGCCAGAAGGGCCGATGGCGCGATATGGCAGCCTCGCTTCTGTCAGTCTGCCCAGGGCAGCTGTGGCTACAACTGTAGCTTCCCTCCACCAGTGTGTGAATGTGTGTGTGAATGGGTGGATGACTGGGTGTGTAAAAGTGTGTAAAGCGCTTTGGGGTCCCTAGGGGGGACTAGTAAAAGCGCTATACAAATACAGGCCATTTATCATTTACCTGCTACTCTCTGGCAGGTAGCTCCATGCCCTCCTGGGTTTTAAAGGCACCTTAGAACACACATGCATCAACACTACATATGAGCGGGCGGAGGGAGGTTTGGAGTCTTCACACACCCCCGTTCTCTGCGGCCTGCTGGAGCGGGGGGGCTACCCTGCCCAGATACACCTGCATCCACACACCCACACACACCCACACACACATACCTGCAAGCAGGGAGAACGAGGGACAGCAACACCATCAGCAAAACACATCTAATATAATACAAGTCCATAACTACTCAGGAACTCTGGGTCACTCAGATCCAGGTGTGCGATGTATGTGGGAAGACAGTTAAATACTATGGAAACACAACAAACCTTGTTACAAAAAAAAGTCGATAGCTGGCTCTCACTCAATGGGAATTAGTTCTTCTGATTCACTATATAGCCCATGGTTTTGCGAATGTCATATCACTAATGGCAGTCCTGTTCGTGTATTAATCACCAGGGGATGCCACATAAAAAGAGATGATGTGTGCCATGTCAGGGGTTAAAAATGGAATGGTATTGTGGTTTTTTCTTTTGTTTTTGTCACAACATGGGAATGACTGCAGTTGTCCATAAGTTGTGCATGTGGTACTTCAGCATCTAGCAGGCCTATTGAAGAGGAGGGAGCATAAAGAGGGTGACTTTTTTTAAGTGGCAGGTAATTTCAAATGCAATGTTTCTATCAGCTAAAAAAACATCATTAAACATACAAACTGTTTGCGTGCAGTTTGTCACAGTGTGATGCTAGCTAAAGGTCCAGCTGCTGTATTTCACAGAGAGAAAAGAAAGAGGATTAAATTTACTCAGAGATGGATAAACAAAAAGACAGGACAGGAGAGGAAGAGGAGAGTTTAGATTTAAAGGTAAGGACTGCTCAGTGGTACTTGATAAACTGGAAATTTAAAGCTAATGTAGCGCCTCTACTCAGGACCAGTACACTCTCACTTCAAATAGAGACCCTAGACATCTTACTAGGTTCAGAATGAGGTTTTGTTTTGGAGACTCACAAAAGGAGTTGGCTTGGAAGTGAATAACTGGGACCTTTGTCTCAGTACCATTTATTAGGGGTGGGGGAAAAAATCGATACTGTGTAGTATCGTGATAGTTTGTTTGCTAATAATGTATCGATACAGGGACAGCAGAAATCGATATTTTGTTACAAAAAAGGTTTTTGTGCTCAGAGCATGTTGATCCTTTTTCTGAGCAAGAATCCTGACATTCCTTCACTGTCCAAATGTGTTTAACTTGTTTTTTGATCTTTAGCAGGCTACAAAGGCTTGGTGTGTATTCCACACTGGAATGCACACCTACATCCTGGGAGCATGGGAAGAGGTCGTACCTTGTTTTATTGTTTTATGGTAGGATAAACGTAGCTATATCTGTTTTAGTCTAAATGCCTTTTGTTTAGATGAACTGCTGGACTTCCAGACCAGCAGGTTTAGGGAAGTCTTTATGGGGTCACACTCTGACCCCCCCCCCCCCCCCCCCCCCCCTACACACACACACACACACACAGTATAGGGCTTTGGAGTTGACGTCACGCCGCAATGCATTGTGGGAGCGCAGCGCCATTTTCGGGGTCTACGAATCAAAAAAACACACTGTGTTGGAACGACGACTACAAGAAAGATGCTTAAAAGCAGCTCAAAAGAGAGTGAACTGTATAGAGACCGATTGCGTCCAGAGGCGAAGCAGCGGTACTTGCAGAAAATAGCGTGCATTGGAAATGTGGACCCGTATGAAATACAGCCGTGGAGTAGAAACCCCGAACACCTAGCGCTACTGACGTAGCCTGACATATTTTCGTACCTTGTCTGTGGAGTCAGCGCGTACAAGTCGTCATTCAAACAAAGGTAAGTCAGCTCGAGTACTGCGTGTGAAATGCGTTTGATTTCCCTGCAAACATTCACATTAGTGCAGCATAAATTCATTCATGAGGGGAAATTACAGTGAGAACATGTGGAGGCTGTTAGAGGGATAACAGTGAGTTCAGTGCATTGATGTGACATTGTCCTGAAGGATTTAGTTATTCTTTATGGTTAAAGAAATTGCACTAATTTATTCATATTTATTATAAATAATCCTAATTATACATCTTGCTTCCATGTTTGTATCCTGTGTCACTAAAAATACATTTTATTTTAGTTTTATACATTGATTAATGACCTGCAGAATCTCCTTATCATATTAAGTGATTCATAATTGTCACTTTATGCTTTCCCCATCTCTAAAGTGATGACATCCTTGCATTACATACTTTAGGTTCATTCTCTGCAGGCAGGTTTCTGACAGAGAACAGACAGATTTACACTATAACATGCAGCGATGGACACATAAAGAAATGAAAAATCACATGTATGTGCTAACTTTCTAAACACTTTGTTACATTTATGATAAAGTAGATAAAACACATTTATGTCGGCCATGGCTCATTAGTTCTTGTCTTTAAATGAACTTTGTCTGTGTGTGTTTCAGGTGCTGCACTCTCAAAGACTGAATGAACCAGCATTGCAGCCATGGGTCACTGTGAGCATCACAGGGAAGGTTGAAGTCGCCCACTGCAGCTGTATGGCCGGAGTCGCAGAGAACTGCAGCCATGTCGCTGCTCTTCTGTTTAAAGTAGAAGCAACAGTCTTGATCGTGGCACAAGGACTGTTACAGATGAACCTGCTTACTGGGTTTTGCTGGGTAATGTGACCAAGATACAGCCAGAGGTTGGCCATAAGATAGACTTGTCCTCTTCAGCTGCCCAAAAAAAGGCTCTTGATCAAAACATAAACAGACCATCCGTAGTGACAGGTAAAAGAAGCCGTCCTCAAAAAAGGAAAATCCCACCTGCTACTGTGGAGGAGTCTAGATGTATGCCTGTAGTGCACTGCCGTGTAAATAATTTGCATTTACTGAATATGTACTGACTGAGTCCCACTGTTCAAAAGTTGAATAAAGAAACAAACTAATTTTTGCCTCTTTTTATTTTATTTTATTAAAACCACCTTATAGAGCATCACATCAGTAACAGTGTAGAATCCATGTCATTTATAGTTTACAAATGACAAAATGTTTACACAAAATCATGAGTGTTTACATGATATCACCCACTACTAACATTACTTTATTTACTGTATCTTTTGAAAAAATAACAGCACAAGACTTAAGAACATTTAACAGGAGCAGGTTTCATTCTTCCCTGGTTTTATTATCACACTGTTCACCAAACGCAGCAAACCTTCACCATCTTATCCAGGAGGGTCACCTCTTCACCCTCACATGGAAGAAGTAATCTGATTGGCATGGTGGTTTGTTTGAAGCAGGTCCCTCGTGTAGCGCTGGGACCCAGTCACGATGTTTCATCCATTTCATAGGCTGGTTTGCTGCAATAATGCCAAATAATTAGCAACTCTATAAATAGACGGTAGTTCTGCAAAATCACTCAGTAGGATGTTTGTTCTAATTTGCTATGAGCTCAGAGTGCATTGAAAATGAAACTAATAGGCTATAAAGAGTGATATGAACATATTTAGAACTTACCGGAATGAAACTGTCTGGAGCACCAACAGATATTTGGAGATGGAAGAGAACTGGAGCTCGTCTCACAGCTGCTATCCAGGCTGGACGCCTTCGTTTGCTAACATCGATACACGAGCTGCCTCATGTTGCTTCCAGGTTGGGAAAGAATGAAAAGATAAACCCTTTTCAAGCTTATTTTCTTGCTGGTCGTGCGATCGAACATTGCAGCCGACCACACAGCAAATACGAACCATGGCTGTTGTGTGTGCCTTCGCTCCCTTTTCACTTGTGCTAGACCCCCAAAATGGCGGATCAGGCCAAAATCCTTTCCACGCCCACCCCCGTGACATCACGCTCCAAAGCCCTATTCTTTGTTCACATGTATACCTATGTAGGATGTTATATGTTAATGACCCTGTGCATATTCATGTAACCACAATAAAAGGAGTGCTATGGGGAACCTGGCTGAGAGTCTGATGGAGGTCAAGTGGTGGGACGACACTTGGCTCCAGGCAGGTCTCCCTCATGCATGAGTAACACAAAGAACTTTGCCTACTTGGTGTTCAATGCTTTTGCTGTGTTTTTAAATTGTCTCGTTCCAGCGGTGGGCCTGTGCTAGACAGACCCAACAGGGTGGCTAACAGCTATTAGCAGCTAGCATCGCATCTAGCATTGGCGTCGTTTAGCTCAAAGCACACAACACTTATAACCAGTGTTGGGAAGTAACGGAATACATGTACCGCCGTTATGTATTTAAAATACAAAATATGAGTAACTGTATTCCGTTACAGTTACTGTTTAAAAAGGTGGTATTCAGAATACAGTTACTTTGTTGAAATCAATGGATTACACTGCGGTACTTTCCTGTTTCATTTTGTCGCGGGTCAGGACTGTTTGGGTTTTGTTTGACAGCTACGTTCTGTTGTTCCAGGCGGCAGCGTTACGGTTGCCATGGTTACAGGGCGACGCTCTCTCTCTCTGCGACTGTGCGTTTCCTGGGTGAGAGAGCGCCTTTTCGTTGTTGATGTTGTTGTGCTAAGCTAACAGGCAGAATGCTACAAGCATAGCTCTAAAGAATGTAGCATCATGGGCAGTGTAGTCCGTGTTGCAGGGAGAATGGACTGCCATACACGTTATGGGTCTGAGCGCGAGGAGAGAGAAAAAGGGGAGTGGAAAGGTACGAGTTGTCATCGAGGAAAAACGGGAGCTGGAAGCATGTAAATATAATAATAACCACTTCAGCCAAGAAGAGTGTCTGACGAGCCTAGTTGTAAGTAAGCTATTAAGACTCGACTGTACACCGTGTTCGTGTTTTCCTCCAAAAACAATAAGTTCCGTTGGAGCAGCCTTTCAACGCCTCTCTCTGTCTCTCACAAGAAAAGTTGACCCACACAACAAAGTAAAGCTATTTTTCGGCTACAAGCCGACAGGGACCCCGCCGTATTAATCAGAGGTCCCTTTACTACAGTTCGGAGTCGCGGACCTTCAGTAATAGTAATAAATCACACAGCAATAGTACATTCACGTTGTTGTAAAAAGCATGATAATATATTAAGTAATCCAAAGTATTCAGAATACGTTACTGTCATTGAGTAACGTAACGGAATACGTTACAGAATACATTTTGGAGCATGTATTCTGTATTCTGTAATGGAATACATTTTAAAAGTAACCTTCCCAACACTGCTTATAACACACTGTAAAAAACAACAGGAGAAGTGAAACAACACGCCAGATTCTCATAGCTCCCGATTGGTTTTTGTTCAAAGGTTTCTGAGCTGAATCGGCTAGTGAAATACATTATCTAACTTAACAGGTAGCTAACAAAAGCATGTGACTCACCGGGATTTTCAGACACAAATAACTTGACAGACGTTATTCCCTTTGTGGTAAGAGTTCGGGGCCTAATAAAAGAGTACCTTATTAGCATTTATACGTAAAACAATCTGGTCTCATTAACCGGGTTGCAGTATTGCATACCAAGATACTTTTTCCATGTGCTCCGACACATACTTGACCGCCATCAAAGGGAAGATCTCACAGGAAGAGACAGGTAATACTTCCGGCGCACTAGACGCAAGGTCGTCAGAACACAAAACTGCATCACAGTACCCCCTTGTGACAATAACAGGCTATAGCCTTAGATTACAAAAAGGGATTTTGCAGCCCTGTATTTTACATGGGTTACACTAACATGTAACTCCTCATGTTTTTAAATCAGATATTGGGTCTGTACACGTGACATTATGTTTTTCGTGTTGTTAAATGTGCTGCAAAACAAACTGAGGTAGACTAACTGCTATTTAAAGGCTAAATGAGAATACTCTGCAGGTTAGAGAAGGATAAACAAGTTGGTTTGCTGTACTATGATGGATTTAAAATAAAGAACAGTGTATGTGCCTCACTGGCTGTGGTTTCATGGTCAGAGTAAGGTTACATTAAGTGTAGCAGAAATTCATATGAATTTTAGCTGATGATACTTAGATCCACTGACTGAATTCCACCTTCATATCTTGTTGAATTCAGTTGTGTACATTCACAAAGAGCAGCAGGTCAGCTGATCACAGCATGTACCCTAAAGAAAATCTACTGGAGCTCTCAACAGAAATTATTGTGAGTTATGATTTTTTTCCCCACACTGAGCCATTATAACCAACTTTGGGGGTTCCCCCACCTGCCAACCCCACTTTAACCCTGTTTAGAGCCCACTTTTTCTGTTTAGAGGCAAAGTCACCCTCTACAATGTAGGCAATAGAATATATATATATATATATATATATATATATATATATATATATATATATATATATATATATATATATATATATATATATATATATAAAACACCCAGCACGCCCCTGCGGGCGGTTTATCCTTCAAGCTCGGGTCCTCTACCAGAGGCCTGGGAGCTTGAGGGTCCTGCGCAGTATCTTAGCTGTTCCCAGGACTGCGCTCTTCTGGACAGAGATCTCCGATGTTATTCCCGGGATCTGCTGGAGCCACTCGCCTAGCTTGGGAGTCACCGCACCTAGTGCTCCGATTACCACGGGGACCACCGTTACCTTCACCCTCCACATCCTCTCGAGCTCTTCTCTGAGCCCTTGGTATTTCTCCAGCTTCTCGTGTTCCTTCTTCCTGATATTGCTGTCATTCGGAACCGCTACATCGATCACTACGGCCGTCTTCTTCTGTTTGTCTACCACCACTATGTCCGGTTGGTTAGCCACCACCATTTTGTCCGTCTGTATCTGGAAGTCCCACAGGATCTTAGCTCGGTCATTCTCCACCACCCTTGGGGGCATCTCCCATTTTGACCTCGGGACTTCTAGGTTATACTCGGCACAGATGTTCCTGTACACTATGCCGGCCACTTGGTTATGGCGTTCCATGTATGCCTTGCCTGCTAGCATCTTGCACCCTGCTGTTATGTGCTGGATTGTCTCTATATATATATGTATATATATATATGTATATGTATATATATATATATGTATATATATATATATATGTATATATGTATATGTATATGTATATATATATATATGTATATATATATATACATATATATATATATGTATATATGTATATGTATATATATATATATATATATGTATATAAAAAAAAAAAAAAAAAACACCCAGCACGCCCCTGCGGGCGGTTTATCCTTCAAGCTCGGGTCCTCTACCAGAGGCCTGGGAGCTTGAGGGTCCTGCGCAGTATCTTAGCTGTTCCCAGGACTGCGCTCTTCTGGACAGCGATCTCCGATGTTGTTCCTGGGATCTGCTGGAGCCACTCGCCTAGCTTGGGAGTCACCGCACCTAGTGCTCCGATTACCACGGGGACCACCGTTACCTTCACCCTCCACATCCTCTCGAGCTCTTCTCTGAGCCCTTGGTATTTCTCCAGCTTCTCGTGTTCCTTCTTCCTGATATTGCTGTCATTCGGAACCGCTACATCAATCACTACGGCCATCTTCTTCTGTTTGTCTACCACCACTATGTCCGGTTGGTTAGCCACCACCATTTTGTCCGTCTGTATCTGGAAGTCCCACAGGATCTTAGCTCGGTCATTCTCCACCACCCTTGGGGGCATCTCCCATTTTGACCTCGGGACTTCCAGGTTATACTCGGCACAGATGTTCCTGTACACTATGCCGGCCACTTGGTTATGGCGTTCCATGTATGCCTTGCCTGCTAGCATCTTGCACCCTGCTGTTATGTGCTGGATTGTCTCTGGGGCATCTTTACACAGCCTGCACCTGGGGTCTTGCCTGGTGTGATAGACCCCAGCCTCTATGGATCTTGTGCTCAGAGCTTGTTCTTGTGCTGCCATGATTAGTGCCTCTGTGCTGTCTTTCAGTCCAGCTTTGTCCAGCCACTGGTAGGATTTCTGGATATCAGCCACCTCCTCTATCTGCCGGTGGTACATACCGTGCAGGGGCCTGTCCTTCCATGATGGTTCCTCGTCTCCCTCCTCTTTCTTGGGTTTCTGCTGCCTGAGGTATTCACTGAGCACTCGGTCAGTTGGGGCCATCTTCCTAATGTATTCTTGGATGTTCGTTGTCTCATCCTGGACTGTGGTGCTTACACTCACCAGTCCCCGGCCCCCTTCCTTCCGCTTAGCGTACAGCCTCAGGGTGCTGGATTTGGGGTGAAACCCTCCATGCATGGTAAGGAGCTTTCTTGTCTTTATGTCAGTGGCTTCTATCTCCTCCTTTGGCCAGCCTATTACCCCAGCAGGGTACCTGATCACGGGCAGGGCGTACGTGTTGATGGCCCGGATCTTGTTCTTACCATTCAGCTGACTCCTCAGGACTTGCCTGACCCTCTGCAGGTACTTGGTGGTTGCAGCTTTTCTAGCGGCCTCTTCATGGTTCCCATTCGCCTGTGGGATCCCCAAGTACTTGTAACTGTCCTCTATGTCTGCAATGTTGCCTTCTGGTAGTTCAATCCCCTCAGTTCTGACTACCTTCCCTCTCTTTGTTACCATCCGACTACACTTCTCCAGTCCGAACGACATTCCAATGTCATTGCTGTATAGCCTGGTAGTGTGGATCAGTGAATCGATGTCTCGTTCACTCTTGGCATACAGCTTGATGTCATCCATGTACAGGAGGTGGCTGACAACTGCTCCGTTCTGTAGTCGGTATCCGTAGCCAGTCTTGTTAATGATCTCACTGAGGGGGTTCAGGCCTATGCAGAACAGCAGTGGGGACAGAGCATCTCCTTGGTAGATCCCGCACTTGATGGTGACTTGTGCTATGGGCTTGGAGTTGGCCTCTAGTGTTGTACGCCACATCCCCATTGAGTTCCTGATGAAGGCTCTTAGGGTCCCATTGATCTTGTACAATTCTAGGCATTCCAGTATCCAGCTGTGGGGCATTGAGTCATAGGCCTTCTTGTAATCAATCCAGGCAGTGCACAGGTTGGTCAGTCTGGTCTTGCAGTCTCGGCTGATTGTTCTGTCTACCAGTAGCTGGTGTTTTGCGCCTCTGGTATTCTTGCCAATTCCTTTCTGTGTCCCGCTCATGTATTGACCCATGTGCCTGTTCATCTTAGCCGATATGATGCCTGACAGGAGCTTCCATGTAGTACTGAGGCAGGTTATTGGTCGGTAGTTGGAGGGGACCGGTCCCTTCTTGGGGTCCTTGGGGATCAGGACCGTCCGGCCTTCAGTTAGCCATTCCGGGTGTCTCTCGTTAACTAGCAGCTGGTTCATTTGTGCTGCCAGACGCTCGTGGAGTGCAGTCAGCTTCTTCAGCCAGTAGGCGTGAACCATGTCGGGCCCTGGTGCTGTCCAACTCTTCATACTGGAGACCCTTTCTTGGATATCTGCCACTGTGATGGTTACTGGACCCTGTTCAGGGAGGTCGCTGTGGTCAGCCCTCAGATCCTCTAGCCACTGAGCATTGTCGTTATGGGTTGCATCCTTCTCCCATATGCTCTTCCAGTATTGCTCCGTCTCCAGCCTTGGTGGTGCTGTTCTCTTATTGTTCCCTTGCCACTGAGAGTACACCTTTGCTGGTTCTGTGGAGAACAGCTGGTTTATTCTCCTGCCTTCTATCTCTCTGGTGTACCTCCTCAAGCGGCTGGCCAAGGCTGTGAGTCTTTGCTTGGCAGTTTCCAAGGCCTCAGGTATGGACAGCTTGCTGTATTTCTTAGGCACCTTATTTGTCGCACCTTTCTGCAACTCCGTTAGTTGGCTAACCTCCCTCCGTGCTACTTTGATCTTGCCCTCTAGCCTCCTTCTCCATGGAGGGTACTGCCCCTTGTCGCTGTTCAACTTGTAGCCAAGCATCTCACTGATCACTGTTGCCGTATTGTAGATTAGCTTGTTAGTGTCGGTAATCGTGGTTGTAGGTATTGTCCGTAGTGCTGCATTAACATCATCTAGCAGACCTTCTGAGGGAACTTCACGTAATCTTGGTAACCGGCTACGCGGGATCCAGGTTTCAAGCTTGGCCATGATCCTATTTTTCAGGTCAGTTCCTCTCGCACTCAACGATCCTTCTCCTATCGCACTTGGGGCTATGTACCCAATCTCGGGTGGGGGTGATGATATCTCCCCCCTGACCTGGCGTCCTGACTCCTCCTTGCCGTAGCATTTGTGTTGTACCTCGTCAATCTCTAGCTGTGAGAGCAGTCCCTTCTTTCGAATGTTGGAACACTGAGCTACTAGTTGTTTCGCCGTCATTGTGGATGTTGGGTATCGAAGAATCCATAGGTCCCTCATCCTATTCATGTAGCCCCTTCCGCCGGGGTTACTTGCATAGTAGCATTCCAACAACGCCCTGTTTTCGTCTCTTGCCCACCGATGCCTTCTTGTTATATATACATATATATATGTATATATATGTATATATATATATATATATATATATATATATATGTATATATATATATATTGTTCACTCAGGACAAATTGCCTTGGGAAACAAAATCAAAGTAAAATTGCTCCCAGCAACACAACTTTTTTTTTTTCTCATAATGTTCTATGGCTCCGTTCCTCTTCACCATCTACACTTCTCCCACATCTCTACCCAGTGCTTTCTGCAGAAGTTCTCTGATGACGCTGCAATAGTCGGCCTCATCACTGATGGGGATGACAAGGAGTACAGAGGACTGACCCAAGACTTTGTGGACTGGTGCCAGCTGAACTACCTCTAGATCAACACCAGTAAAACCAAGGAGCTGGTGGTAGACTTTCGCAGGCACAAACATCCTCCACTGCAACCACTGAACATCCAAGGTATGGACATTGAGGCTGTGGACAGTTACAGGTACCTTGGTGTTCATCTGAACAACAAACTGCACTGGATTCATAATTTAGAAGCCTACTACAGGAAAGGGCAAAGCAGACTGTACCTGCTGCGGAGACTCAGGTCGTTTGGAGTAGAGGGCCCACTCCTGAAAACCTTCTATGACTCTGTGGTGGCCTCAGCTATCTTTTACGGTGTGGTCTGCTGTGGTGGCAACATCTCTGCCGGGGACAGGAAGAGCCTGAACAGGCTGTTCCGCAGGGTCAGCTCGATTCTAGGATGCCCTCTGGACCCAGTGGAGGTGGTGAGTGACAGGAGAATGGTGGCTAAGCTGTCATCCCTGATGGACAACATCTCCCACCCCATGCAGGAGACTCTGACAGCACTGAGCAGCTCATTCAGTGGCAGGCTGCGGCACCCACGGTGTGGGACGGAGAGATTTCGCAGGTCTTTCCTCCCCACTGCTGTCAGACTCCACAACAAAGACTCCAACTGATCAAACACACACATCCACACATGTGCAATAACTCTAAGTGCAGTACTCTTTTTCTGACAAAGTTGTATTTTTACTCAGTTGTATAAAGCATTTGTACTCTATTTTTTATCCTACTGTATATTTTATTCTACTGTATATAGTATTTTATTCTATTCTGTACAGTTGGGTACAGTATTTTATTCTTATTGTATTCTAATTTTTGCTATATAACTTTGCACTGTCCACTTCCTGCTGTGACAAAACAAATTTCCCACGTGTGGGACTAAAGGTTTTCTTATCTTATAGTCTGATGTTGTAGTCTTCACACTTCTTTTCTAGTCTGCTTAAGGCCTCAGTCACACTTGAGTTAAAATAGGACAGCAACCTCCATGCAAGGACAACTGGTGGTTGGGGGGGGGGGGATTGCATTTGCTGTCTGGGACCGATTGCATGTTTTCTGCACACTACATTAAAAACCCAAAGGAATGCAAGCATTTGCCCACATGGGACAGTAATGTTATCTATCTTAGTAAGAAAAGACTTTCTCTTTCCAACCAAACAATACCTAATTGTACTGTGATTAACATTAACATTTAGCATGCTGACTGAAGTCTCAGATGTAGTTCTTGGGCTTTTTGCAATTTCTCTGTCCTGGAACAATCTTTCTGAACACCTGAGATCAGCTAAAACCGAATAAATACACCTAAACATAGTTATACATCTGAGTAAATTATTTTCTGCTAACCTCTTCATAGGTCTTCTCTCTGTTAGTATCATATTTTCACTCTTAATATGTTCATTTTACCAGAGTTCACAGGGATACTCTGTAACCCTGAGTGTTTGCATTTTTGAGTGTTTGCACTCTTTAATAGTGCTAAAAAGCTGAATCCATGGGTAACGAAAAAGACAAGTTATAATTTTTGACCCAGCACAGGGTTTAAAATGCTATTATTTGTAATAGCTTATCAATAAAGCAAGTCTAAAACCTCTTTTAACATTTTTTTTATTTTAATTTCTAGTGGATTGCAGAGACATTATAAGAATGAGGAACTGCAAAGTGATCATGAAAAGTAAGAGGAAATGAACAACATTCAAATACGACTAGAGATGGCTATTAAAGGAACAAAGCTTGTCACTGACGAGGTGTTGGTTTCATACATATGTATGTGCATACAAATGCATAACTATTTAAAGTCAACACACATGCGAACATGCTAAAACACTGAAGCTGTGCGAATACATATTTAAAAGCAAACTTCAATATTTCAGTAGATGGGGGTTGAAAGTTTGGCAAAGTGCTGTATAAAGCACCAAAACACAAACAGCAACAACACTAATGATAATAGTTAATAGAAGGTAAGAATACACCACTCTTATTCTGCAACAAGAGGATAGTAAAGCAAGATCTGAAGCAGTCACAATTGTTGTAATGAAGACTGAGGGATTACTCATTAGATTTTAATTTGTAGGTTGAAGCCTAAACTTGTTGCTGTTACTTTACTATGACTTTTATTTTTACTACCTACCTATAATACAATGAATACAAACATAACAGTATTGCACAAACGTAATTACAGAAATTTTTGTTAAACCACACATGTGCTCTTTATCTGAAATAGTAATAATAATTATGTCAAGAGGACTCGCTCTAATTAAAAACAACAGCTTGATAGAAAAGAAAAAGCAGACAGAAATCAGAGCTATACCGCAGGGAGACAGAAAATGGGGGAGGTGTGAAAATATGAATTTGAAAGAGCGAGTTGAGACGAGAACAGGAAGAAAGAAAAAAACTGTCTAGGAAATGACAATACAAAGGCAGAAGTGCAAATGCTTGCTGCTAAAAAAGTCACAGAGCGAGAGAGCAACTCAAATGTGCAATCAGGGATGACAGTAGGTTCTACAGACACGATTCATTTTGAAGTGAAGAAATATTGTTAAAAAACAAGTGAAACGCTGGATATTGACCAAAGCTGAAATATGGGGTGAGTCATTTTCTTACATTAGTTATATTAATAAAAATTTTTAAACTGAGGAAAGAAACATATGTTCATTCTAATTTTGAATGACTCGTGTAAGAATGTGTAAAACAACACCGACTCTCATAGTGCTCTCTATATTTTACCGAAAAGATATTTAGTTCTGACTACATTTCCTGTTGTCTGCAAGTGTCTGAAGCTTATAACAGGTGCTTCAATTATTATAGTTATTGCGCATAGACTAAACATGTATCTGCATTTCCTTTTTTATGATAATGTTATTTAATCCAAGAAAGCATTCTGGGGAACCAAAACCTTTTGAGAACTTGGTGCATATGACAGGTGAAATACAGTCCATATTAGGCATTGTACTGATCACAGGAAGTGGTCAAAACATGAAAACCTTTGTGACAGGAAGTAAAGCTTTCCCACAGGCTACAGACATTGCAAGTAGCAGACTGAAAACAAGTCAGTGTCATAATGACTTGTAGAGAGATGTAGTCTTTTTATTATTTCATTAATTTTTGCATACAAACATTCAAACCACACAGGATAAATACATAAAGGTATAAATGTATAATTGTTTTAATGAAATAATCATCAAAAATACAAACACATATTTGCCCCATTACTTTACAGTGTACAAATTTAGGGTTCTGAACCTCTGTAAAGCTATGAAGCATTACTTACTTTTCAAATGTGCTAAACAGATTGACTAACTAGAGGAATTAATTTGATTTTATATACAAAATTTGAACAGTTTAGAAATAGAAAAGAAAGTCCACCCTGTATGTATTTTATAGAATTTGAAAAGTTCTATGTGTCAGGACATAATAAATAAAAAGTATATAAAAGAATATGATTATTTAAAAAAAAAGGTCTTTGCTAGGTTCTAAAATAATTTTAATATAATCTGGATGTGGAGTTATATAGGTCATATCACACAATTATAACATATTTATTTAACAAAAACCCAAATTTAGTGTGTTTGTGCTTATATAGTATGTTTGGGATTTGCCAAATATTGCATGGTTCAGTTCCCAAATAGCCAAACTCTAGTGTGGTCTGTCTGGAAAACATTGTTCCAGAAAGCTTGTGGTTTATTCCGATAAAACTTTGCAAATATTAAATGTTCTTTAGCAAGAAGAAACTGTCTCCTGGCAGCTCTTCCAAACAAGCAACAATGGTCTTTTTATGGATAGAAACAGTGAAGAGTGACAGGAAAGCAGCGGGAGAGACAGAGAAAGAAATGAGGCAAAGGGCCGCAGGTTGTGTTAAAACCCGCACCGGCTGCTCCCAGCCATACGGCATGTGGTCACCTGCTCATCCCAGTGAGCTAAACCAGCACCCAGTCGGTCTATGCTTCAAGCTTGGGTCCTCTACCAGGAGTCCTGGGAGCTTGAGGGTCCTCAAAAGTATCTTTGCTGTTCCTAGGACTGTGGTCTTGTGGACAGAGATCTCAGATGTCATTCCTGGGATCTGCTGGAGCCACTTGCCCAGTTTGGGGGTCAGTACCCCGAGGCACCATTGCTGCCTTCACCTTCACATCACCTCATGCTCCTCTCCTAGCCCTTGGTATTTCTTGAGCTTCTCGTGTTCCTTATTCCCAATGTTGCCATCTTCTTCTGTTTGTCCACTAAGTCAGGGCTGACTTGGCATAGATGTTTCTGTACACTGTTCCAGCCACTTGATTATAGCGTTCCATGTATCCCCTGCCTGCTAGCATCTTACACCTTTCTGTTACGTGCTGGATCCCAGCCTCTATTGATCGTGTGACTTAGACTTCTCTGCATTTAATCATACTTGTTATTAATATCTGGCTCTCTTCTACAGCATGTCATTTGTCCTGTCTTCTTTCTCTCACCCGAAATGGTCACAGTATATGGCCACCCCTCCCTTAGCCTGGCTCTGAAGGAGGTTTCTTTTTGTTGAAAGGGAGTCTTTCCTTCTCACGGTCACCAAAGTGCTTGCTCATTGGGGGTCACATGATTGTTAGGTTTTTATCTGTATGCACTATTGTAGGGTCTAACTTACAATATAAAGCACCTTGAGGTGACTGCTGTTGTGATTTGATGCTGTATAAATAAAATTGAATTCAAGTCAATTGAACTGAATTGTGCTTAAAGTTTGTTCCCATACTGACATAATTAGTGCCTCTGTGGTGTCTTTTAGTCATTGTCCTGTCATTGGTAAGATTTTTCAATAACAGGTGCCTATCCTTCCATTGTGGTCCCTCCTCTAGCACTTCTTGTGTCTCGGGTTTCTGGTGCACTAAGCACGCGATCATTATAGCCAGCTTCTTGATGTACTTATGGATCTTTGTTGTTTCATTCAGAATAATGGTTCTGATACTTACTACTACTCGGCGTCCTTTCTTCCACTTAGCGTACAATCTGAGGATGCTGGACTGGTGATACCCTCTAAGCATGATAAGGAGCATTATTGTCTTGACTCAGTGGATTTTATCTCATCCTTTATTTAGTGGAGCTTATTATCTCAACAGGGCACTGATGTTGCATATACCTACAAACATTTGTGAAAGAATGGGTTGGTCTAAGGGGCTCAGTGAATTCCAACATGGTACTGTTCAGAGCACTATGTTGGAGTACCAAGCAGAGTTGAGATTCTGAGGCCACAAAAGTGGAAGCCTTCTGCCACCTGGCTACTTCTAGAAATTCTGTACATAAAAATTATTAACAGAATTGGTGAAAAGGGGTAGCCCTGGCGAAGACACGCACCAGGAATGAGTCTGTCAATGTCTGTTGGCAATGCATACATTGCTCCTGCAACAGTTGTACAGAGACTGAATGGCAACGCCTGAAGCACCCCCCAGTAGGACACTCCAAAGGACACAGTCGAATGCCTTCTCCAAGTTCCCCATACACATGTAGATGAATTGGACACACTCAAATATTCTTCCAAGGATAAAGAGCTAGTCCAGTGTTCCATGAACAGGATCTGCATTGTTTGTCAGTTAGGTTTGACTAATGGACAAACTCTTTTTCAGCAACCTGGCATACATCTTCTCAGGGAGGCTCGTATTCATAAAAAAGCATTTTGTAAATTATTTATCATAACCTTGGTTTTACTTGGCCTATTACAGTTTTTCTCGATTGCTAAAACACATTTCTTGAAACTACGCCTCATATCCTCACAACTGTAAACACAAATCCATAACATCTCACTCAATTTCCCAAACATCCTATTTCCAGGTCAAAATGAAGCTCTACACCCAAAACTATTCACTCCTGCTGAAAAACCAAACTTTGCCCTCAGACATCAAACACAAGCCCTCAAAAACACACACACCACAACAGAGTTTTGCACACTGGTACAATTAATTCAAAACAATAGTTCCAAAACAAATAGGTTGCTTATGGTTCTCCCCTTCAAAACCCTTGTCACATGATAAACACAAAAGACACAACCAATGTATGTACAGTGGCACATTGTCATTCATGTACTATACAGTACAACACACACCAGAAACATTATCCCACCTCAGCATCTTGTCTTTGGTCTGGGTCAGGCCAGAGAATCTCATCCACATCACAGGCTATATTGGCCCCAGCCAGGCAGCGGGGGTAAAATCCTCTTGCATGCCTGATCCACCCCTGGCATGCATCTACTGATATGTCTAGGCAGGCCTCTTCCATGGCCTGAAGGAGGTGAACACGGACATAAGGTTCTCGGTCATACACTTTCCACCGCCATGCCGAAAATAACTCCTCTATCGGGTTTAGAAAGGGAGAGTATGCAGGCAGAAAGATATTAGAAAACCTTGGGTTATTGGTAAACCAGTCACGAACCAGAGCAGCGCGATGGAAGCTGACGTTATCCCACACAACAACGTAGTGAGGCTGCTCTGGCTGTGCTGGTTCCCTGTAGTCCAGCTGGAACATATGTTGTCTTAAACCATCAAGAAAAGCAAGGAGAAGCATAGTGTTATAGGGTCCTAGTACGGCATGGCGGTGGAGTACCCCTCGTTGGCTGATGGCTGCGCACATAGTGACATTCCCCCCACGCTGACCAGGGACATTTACAATAGCCCGATGGCCAATTATGTTCCTCCCCCTTTTCCTTCTTTTGGTCAGGTTAAAACCTGCCTCATCCACAAAGATTATTTCATGGGGAACAGGCCGTCCTTCAATCTCAAAGATTCTCTGCAAAACACATAACACAGTAGAGTCAATCGGTACCCTGAACCACAGTTCAAGAGTGCTGAAATGGCAGCATAAACTGCCATGCTGTGATGGTACACAATACTTTATACAGTATCAAAACTCATACCTGAACATATTCCACACGTTGGTTTTTCACTCTGTCAGAGTTTCGTTCGAAAGGGACTCGGTATGCCTGTTTCATCCGGAATTGATTCTTTCGGGGGATGCGGTCAATTGTGGAGAGGCTGATGGCATTTATGCCTCGAAAAAGATGATCATCCTCAATCACTCTCCTTTGAATCTCTTGCAGGCGGATTACATTATTTGCAATTACCATGTTTACAAGTTCCCTCTCTTGCTCCTCCAACAAAAGCCTTAACCTGCCTCCACCAGGTGGTCGTCTCTGTGTCCTACAAAAATAGAAGCACTCATTACTGTAACTGTCACACATTCATTTTACAGGCAAATAATGGAAACATACTCAAGACACATAAGTTCAGTAACTTAAACGTTACTG
This sequence comes from Rhamphochromis longiceps, assembly GCF_057381845.1. Taxonomy (NCBI): domain Eukaryota; kingdom Metazoa; phylum Chordata; class Actinopteri; order Cichliformes; family Cichlidae; genus Rhamphochromis; species Rhamphochromis longiceps. The sequence goes on from NC_140566.1 coordinate 7,195,861, forward strand.
TACAAAGCAGTCTTACTGCAAGTACACCTACCTGTTTTCCTCCCTGAAGGTTCTGATGATGGAGGCAACAGTGAAGCGACTCAAATTCGGTTGTACTCGTTGCCCAGCCTCCCTCATAGTCATCCCATGGACAAGGACATGGTCAACTAAAGTGGCTCGAATTTCATCCGAGACTGACTGTCTTCTTGCCCTTGCTCTTCCCCTTCCTTGTCGCCGTCGTTCTCCACCTCCTTCACCACGTCCTCCTCCTCCTCCACCTCTCCCTCCTCCTCCACCACCTTCCTGTTGTCCTAGACCACCTCCTCCTCCTCTTCCACCACGTCCTCCTCTTCCACCACGTCCTCCTCTTTCACCACGTCCTCCTCTTTCACCATGTCCTCTTCCTCCACCACGTCCTCCTCCTTCAACACATCCTCTTTCTCCACCACGTCCTCTTCCTTTGCATCTCTTTGGATCCATTGTTTCAAACCTGAATGAGCTGACTTTGGCCCTTTTATCTATCCATCGCAGGTTCTGATTGGTGTGTGCTAAATTTTGACTCCTAGTGTTTCCACCTGGTTAATTGTGTGCTAATTGAGCTCAAGCTATGCTGACTTAAGTTAACATTATTGCATGCTAGTGCTTTCTAAATGACTACATGGTGTAAGCACTGTAAAATGTAGGGATTTGTGTGTAGAGTTTTGCAGTAACAGTTCACCAAATTTGAGTCATGTGTCAAAGCAGGGAATAGTGTTTATAGTTCAGGGAAATGGGTGAGCTTTTTGAACAATAGCGTTACGGTTTTGAAATTTTAGTTTAGAGGCCTGGTTATAGTGTTTAGGCAATCGAGAAAAACTGTAACACAATTTAAAAACTAACCTATAGTTTATACACACTCTTAAAACAAACAAAAAAAGAAATAGACTCCACATGGCTGCATATTACTGCTATGTCATCTTAAATCAGTCATGTGATTTGGACACGCTCATCAACTCCAGGGGATTAATGACCTCAGTGACCTTGTTTTCAGTGATGGGAAAGTTGTCTCCCTCGTCCCTAGAGTCTGCTTTCTCTACAGAAGTCGAGAAGGAGGTATTCTTTCCGCTACCCGATTATATCCTCTGTTTTTGCTTCAGCTACCGCCCGAGACATGTTCTGCTTGGCATGCTAGTACCCATCAGCTGCCTCAAAAGTTCCAAAGGTTAACTAAACCTGATAGGACTCCTCATCTCTGGTGTCCACTAGGGATGGGTACCGGTATCCGGTGCCATTATGACATAAACGGTAGTAACCAGACCGAAAAGCAGCACACATTTCGGTGCTTTATTTCGGTGCTTTTTTTTCCCTGAGATGTCATACACTTTGGATTCCAGCCAATCATTTTACCTTTGCAAGCGCAGTAGGTACGTACGTACGTATGTTCTTTTAGAGCAGAGCTACAGATTAAAAACGCCCAAGGCGAAGCGGTCAAAAGTCTGGCTGTACTTCACAGCAAAAGATGCAAACTCAACAGCCTGCAACAAGTGCTTTAAGGTGATACTAAGGTGATGCAAAGGAGGTAACACCTCGAATCTGATGAAAAACCTGGCGACGCATAGCATTTTTTTAAAAGCCGTATTTGATAGCTTGCTGCGAGACCTCACATCGAGCACATCTACTGCGGGTGTGGTGCCTGTTATCGGTCCCGGAGTTAGCAACACCCCCCAAAAACCCGAAGAGGAGAGTCCTGGCCCCTAGCCCTGCCAGTGTAGCAGAAATGATGACGGATGATGATGGCAGCAGCAGCCATTCTTCTCTGGGTCAGTAGCTTAATGTTGTTCGTGTGTAATTTACGTTGAGTAGGCTAACCACGTTATTAAATTAATGCACGTAAGGTGAACTAGCAAACACCGTCGTAGTTACATGCGGCTGTCTTCTTGTTTGATGGCAGATACTCCCTTCACCCTGGCCAAAAAAGCTAAAATGACCAAAGAAAAAGTTGGAAACAGCTAAACATGAGAGGTTTTTGGACAAAGTTGGTGTTTTTTTCCCCCCATTGATTAAGCACTGCTTCCAGCCAAGAGTGATACCATAAATCCCCTATAGCTGCAGAAAAGGCTAACATTGTTGTCTTTTTTACAAAAAAAACAGCTAAACATGAGAGGTTTTAGGACAAAGTTTGTGTTCTTCATTCTTTAAGCACCAGTTTGAGCACCGTTTAAGCACGGGCACCGTTTCAAAAGTACCGGTTTGGTACTGGTATCGGATAAAGCCTAAACGATACCCATCCCTAGTGTCTACCATCTGGTTCATCTGGTTACTGCCATAACAGGGGCCAACCACCTTGCAGCATCTACTTGCAGCTGCCTCAGCAGTCTAGGTGCAGATTCTTTCTCCAGCCACAGAATGCTGTTGTATTTCTGCCGGAGGTGAGAGTTGAAGATCTCCTGGATCAGGGGCCAGCACACCCTCACTGTACGTTTAGGTGTGGCACATGTGTCAGGCATCCTCTTGCCACCTGATTTAATTAGCCACCAGGTGAATGGTAAATGGCCTGCATTTGTATAGCGCTTTTCTAGTCCTTAAGGACCCCATAGCTTTACACTACATTCAGTCATTCATCCATTCACACACACATTCACACTCTGGTGATAGCAAGCTACATTGTAGCCACAGCTGCCCTGGGGCGCACTGACAGAGGCAAGGCTGCCGGACACAGGCGCCACCGGGTCCTCTGACCACCAGTAGGCAAACATGGGGTTAGTATCTTGCCCAAGGATATTTGGCATGCAGCCAGGAGGCAGCCTGGGATCGAACCACCAACCTTCTGATTAGTGGCTGACCTGCTCTGTCACCTGAGCTACAGCCACCCATAAGGTGGTTGACAGCTCAGCTTCTCTCTTCATCCAAGTGTCCAGCTCAAAGGTCGTAGATCAGATGATATGATTACAATATTGATCGCTGATCTGTGACCTAGGATGTCCTGGTGCCACTTACACTTATGGATACCCTTAACATGGTGTTGGTCATGGACAAACTGTGGTTTGCACAAAACTCCAATGATGAAACACTACTCAGGTTCAGATCAGGCAGATAGTTCCTTGAAGTACTCAATGACCATAAGAAGGCTGGGTACTCTGAACTGTTGCTTGGCGTGTAACTCCCTCCACCATGGGTTACACGAGTCCAGTCATAAAATTTCCTCATTAATAAATGTAACTCTTAGTGGAATTACAAACAAATTGGAAGCGATTGGGAACAACAGCAATTTAGCCATGAAGTGGTAGGCTGCATAAAGTCATAGTGAGGGATCTCAAACTTTCTGCGATTTCATCGCTACACACCTCCGAACTTCATGTGACCTTCAGATTAGCTCAAGAATAGTGTGTTTCATTTAATGGGTTCATTTAATGCTTCATTTACTGGGTTTCCTTGGTAGAGCAACTGCATCCAAGCCTTACATCACCAAGCGTAATGCAGAGCATTGGATGCATCACCAACACTCTATAGATGTCGAAACGCGTTCTGTGGAGTGACAAATCATGCTTTTCCATCAGCAATCCAATGGATGAGTCTGGGTTTGGCAGTTGCCAGGACAGTAATACTTGTCTGACTGCATTGTGCCAAGTGTAAAGTTTGGTGCAGGGGTATTATGATGTGGCCTTGCTTTTCTGGAGCTCAGCCTGGGCTTCTAGCTCCAGTGAAAGGAACTCTTAAAACTTCAGCATTCCAAGATATCCATAAAGACATTGATGAGCAAGTTTGGTGTGGAAGAACATGACTGGCCTGCACCTGAGCCCTACCTCAACCCAACTGAACACAAATGCACTTCTGAAAGAATTATCAAAATTTCCTGTAAACTCACTCCTAAATCTTATGGAAAGCCTTCCCGGAAGAGTTCGTGTTATAGAAGAATGTTCATGTTTCTTTTATCTGTACACTTACACCATTTTAGTATTTTGTTCTTGCACTGCATCTGGTCATCTTTTTTTTCCTAATCATTCCCTCAAACAGTGAGTCCAGTATCTGTCAGGTGAGGGCAACAGTCATGCTGTATGATGACAACAGCAAGCGCTGGGTGCCAGCAGGATCTGACAGTACATCTATAAGCCGTGTCCAGATCTATCACAACCCTTCAGCAAACACCTTCAGAGTAGTGGGACGCAAACTGCAGGCTGACCAGCAGGTACAAGAAAAGCATACACACGAAACCAGACAATTGCCTTCTCATGTTCTGATTGGACAGACACTAACACACACACACACACACACACACACACACACACACACACACACACACACACACACACACACACACACACACACACATATATATCACCCTGGGATTTTGCAAGTTCAGGGTGATCAATTTATTCACAAATACACTGTTCAAAAATCATACAATGTGATTACCGCATTTTTCTTTTCAGATTCTGTCTCTCACAGTGGAATGTGTATGTGTGTGTATGTGTGTGTGTATATATATATATATATATATATATATATATATATATATATATATATATATATATATATATATATATATGTGTATGTATGTATGTATGTATGTATGTATATACACTTTGAGACACACAGTGTATTCTGTTCACCTTGCACAGACTTAATAATTAACAGATGAATACCCACAACATGTATTGGTTTATTCCATGCATATTACAATCTACTGTGGACCAAGCATCAGCAATATGATCTCACATATAATTATATATTTAAACAAATTTACTTCTGGCCTGACTAACTTTATATTTAATTTACATTTATTATCCTTCGCTTCCTGTTTTCATCAGGTGGTGATCAATTGTCCCATTATCAAAGGAATGAAGTATAATCAAGCCACACCAAATTTCCATCAGTGGCGTGATCACAAGCAGGTGTGGGGGCTAAATTTTGGCAGTAAAGAAGATGCTACTCTGTTTGCCAACACCATGACGCATGCTTTAGATACTGTCAGTGCCCCGGCAGTTGCAGGTAACCACACCAGTGCAAGAAGACATGTTAGATCCAGATCGTGCAGTATTCCTGTCTGTCAGATTTGGTGAAGACTGAGGACCCTTAATGCAGACTCTTAGACAGGCAGGTTCCAGTGAATATAATCCTTTATTGAAGGTAAACCAAAAGCCATAAGAACACACGGAAATGCCTGGAAAACCCTGGGAGCTAGGAAACAAAGATGTAACACAAGGAACAGGATGCACAGTAAACAAGAAACAGGTTGATGCGAAAAAAAAGCTATGGGGAGATGAAGGCCAAAAACACACAAGGTAATTAGGGAAGATGGGAAACATTAGGGAACATAGCTATTACTGATAAGAAAAACGGGAATAGCAAAACAGTAACTGGTACAAAAGGCACATGGGAAAAGGCTAAAACAAGGAGCATAGCAATGTCTTTATATTCTGACAATAATCTGTAAGTGTGGTATGGTGGTGGGGTGGGGATAATATGTGAGTGACACAGAGTGGAAAAAAGATATAAGAGATATAAGTATGTAAAAAAAAGTGTGTTGCTAATCTCTCTAAGATTAGAAATCACAAAATCAAAACAAATAGTACAACATGAATTGCATAAAGAAATGTATTAGGCACACTGAAAACTAATAAGCCTAAAAACCAGTGTACTGTCCTATAAATAAATGTTAGTTAATACAATTATTTTTGATTATTAGGCATTTATTCCAACTACTTTTTGGAGTTGGACTATAACTCTGTTTAGATACTTATACAGAAAAACATTTCTATGCCTGAATTAAAACAATTCTTCAAAAAAGTGAGATAAAATTTCTTCAAACCATTGTAAAAGATTCCCTGCCAGTTATCAAAAGGGCTCAATAGCATTTTTTAATTGTTATTAGCCACCAAGTGGCATTTGAGACTCAATGTGGTAACTCAGTTCACACTGGCAGTAAATACAAATAACTGAATTTGCATGAATGTGTTATCATCTCGTTGGCTTTGAGAGCCCTAATATAAGCATACATGCATATTTTATATTATCTATGTAATATATTAATTTTAAATAATTTTAATGCTTTTTCTTAGGCCCAGCTCAGAACGGCCCCACTGCACAGCAGCTGGAACAACAGAGAAGGTACCGTTCATTCTTAATTATACTAAGGCTAATATCTATTTTATGTCATTGGTTTTTAGGTTTTGTTTCTGCTTTTAATTAACATTTTCAGCAGTTATTACAGACTAATAAAGACTACAATGCAAATGCAGAGATATGTTGTTTACAGCAGATAGTCCACATATCTATTTTCTCCTTGATACAAGTCATGAGTTCATCAGTCTGCAGGCACTAGTATACTCTGCACTGGTTGCTTGCTCTGCACAGTCACTTCTATTTATGCTCACCATTAAGACGTAAATAGCAGCTGCATTATTTTCCTGAACAACAGTTTTCTCTGCTTAGACAATAGCACCACATCAGCGCTGATACAGAAAGCAAAGTCATTGCCAAGTATTTTTCAATAAAGTCTCATGTTATCAAAATGTTTCCACTCCCTCTGTAGAATTTATGAAACTCTGACCTTCTGATATATCACTAGAATTGCAGAATAAACTAACATGGCTGTACACTTGACTGTCAAAACCTAGCTGTGGCGGCAGCAGTGCAATGCACCAGGTTACAGAAGCTGAGGCTACGTCCACACTAATGCGTTTTTGTTTGAAAACGCATCACCTTCTCTCCGTTTTGGCCTCCCGTCCACACTGAGATGGCATTTTCCCCAAGGAAAAATGCCATCTTTTTGAAAACGCTCTCGAAAACGCATACATTTCAAAATGGAGCTGTCCCATCGCAGTGTGGACACTTGAAAACGCAGACTTGACAGATGTTGGTCATATGATGCATGTTGTTGGATTAGTTGAAGGGCTTAAAGCATCAAGGAAGGGTTAATGAGGAATATGAGTGAGGTTTGTAGGCGGCTGCTGGTGGCTGCAAGCACATCATCTCTCAGATCTCCAGCTAAGCACGTTTCCAGGGAGGGAGCAGGGGAAAGAGGGCAGTCTGGCAGCGCGCTAATTATCCCACTGCAAGCGAGCTAGTTGGAACACAAGTGCACAGTCAGCAGGCACTAATTAGGGTTTCTCTTATGTGGATGTGACATTATTTTTGGAGCACACAGCCTAAAAGCAAAGATGTTTACACCTTGCTTATCTCACCCACCTCCTAGACCTCTTCTGGAGGACACCAAAGTGTCTCCCAGCCAGCCAAAAGTAATGATCTCATGGCTGGCTTGTATGTTCTGGGTTTGCCCTGGCGTCTTCTTCTAGTTTGGCATGCCCAAAATACCTCAGCTAGGAAGCACCTTGTAGGTGTCCTTGTTACATTCTTGAACCACCTCAACTGGTTCCTTTCATGATGGGGGAGTAGCAACTCTACCTTGTGCCCTTGCTGAATGACTGAGCTCCTCAATCTATCTTGAATGCTTCTGCAGTGGTCCTATGGACAGACTACGCTTTTTCTGCTGATAAAGACCTCCTCCCAAACTACACCAAAGTGATGAGTTAGATGACAAAAATAAAATGTCCTTTTTTCCACTATCTACAATGAAAAGTATAAAATATGAGAAATATGAGAAAATAAACTACAAAGTTGCTTTTATTAAAGTAAAGAAAATCACAAAGTTACATGAGAAATTTAACAAGGTAAATCAAACCTGCAACTCAATGGGGGAAAAAAAAAAAAAAAAAAAAAAAAAACATACTGCAAGGGAGGACACAACTTTGAGGGATAACATGACAAAGAACAAATGGAGAAAATACATACCCACCAGGGAAAACAGCTGGATGGAATTAGACTAATGAGACAGGGGCAAACAAAACTAAACACAGCACAAGACACAAGGGACTATCAAAATAAAATAGGAAGTAATACACTGAGACCCAGGACTAAGACATGAACTTAAGGGGAAATAAACAAACATGGAGACATGACTGACTGGGGTGACAGAAAGGGAACACAAAAACAATGATAACTGAAGAAAACATAACCAAATGAGGAAGAGAGACTAGAAACAAAGGAAATATAACATGATGAAAAAAGAAACTAGAATCATGAACCAGAAATATAGATACTACGCTATCTATAAATATAAAACATAAACAGAAGACTGTAGAGCTCAAACACAAAACGCATCTTTACCTAGAATGCACCTAAAGACCTATAGATTAGGAGAGCAAAACTATAATACAAAGATAATAAAAAATGAGTCAAACCCAAAAATCTTTTTTTTTTTAAAAACCATAGCACTTGGACTGATGGAAAGGAGAGTTTCTTTGGTCCAGCCCACTTAACATCAAAGTGGTTTGTATGTAGCCCACAACGTAAAAATGAATTTGACCCCCCTGGTCTACATATTGTAGCTGTTTGCTGTAAATAAGGGCAATGTCACAAACAACTGTTCTGTGGCACACTCTCCTTGTGCTGTGGCTGGTCCTTCACTCACCCATAGAGAAAACTGAAACTATAACGCCTGAAACCAGGTGTTAAACAAATGAAAATTGTCTTCTGTAACCACCACTTCACTTTCATGCTTTTATATTTTTTGGGGCTTCTACTAAAATTTGTGGTGAACTCTGCTGTCACTGCCTTACCATGATCCACTTTTCAAACAGTCAGCCAGTTAGTCACACCTATCCATAGTGTTTTTGGAAGACTGCACGAGAGTTGTTTGCGTATGTTGAAAACCCCTCTCCATAGGTTTGGCATAGGCAAAAAGGTACGCAAATGGACACATTCACTGTATCGTAAATTAAACATAAAAGAAAGTTCAGACACACTCCAGGCAAAGCTTATTTGAAAATCACTATAGACCTTCATGTGACTTTCAGATTAGCTCATGAACAGTGCATAGAAAGCTTCATTTAATTGGTTTCTTTGGCCAATCAGCTGCATCCAAGCCTTACATCACCAAGCGTAATGCAGAACATTGGATGCATCACACCACCACTTCACTCTAGGGAAATGGAAACAATATCAAAAGTGACCCACCGTTGACAATTTGGGCTTCTCCATCTAGTAATCTGGTGGGTGAGTCTGGGTTTGGCAGTTGGCAGGAGAATGGTACTTGTCTGACAGCACTGTGCCAAGGATAAATATTTGGTGGTGGATGGATTATGATGTGGCAACCTTTTTTCAGGAGTAGGCCCTGGCTTCTTACTTCCACTGAAAGGAACTCTTAATGCTTCCGACATGTCAGACATTTTGGACTATATCATGCTCTCAGCTTTGTGGGAACAGTTTGGAGATGCCCCCTTTCTGTTGCAACATGACGCACCAGTGCACAAAGCAAGGTCTATAAAGACATTAATGAGCAAGTTTGGTGTGGTAGAACATGACTGGCCTATACAGAGCAACAATCTTAACCCAACAGAACACTTTTGAGATGAGTTAGAGCAGAGACTGTGAGTCAAGCCCCCTCATCAAAGATCAGTGATGAGGGGGTACCCCAGCTGGGTAGCTTGGGGAGCCCCTCTGTAAGAAGGCCAGATACTCTAACCTGCTGCTCGACACGTAAGCACAGCCAACAGTCAGGACCTGTATCGTTTACTCGAGAGTTGGTTCTGTACTACTCCATCAGATCTGCTTAACTCTATGTTTCTTGGCTGTAGTTTAAAACCACAAACTCTTGGGACCAATCTGGACTCTTTGCATCTCAGATTTAATCAAAGGGGAATTTTATAGTATATAATTTCCTGGATTCTCTTTCATACTCCCTTACCACTTGAAAAGTGTTCCTCCCATCCATGTCCATAACAAACAACTACAATTGAAAAGAGGTGGTTGCTTTCAACACCAGCTATGAGGAACTGATATTGTAGTTCTCAGGCACTTCAACTGCAACTTACACCTTGCCTCAGTTGACCTTAATAGGTCACATGATAGGGTGGGTCTCACAGAGGTTTCACCCTTGTCCCCTTCTGATGGTAATGGCCTATGCCTTTTTTGACTCACATGATCTGTATTAGGTCAACAACCACCTCCAGAGGGGACACCACTACTTGTTAAATACCTGGAATTCTTTTGTTTGTCTTTTGTTTCTGGAACCCTGGGATGGGAGGTGAAGCATACTCAGAAACTTAAAGAAATCAAGTTCCTTTCTTTTTCTAACCTCTTAAAACTACCACGATTTGCACGACTATGAACCTCCACACACAATATAAAGGATGGATTTTCAGTGAAATATAAACACATGTATTATACCTGTTGAGGTTTTTATACAAACAGCAGCACTTAGCTCTAATTTATCTGTCTATCTTCGTCTAGACTCGAACGTCAGAAGCAGGAACAGCAAGAGAAAGAACGTCTGGAGCGAGAACGCCAGGCCACTGTATCAGCACCTCCTGCCCCTCCTGCCCCTCCTGCCCCACCAGCTACTTCACCTGCCCCACCAGCACCCCCACCACCTCCAGGTCCACCCCCACCTCCTTCTGGGGGATGCCCACCTGCACCTCCACCACCTCCATCTGGAGGTATGGTTCCACCTGCACCTCCACCCCCACCGGTTGCAGGAGGCAGTGGAGGGGGTGGAGGTGGCAGTGGAAATGATCTGGCTGCAGCTCTAGCAGGAGCCAAATTGCGCAAAACAGTAAAGGTATGAGCAAATACATATATGCATATACATATACGGGGTGGCTGTAGCTCAGGAGGTAGAACAGGTCACCTATTGATTGGAAGTTCAGTGGTTTGAGCCATGGCTCCTCCAGTCTGCATGCCAAGTATCCTTGTGCACGATACTAACCCAAAGTTGCTCTCCCATGCGTCCATTGGAGTGTGTTGTTGTATAGAGCACTTTGAGTACTCCGGGAGAGTAGAAAAGTGCTATATCAGTCCATTTATGTATTTGTGTTCTCTAAAACCCTGATGCACACACACATTTTACTATTTGTATTTAGTTTTATGTTTTTCAAAAGGATCTATTCATTGGACCAAACGGCTTTAAACACAGTGATGTGCATTTTTTTGTGTTAAGGATGAGGGAGGTTCAGCAGCCCCAGCCCCGAAACCACAGTCCTCATCTGGTGGAAGTGGAGGAGGTGATCTAATGGGAGAAATGAGTGCCATCCTTGCAAGAAGGCAAGTCATAATCGAGAGATATACATCTTAGAAATACTTGTGATAGTCTGATATGGAGGATCTCATTGTTTGTATTGTAATGGATTTCTTTTTTTAATAGGCGAAAAGCTGCTGATAAGCCAGCTGTAAAAAAGGAAGAATCTCACAATGTAAGCCCCATGCTCTCAAGAAGACCCATAAGATTTTTTTATGGGTCTGTAGTATTTGTAGATTTAATAAGATTTAAATATTGAATTATAACTGTAATTATCTTTATACGTAACTACAGGAGGATTCTGAGTCCGCTGTATCGAAATCCTCAGGTGTAGCGGGTGAGTAATCACAGCTGTGTAGATAAAGAAAGATAAATGCCTCTCTTTACACTACAGCCAGCATTGTACATAGACTTTTTGTGAAAGAAACAAAAACATGTAATTTGAGGATATTAACATGAAATGCAATAATAAATACAACAATTCCCCACCAGAAATCAATCAATCCAAGGAAAAATCTGCCACCATGCCAAGGTAAGAGACTGGTTCAGACTTTCACTTTACAACTGATCCATACATTATATACTAAACAACAACCTATTTTGAGCCATCCACAGCAATTCAGCAATCAACAACTTTCCTAAAACATCTGTGTTCTTTGCAACAGAGCCAAATCCTTAACCACCAATCAAAAAGACTCAAGCCCAAGTTCAAACTCTGCCACTACTCCAGTGTCCAGGTACTAGTCTCCCCCCTGACTCTGCCTACTACATAGGTTCTCTTCTAAGATGATATGCATTCAATGAAGATCTATTCCAATCTGAAAGAGATACTTATTTGTTTGTTGGTGTGTGCGGCATTTCTATTTTCTACTTTGTCTTACTGTCATAAGATTAACTATCAACTGCTTTTATTGTTTCTGCCTGAAACAAAGTGTGTTGCTTCCCCTGGCCAGCTCATGTTTGAGATGAAGATAATGCTTTGTTTTTAACCACATGTTCCCACAGATAACCAGCAGAGCTGTGAGCATGACTGTACAAATAGCTTACTCTGTTGTAATCGCAAAACTGCAAACATTAAGTGAAAGGCACACCAGAGAGCTACACCCAGCCATAGTTTTATGAACTCATTAATATTTGTCAATGCAAATAATTAGTCTGCTTGTCTATGCACTTATTTAACTTAGATATTAAAACTTACTTTATTATTTTAATATATGTATTATACAGGCATTAAAATTGTTTGTACTTTAATGCAAAGTGACACAAAAGCATATAGGACTTTTATACAACTTTCATATTTGCTGAATATTAACAACAAACATGTCAATTTTTTAAAATCGGTATTATTTTAGGCAAAAGGGATCTTAGCTGACTGCCTGTTACAAGAACAGGCTTGGCCAGCACAGACACCTGATGTCTGACAGAACAATTCATTTCAATTGTATAGCACCATATCACAACAACAGTTGCCTCAAGCATGCCATCTGCATCATCCCCACATAATAATAATAATAATAATAATATAAAAATGTGATATTTTAATAATTAATTTAAAATATTAATATTTTCAGTGTGGTGGCCTCAAACTTGCTTCCATTTAGTTTTAGAGATTTCCACATAAAATTCCAAATTATTAGTGATTATTTGCTTCTGCTTTGAAAAACACATTGAGTGTGACATGCTGCCACTATCCTGCTCAACTGATTCAGTGAGTGTTCCACTTTCTGTAGCATAGCACTCCAAACTAATTTAAAAGAAAGAAACATTATTGGAACACGTACATGAAGATAAAAGTAAGTGTTTGGCCTAAAATATGACGTCTTTGATTGTGTTTGCTTCAGTGTAATAAAGTATCTTTCTTTTGTAGGATGAAGGTGGTGAAGAAGAACTCAGATGGTACAGGAAATGATAGTGATATGGAAAAATTTAAACAGGTTTGTTCCTCCATCTTTATATAAATACACACCAATATCCTACAACTCCTTAGTAAATAGTATAACTTTCTGTGATGACATAAATCTATTTTAGTTCCTTTGAAACAAGAGAAGCTATTCAGTATGTAAAATATGTGTTCTAAGCCTCTGCTTGTTTTTCCCAGGACTTGCATTATAAAGCCATTTCATCTAAAGAACCTTAAATCATAGTTGCAAAGCTTCTAACATTGTTTCCAGATTTGTACTATTGTACACATAAAGTTTTAAGGCTCTTTATTAAAACAAAATGTACTTCTTTTATGCAAAACGTCATACTCTGTCTGCATTTCAAGGAAATCCTTGAAGAAATAAAAAAGGAACTCTACAAAGTAAAGGAAGAAATTATCACAGGTGAGTTCTAACGTATATACTATCCATATGTCAGATGAACCTAGAGGAACTATGTCAGAGGAACCTAGGGCATACATGTAGAAACTACTCATATACAGTATGTTGTGATCTTGTGTTATACCAGAATATTGCTCTGTTTTTCTAGCTCTGATGCAGGAGCTACAAAGGTCACAGCTCAAGGATGAAGACTGAAGAACTGATCAAAAGGGAAAAAAATGGATGCTTATCTTGCAGTGCTCACAGTGCTTTACTTGGCGAAATTATTTTATTTTACATTGTTTAATTTGTTTTCATGCAATGGACTTTAAGGTCTGATCAGTCCTAAGACTATGAACATGAACACATTTTCAAATAAAATATTATTATCATTATTTTTCCCCGATGTCTTGCTTAGTTATGGAAATCAGAATTGAATTCCAATTATTTTCTAGGAGTTGTAAATTTTAGTGTTTCATGTAATATTCATCAACAGACATATGAATGACATGCCCAGGCATTTTTATCAGTGGCAGGTAACAGTAATCTGCTCAGACAGGTTGTTGACACTTTTACCATCAAACAATTTCAAGTCCTTGCAAAATTAGTAGTGCACACTACTGGTTTTGTAGCTCCAAGGATATACATTTCAGCACATGTTAACTTACATTCTTGAAAATGGGTTAGAAATTTGACTTTTTAATAGAATAGAATAGAATAGAAAAGAATAGAACTTTGGGGAGTTCCATTCCAGGAAATTCCAGCAGCTGTTGTTGAATGTCTAAAATTACACAACATTGCGCAAGTGAAGTTATTTACATGTATGTACATTTCAGGGTATACCAGGAAAAACTCCATATGACCCCACGTAGAACTATGATACCTTTCAGATGTGAAAACATTATTTTTGATATTCTTCCATTGTCATCTGATAAAGTACTCTTTAAAAGTACTCAAAAATAAAGCTTATCTTGTTAAAAAATAATAAAAATTGTGACAAGCAAGCAAATTTTGTGTATGATTTTTCATTAAAACTGGGTAAAAATGGAATTTATAATGTTTTTAATATAATGTAGGTCACATACACTTGATTAAAAAAAATAGAAGTTAATAAAAATTTAAAAAGCTAGGTGGCATTTTATAATATCTACACACTATTAAGCATTAAAGAAGTATTAGTTAAAACTCAATCATAAAGTATTGTTCCTCCTTAGTATGTCATTTATATAGGTGTATACGAATAGTCTTGCTTAGTAAGGCCATATAAAATGTTTAATTTTTTATGTTTTCTGCTTTATCTTTTCTACTTTATAAATCATGGATTAACCATTAGTAAATAAAGTATTAACCCCTAGTGAGCACTGTCTCTTAAGAGGGTCATTGACCCACTATTAGTCAATAATAATGTGCCTCACCACATGTAAGAAGATGTAAAAAAAAAAAAAAAAAGGCTGTTGGTCATTATCTGCACAGTCTTGATGCATGCTCAATCATCCAGGTAGTGAAATACCAAAAAGTTGATTCTGTTCATCCTTGCATAGTGTCCAGACGAGCAGAATCAACTTTTTAGGATTATCAGCAGAGGTTTCAGGTGAAACCATTTTGAGACCTTGCCCCACCTTATTATGTGACCCATTGAGCTCACAAGATGTGAATGGGGACTCGGGTGCCTGGGAAGGTACCTTAAAACTGCATTGTAGGTGGCAGCCAGTTGGTGTCATAAGCTGCCCCCTCTGTTCAAAGATGGTCAGTTGCTTTCAGAACTGAAGAAACTTCTCAGGTGAGAGGTGAAACATCTTCAAGGAACTTAAAGAAGTCCAGTCAGTTTCTTTCCAAGCGACTTAGATTGTATTTGTCAATATTGTGTCACACATATGGCGCTAACTTGTGGCAACAGGGAACTATCCAGTAGGTTATAATTATTCAATATAAATGAAATTTTAACTGTTGGTTCCACACATGATATACAGCAGTGTGACATATGGTTAGACAATTGCCACCTAGTGGCCATAGATGGTGTTCAGTAGGGTAAATGATGCCAGACCCAGTTAACGTACTGAACTGAAAATAACCACATGACTGCGTGAGTGCTTGACCTCAGCACAGTTGACTGAGGCTGGCCTGGACAAGCAGCAGGGTGCAAGGACCCTCATATTGCTGCTTGCATCTTTAATATTGTATTTGGTGTTGAATCGCCTAATACAGTGGTAGAAAACTTTAAGCGTTTAGCTTGTGACATATTTTAAATGTTATTGTACTTCCAGTCTCAGTTGGGTCCCTCACTTTCACTTTTATTTTTCTATCAGCTGAGAAGCAACCAAATACAGGTGGTAACAGCCAACAGGAAAACGCTAAAATACACAAACAAACAAAAAACAATTTGGTGACTTTTTACTTCCAATCTCAAATATCCTCTCTGAATTTATAATTATAGCCATATGTAACAGAAATAGCCTTTCCCTGAACATAGTCCAGCATTAATTTGATCACACTCCCAGTGGAAAGACTTTAAACAGGCTGAAAAACTGGATTTCATAATGTCACTAACACCATCAAATGAACAACAACTAATTCACTATGTTGGCTAAAATAACATTAAGAGAACATAATTTACAGTGAATTAGGTATTACTGGGTATCTGGGTATGTGTTTGCTCACAGTATTATCCTAGTTTAAAAAGCCCTAAATCATTGGTGGCTGATCCACTAACATGTTTTCAGATACAAATCAATTTAATTTATATTTGCTTATAACATACAGACTTATGTTCTGAGTTATTAGCTTTTCAAAAAAGCATCACAAACATTAGTGTTCCAATATCTTCATGGCGCGGCCAGTGTATGTTACTAACTTCCGGGAACAATGGCATAAAAAAACAAAACAAAGAACAAGCACACATGCTGCCTGCAGGGGGCGATACTTGCGTAAAGAGATACCACTATGTGACCTAAGCTACGAAGAAGAAACTTCCACGGCGTTTTCCTCGGTGGATGGCCTGTTCTGGAACTAAACTGTGAAAGCTGCATTGAAACGAAATCTGTGTGGGATAAAGTCACTGAGATGTGCGTTAAATTAGGTTTCATAATTAAGTTGTGCAAAATATATGAAGTTAAAAGATTAGCTGACAAACTTTTAACTCATAGCTAGGTAGAACTGCTATTTGATAATCGCTATCAGGGCTCTTTCAGCAACCCTACCAGAAGGCATATGATCGCTAACGTAAGATATTTTTTTCTAATAATAAAAATAAAAATGAATTTATTATAGTTCAAGGAATCATTACTAATATTAGAGTTCGGTGTGAAGCCCCATAAAACTCGAGTATGGAAAGCACTACTATGACTGGCTGTAAAATAAGAACCTAATATGTGATAATAAGCTATAAGTAGCAAAGTGACTTTTGACACTACTCAAGTGACAAGTATCGTTGTTTGACGTTCGCTTGTCTGTTAATATAGATTCAGTGTGAATACGTTAAGTTATTAACTGTATATACATTTCTTTACTTAAAGCTTTTTGTAACGTGTGCTTTCAAACTTCGTTGTATGTTAACAGTAAATTATCTGCTGTGAGTATTTAACTGCAAACCAACTTAACTGCCCCGCCGAGTGACGAGAAACAATGAGAGTAGGATTAGAATGGTATTATGTGTTGTTTAGCTGGAATTACTACAAATTGCGAGTTTTGTATTGTGCTTTCATTTAAAATGTTGCGCGATGTTTGTAAATGTGATACCTGCCGCTGGTATCCTTGTGCAACAAAACTAGCGATAAACGCACACACTCACGTTGCAGGAATTGTACAGTAATGTACGTTAACATCCGGTAGACTTATGCATTCATGTCATATGCCAAAACCCCCTTTTTTAAATAATACTTAAAATTCCGGATTGGTTTATTAGTGCTGGGCGGCGTATGAGCCAACGCTCATTCTGTGGAGCCTTCACGTTAGCTGCAACGGGCTAAGATATGCCATTTTAAATGTTACTCACCATCACTTCTATAAAGTGTAAGGTTTCGTCCCCTTGACATGTAAGTTTATGTTCCGAGTAAAACAGTAATAGTATACATTTACAGAAACTTGTCGAGACAATCATAAATGATTAAACGATTAGCGAATAAATAGACAATGAATATGCAATAATTTCTTATCAAGTTTGAAAATATTGTAATAGCTTATTAAATATTGTGTGGTTTCCATTACTTGAACACGAAGTTTATTTCTTTCTTTCTAGCCATTCTAATATATAGTGGATACAGCATCATCGGTCGGTCTTTTTGATGTTTTTCCAACACCCATCTTTTTCAATATAAATCATTCAGCTTGACAGTGAAGCAAATATGAGACTTTAGGCTTTAAATCTGTAAATTAAGATAAAATTGTTTAATCCTAAAGTTGATAGTCTGTTACAACATCAAGACAGCAAACATTTAACAAATATCTTAAATAAGCTTTTTAAATTTAGTCAATACTCTGACTGCAGTCAGTATTGATGAAATCCAGATACTCTCATCTGGATATTATATTATCAGGTCTTAAATGACTTTTCTTTCATTTTAAGATTATTATTTTTTTAGTCAGCTGTTGACTGAATGTTAATTTTTTTCTTTTTTTCTATGGAAAATATTTAATGTCAGTGTGTGAATGTGTGTGTGAATGGGTGAATGACTGAATGTAGTGTAAAGCGCTTTGGGGTCCTTAGGGACTGAGTAAAGCGCTATACAAATGCAGGCCATTTACCATTTTGTTGCACTGCTTATTTCATTCAGTAGGTGCTGTTGTCACTGTGACTGAGTCTTAAACATAGTAAGAATCTACTTTTCCTCCTTCTGACTCTCTCTGGGCAGTCCCTTACCATGAATGAAGTCAGTATAGTGAGAGAGGGATGGCTTCACAAAAGAGGTATGGATCATGAAAATTGTTATAAAATTGTGTTATAAGATGGGAAAACTGTTGACTTCTGTTGTCTGTTGCCAGCTACTCATCGTATAATTGCACTGTTGATTTAATTTGTCATTTTTGATCCAGGTGAATATATCAAAACATGGAGGCCTAGGTATTTTATCCTAAAGAGCGATGGCTCTTTCATCGGTTACAAAGAGAAACCAGATTTAAATGACCAACCTTCCCCACCACTGAACAACTTCTCAGTGGCAGGTTAGTCTTTTAAGATGTTGAAGAGTGGCCGTCCTTTATGTCAGATCCTTTCAGTTTTCAAGACTCCCTGTATGTTTTTTCAGTTCTGGTCCCTTCTAACCACCTTCAAGTAAATATGAATGATAATTGTATTTTTTACAGAATGCCAGTTAATGAAGACTGAAAGACCCAGACCTAATACATTTGTCATCCGTTGTCTGCAGTGGACCACTGTTATTGAACGTACTTTTCATGTAGAAAGCAACGAAGAGAGGTAAAAACCGTAAATCACATTTCTTACTATCCTTGTCAAATCCTGGCATGCACTTTTTGTGTTTTATGTACTGTGATGTGCATTTTCCTGTATCCATTATTCATTAGTTGTCATTTAGAATACTTCGACTCCATCTAATGTTTTTTTTAAATTGACAATTACTAAGTCACGCCAAATTCTCCAGTATTGATGTATATGATACAGTGATTTCATACTCTTCACAGTTTTACGGATTGGATAGCCGAGTGGCAATTTGTGATATTTTTTACATTTCAGAGAGGGGTGGATAAGGGCAATCCAGTATGTAGCGAACAGTCTGAAAATGCAGGAACAGGGGGAAGAGGAACCAATGGATGTTCTCAGCTCACCAAACGAAAGCAGCCTGGTGGAGATGGAGGCAGTTATATCCAAGAGCTGCACCAAAGTGGTGAGAGAATTAGCTGATACAGCTTTGAGCTGATAAAAACTGCTACTTACTGTAAGTCAGGCCAGTTTCAGTTGGTCTCACATAAACTCTATCAGGGAAGCAATATGTTGTGCAAACAGGAATATCAGTATAGATTTGTGAAAGGATATTTCTTACATCATACAAACATGTAATTGTCTCTGGCTTCCTCAGAATTACTATCCTTAGAATTGGAAAGTAAACCCAATGCCAGCATTCATTGGGACTGCAGTGGTAGCAAAAAGACATCTTGTAGTGTTCAAGTGTGGGGGAAAGTGGCCCCTTGGCATGTCTGCTTGCTGTATAACCTCAATAAATACTTTCCTGAAAATTTTATGGTCGTATTTGTTAGTTAAGTTCATTTTAAATGTTATTAGAGTAAGAGAGAAATCTAGTCAGTCTATTCAGGTGTTTATTCTTTGTGATTGATAAGTCATTAGCCATTTAGTGTAGAGGTCCTCTGTTTCACAGTCAGAGCCACTGCTTGCTCATTACTGGTGTGGTTTCAAACCAAGGCTGAGCTTTTATGTCACAGTGATTAGGTGAATAGTTTTATGTGCAGTCTGCTATTTGCATTAGGACATAAGGAACAAGGATGCAAAGAACGAAACTTTTCATTTCATGTCAAACGAACAGCATAATATATTTTACTTCTAAATGTACGTAACTTTAAAATATTATTTTGTTTAATTAAAAAAAATGTACACACACTTCCACAATGAATGAGTTGTATATTTTACAGACAATGAGTGACTTTGAATATCTGAAGCTGCTTGGAAAGGGTACCTTTGGGAAGGTGATTCTTGTCAAAGAAAAGACAACTGGAGTACATTATGCCATGAAAATACTGCGCAAAATGGTGATAATAGCCAAGGTAAGTGTGTGTATTGACATAATTGATGCAGTTGTAATTGATATATTTCTGCCATTTTGCTGCTGCAAGACTTGTCCTACTTTAACAGATGAATGCTGTGAAATGTGTGTGAAGACAGGAGTGTGGCACAGCATCAACATTGGCTTCCTGTTTTCTAGTATAATGTTTATTGGCTCATTTTGAAAATTAGTGTTTATAGGGCTTGACTAAAATATTTTTGTCATTAGTTATGAAAGACACTGCTCATTGAATTATGATCAGTTCCTGATTGTCAGTGATTTTAATATTCATGTCCATTATGAATCCAGACTCTTGGTCAAAGAATTTATTGATCTTATTGAAACATTCTGACTCAGTCTGTGTCTGGTCCGATTGTGCACATGATAAGTTCTTTAACAGCATCTTTGTTTGCATCAGCTTTCGATGATTCTGTGCTTGTAAATCGAGATTATTACTTTACTCTTAATCTTAACAAATTTATAATTCTATTTAATTTTTGGCCTTTTTTGGATTTTACTTTGATAGGTACAGTGAAGAATTGATAGGAAAGCAAAAGGAAGAAAGGGCTGCGGCTTGGACTTGAACCTGGCCGGCTGCTCTCAGCCATACAGCATGTGGTCGCTTTTTAGCAGTGCTTTAAAATTTCATAAACAGATTAGCTCTGTTGTTAAGACAAGTTTCTTTTAGCTGTGGCTCCTCAGTAAGGTGAAGGCCTACCTTACGGCACATTACTTTTAGAGAGTAATTCATGCTTTTATTACTACTTGTGAAAACTATTATAACTCTTTATAATTGGCTCTGATCAGTTCTGACTTCGTCACCTACAAGCTGTTCAAAATGTAGCAGGTTGCCTTTTGACAGGAAAGAAATGGTGTGAACACATTACACCTGTACTGGCCTCCTTACACTAGCTTTCAGTTAATTTCAGATCCAGTTTAAAACTGCTTACTTTTCAGTGGTTAGGCAATACCTAACTTAAGAGACCTTTTGAAACCCTGTAATCCTATCAGAGCACTGAGCTATACAAACCACATGTTCAATCCAATAGTTTCAGCAATCTCCCTTCAGAAATTTGCTGCCATTGGTGAACCCTTATATTGATGCTACAGTGCGGCAGAAAAAGTAGCCAAACATGCAGAGGAGTAATTGACTGCACTGAAAAGGGCAAGTTACAATAGTTGCAGGATAGAGCTACACAACCCTTGTCTTAGGATTTCTGAGTGGTCTGCAGTTATCTTGTAGTTACGGCAGTAAAACCAAAGCAGAAAATGCTACTGATAAAACTGAAACGAAGAAAGAAGAAAGACTGAACATAGATATGTTGGCCTATTTGCTTGAGGTATCGACTCAGGAGTGAAAGCACAAACAATAAAACACATTTGTTCAATATTACAGCAATAAAGGTGTTCAGCAGTCCTTTTTTTGTCAGTCCATATACCCAAGTTGTTACAGGTCCTAGTTCTTTTCAGTTTCTTTTGTTCAGGTGTGTGTTGAGTGTATGTCTAGTGGGTATGGGTTTGTTTTTTTTAAATAACTATCAGAGTAATGTTATCTTGTTGAAATCTCACTAGCTTATCTGTCCAGAAGCAATGAGGCTGTCGCCAGCATCACAGCTGCAGATGTTGAATCCTTTCTTGCCATTAGATTGTTTCTAACTCAGAAACCATCAACCTGCACAAGACGCAGAACAACTGTCACCAGCCCTCCAAATTTCTCTTCCCTTCTGGGTCCTGGCATGCTGCTTAAATAGGCTGTGTTGGGCAACCTCCTCTGGCACTGCCCCCTGAACCACTGCACCCACTGTGGTGGAAGCAAAACCGCAAATGTAAGAGGGAATTAATGATAATGTTTATCAAACGTTAAGCATAGTTTGGATTTTCTTTTGTTGCGGGTTCAGTGAATTCCGGTCGGAGAGTGACAAAACCTGCAGCATCAGAATCTGTGATGTGTCGGCTTTCAGCACCATCTTTATACGTGCCATCAGGTGAACAATCTGCGCTTTCTGTTTACATCTTTTTGTGGAATCCGTGTATCTGCTCTCATTTGCTGTTTTAGCTGTTTGGTGGTTCTTGAAATAGTTTTGTGAGCTTTAAGCTGAGATTCTGGCGATTTTGGCAAAATACATTTATATTTAAAAATTGATTCAGGATTTAATGAATCGATATCAATATCAATCTGCTGAAATTTTTTTTTTTTAAACCCAACCCTAATACTGACCACCACATAACAATTGTTGTTTTTATTCATCCATCCATACTTTTTCATTAAGCCAATTCAGTGTTGCGGAGGCGGGGGGCTGGAGCTGTCCTAGTGTGAAAGGCAGGGTGCACCCTGAACAGGTCACCAGCCTGTCCAGGGTTAACACATAGAGAAAGACAGCTATTCAAACTCACATTCACAATTTAGAATCACCAATTAACCAATTATGCTGTTTTGCTGTTTCCATTCATTTTTCATTTATCATTATATATATATAAATGCAAAACATGTTGCAGTGAGCACAGAAACTGTGGGAGCTGTTAATGTATGGCGTTATTTTTGTGCCACTATTCTAAGCGCATGTAAAAAATAAAAATAAAAAATTTGACCGCACGTAAAAAAAATTTGCAGGTGCAAAATAAATTTCTCCTCAAAATGCAACACTTACACCTGAGTCCCCATGTTTTAACAGGCAGGCGTGATTGCAGATGCCATGCAGGATCATCCGCACGGCATCCGCAGACCGCGCCCACCACAATATCTCATATTGACTGTCAAGAACAGTGGTGGATGATGAAGAGAAGCTCTAAAGATGATTTTGTTTTCATTATTATGGCAGAGGGAAATTCCAGCCTTGGGGATATCAGGCCTCCGCGGTTGCTGTGAGAAATAGCATTTGCTGATTGATAATTTGGGCTCGTTGACACGTTGTAGTCATCAAGGTGACAATGAATTCCTCTAAATTAATTGTCTAGAGCAGCGGTCCCCAACCCCCGGGCCTTGGACCGGTACCGGTCCGTGAGTCGTTTGGAACCGGGCCGCAAGAGAT